>NC_084470.1:91674412-91998162 GCF_027409185.1 Cynocephalus volans | reverse complement strand
GATAACACCAAGGCCATGGGTTCGGATCCTATATAGGGATGGCCGGTTAGCTCACTTGGGAGAGCATGGTGCTGATAACACCAAGTCAAGGGTTAAGATCCCCGTACCAGTCATCTTTAAAAAAAAAAAAGAAGAAGCTGCAGTCACAAATCTCGGTCCTTGTCCCCCTAGCCCTAGTTCCCAAACCCACAGGGAATCAGACACAGTACCCCAACTTGGTCACAGTTCCTCTGCGACTGCAGGTGTGTCTGCAGACGACGTAGCAGTGGGACCCCATTCCGTGACTGTCGCTTCAGTGTCCAGTAGCTGTGCAGCCTCTGCATGAACTGGCTCTTCCTTTGGATGGTCAGGCGGTTGGTGATTTTACTGAGCCTGGGAGGCAGGGAACAAAGAGAAAAACCTGTTTGGCCCTAATTCTCTTAAGCAGAACAGGGATCTCTGGCCAGTCCCATTCAGGATGAATGGGGAATACATCTCTTGTCAAAAAGGCCTGGGCTTAAGGCAAAGAGCTAACAGTGCCATCAATGGCACCGCAGCAGACAGTAACCAAGCTCCCTGCACTAAGCCACATCCCTAACCCTGTCCACCAGGGGTTCAGGGAGTTCTGCCGCTAAGACTGCTCTAGTCACTGTAGCCCAGAGTACTGTTTGACCTTGGGATCCCTAATCAGACTGAGCCTTTGAAGGTTTTTTTTTTTTTTTTTTGTCGTTTTTTTTTTTTTTTTCGTGACCGGCACTCAGCCAGTGAGTTCACCGGTCAGTCCCATATAGGATCCGAACCCGCGGCGGGAGCGTCGCCGCGCTCCCAACGCAGCACTCTACCAAGTGCGCCACGGGCTCGGCCCATGAAGGTTTTAAGATAAAGTACAACTGTACAGCACAAACCTATAGCAAATTAACTAAATAGCACAGAAGACTTAAAAATAACTGATGATCATAGCCCAGATGAGCAGCAGTAACCACTTTACAACTTTTTAAGCCTTCCCTTTCCCTTTTTTCATTCTATTTCTCTTTAGCCAGCCCAATTTTTTCCATCGTGGCTGGTGGCTGTTCCATCCTCTTTCTTCCTAACTTAACAAACCACACCATCAAAATGAAAGGCAATTTAAAACACCTGTCAGGTCTGTTAGATTAAAGGTTGGTATTTCTGGCTAATAAAGGTTGGCAATTTCTGACCTGCTAAAGATAACCTCTTTGGGAATTTTTGTTTTGTTTTTACTTCTATGCAGCTCCTGATAGGAGGCAGATAACCCAGCCCCAGCGCTCCACTCAGGGGACTGTCAGTTCCTCTCCAGGAGGGCTTCTTCCCTCACCTGTCTACCTGCTTCCTTCATACCTGTGTGGCGGGATGCAGGGCACCGATACCACAGGTGCTGCTGCTCGCTTCTCTGCTAGGATCTTCCGTGCCTTCTTCATCTTGATCCGGGACTTGGCCTTGGCCTTCTTCACCTTCTCTGAGCTCCAGCTCTTGCCCTCATCCTCCTCTTCATCCTCCTCCTCCTCACCCTCACTGTGGGACAGGGCAGGCAGGCGGCGTGCTGAGCCTGGGGGTGTGTGGATGTCACAGTAGGCTGTCTTGCGGACACTGAAGGAGGTGCCGTTGGCACCTGTCTCCCGCACTGGCTCCATCTTCATGTACAGGCCAGCCTGCTGGGCACATGTCACGTGGAAGGCTGTGTAGCAGTTAGCCTTGTGACACTGGATACAGGCCCCTGAGCCCCGCTGTTTGCAAATGTAGCAGGTGAGCTTCCAGCGAGCTGGCGGGATGTGCTCGATGCTGTCGATAGGCTCTAGGAAGACTGTGTTGGCGAAGCAGACCTCGGGGATCCACAGGGCACACACCACATGGGCCCAGCGCCCATCATCTGTCTGCTTGAAGGCACCACCCTTGTTGGGGCACAGGGCACAGTCCACTGCACGGGAGGGTGACTGAAGGCAACGGCGGCACAGCCACTGACCCTCAGGGATATAGGGGACACCATAGCACTCCTGGTGCACAGCCAGGTTGCACATGTCACAGAAGAGGATGACATTGCTGTTCTGGCACTCACCGTCATTGCAGATACAGCACACAGCATCTTCATCCACTAGTGCATTGGGGTCACCTTTATTGTGACTCTCAAAGTAGGACTCCTTCTCCAGGCGGTCCATTAGGTACTCAAAGATCTCCTGAGGGATGGGACTCACGCCCTCCGTCTTCCGCCGCTCATTCATGATATCCAGCCAGATGTAGTCCTCCTCGTCCATGTCATACTCTACTTCCTCATCCAGCTCCTCTGCAGACTTTTCGATGTACCTGCAGTGCACAAAGGCAGCTCAGCATCACATGGTTGAGATTTACCTCTCTTAAAGACAATGAGTCACATTTGCTGCCGAGCACTTACTCTACACCCATGGCTTTGCATACGTTGTCTCATTCCATCCTTACCTTAACCCCATGTATTACAAGTACTATAATCATTCCTATTTTGCAGAAAAGGAAACCTAAGGCTTGGGGAGGTTAATGCACCTGCTCTAGCCCATTTGTGAGAAAGTGGTAGAGCTGGGATGTGAACCCAGGCCTGCCACTCCAAGCTCGAGTCTTAGGTGCTACGTGACACAACTACCCTTGGGATGCAGAGACTCAGCCTGACACCTAAAGGGAGGATGGTGAGGCAGCTAAAACCCACTGGGGTGGTCTGGATGATGGTGCGAAGAGTCAGGGGAAGGAAGGTCTTTGTATGTTACTGACAAATCACATATAAGTTGTTTTAGTGCCAACTGGCAGGGCCTCCCTTGACTAGAGCTGCCATGGGGCTTCTCTCAGTTGGTGCCAGCATCAACTCAGGGCTCCTTCAAACTCTAGGTACTGTGTTTGTTCTCTGGATAGCCCAGGCGATAACAATAATAGTAGCTAAGATTTACCGAGCATTTACTATGAGCCAGACATTATGCTAAATTATCACATTTAATCTCACCACAGCCATAGGGTCAATGTTCTTATTGTTCCCAGTTGTAGATGAGGAAACTGAAGGTTTGAGAAGTTAACTAACTGCCCAACACAAATAGTTCACATGACCAGGGAGTGGCGGAGCTGGCATTCAACCTCCAGTCCCAGTGCTCTTAACCTCCACCCTATGGCACTCACTGGGCCAGCAGGCCTAGCATGGAGGGCTGCTCCAGGTGCCTGTGACACAGAGCAGGTGTCCCATGTCCATGTTCTAGGTGGCTTGGACTCTAGCATTGTAAACTACAGGGTACAATGGAAAGGATGGGGCTTTGGCCTCTAACAAACCTGGATTTAAATCCTGCCCCTACTACTCTGTGACCTTCAGGACATCACTGCTTTTCTCTGAACCTCAGTTGTATTGATGATAGAATAAGGATAATACCATCTACTCACAAAGATGCTGTCAGAATTAAATGGAATTACAAAACTGAATGGGCTAAATCAAATGGCACACAGTAGGCCCTAGAAAAATTATTAGTTCCTGTCTCTCTCCCCTCCCCTCTTCACATGGGAAATGAGGCTCTGACTGCTGGAGCAGGCCAGGCACCATAGGCTCTGGAGCCATAATGCCTGGGCCCCATGACAGTAGGCATGTGAGCTAAGCTCCCTGGGCCTTAGTTTTCTCACTTGTAAAGTAGCAATGATAATTTGAACATATTTCACACAGCTGTTGTGATCATTAAATGAATTAATACAAATAAAGTATTCAGAACAGTGCCTGGCATGGACTCAATAAATGTTAACTTTATTATAAGCTTTTGTATAGCCCTGATCCACCTTGCCTTGCCTTATAGCTGTTAAGGTATCTAACTCCCCCATTACAGGAGAGAGGCAGGGATCATGTCTGATATCTGTGGTGACTCAGAAATAGGCACCCGGTGTTCATTTAAAAGGCATTTTGGGGGTGGAAGGGAGGAGAGACTGAAACATCTATAGGAAGTGGCTTCTTCCTTAGCCCTCTACCTCTTCCCCGAGGTGATGGCAACCTCCTCATCTTTGAAGAACGGTATGACTCAGGGCTGGTGTGAACCATCTGGCTCTTTCCAGGCCTTGGTGCCTAGCTCTTTTGAGCACCAGTTCTCACCCTTTTCTCTGCCACGACACATGTGACATTATGTGATGATGCATAACACTCCCACAGGCACTCAGATTACAGGCTGCAGTGCAGATAAGGTAGGCTGCATGTCATGTACAATTCCTAGCATACCAGCTGACATGCCACCCTCTCTCTCCTCCTCAAGGAAGCATATCAGAATGCAAGCCAGAGAGTGTGATGTTATTAGAGAGGTAACCTCAAATTTATATAAAAAGTAAATCTTTTCCAAAACTTGGGCAGTTTCGTTAACAGCAATGATAAATTACATGCAACACTCTTCCCAACTGATTGCAGTACACCAACTGAGAACTGCTCCCTTGGAGAAAAGATTTGATCCCCAGGAGGAAAGAATGAATCTGAGAGGAGGAAGAAAGAAAAGAAGCTGAATGGGCTGGGCTGGACTGCCTGCCAAAGCAGAGAGGGCCAAAGAGCCCTTGTAAGGGGTAGGTCTGGGGAGGGGTCTGTGTGTTGGGGGTGGGTGATAAGGAGTGGGAGTGGACATGGCAGTCAGTGCTAACAGAAAGAGGAGACAGTGTAAAGCCAGAAGGAAGTGGAGCTGGGCTGAAAAGATGAACGAATGGAAGAAAGAAGAGGAAGACTGGTTACAATTCAAACAGGGGAGAGAGGAAAGTGACATACTGGGCCATACAGCCTGTGTTCCCACAGATTTGCTTTTAAAGAATTGAGATTTAATGTAATATCACGTGGACTGCACTTTTGGTAAAAACTGCTTTTCACATAAAAACCTTTATGACAAATCCTACTCAAAGATCAGGCCTTCTAATTAGTTGACAACAAAGATTGCTCCTTAACTAACTCCTCAGAATGCCCTCTTTGCCATGGATGCCAAGGCTCTCAGAGAGAAGTTTAACATTTGGTTTTTGTATCATCCTTTGGCTAGGATTTCTGGGTGTAGTTTCAACACCACCCTGCCCCCACCCCGTCATCTTTTACCTCATGTTAAAGGAATTTAGCCTTATCAATGCCTGGGACTTCAATAGGGGCCACTGTGACTAACTTTCGGAAGAAGTGGGGTATGAAAAGACAATTAAATAAAATAAATAAAAGGGCCATTGGAGGAGTACCAAACATAGGCAACAAAAATATTTCTTAAGCATGCTAAAGGATGGTTGACAAAAATAGAACAAATAATGAGAAAATTACCTCTGCAGATTTACAAACTGCTTTAGAACTTAATGAAATCAGTGACCCTTGTCTTCTACCTTTAGGCAGGCACAGGAGTACTGTACCTGCTCTGCAGATGGGGTTACCAGACCACCAGAAGCTGGACACATTTTCCAAGGTCACACAGTGAGGGAGTGGAGAGGGTCAGGAATCAGAAACAGGATCTTTGGTACAGTAGAAACTGTACAGCTTTGGAGTCAGAGAAACCCGAGTTTGAGTCCCAGTTCAGCTATTTACTGGCATGTGACTTTTGATAAGTCTGGCACCCTTTCTGGACCATGGTTTCTTCATCTGTGAAATGAGAATAATACCTACCTAAGAGAGTTGTGAGAATAAAATAATGGAGTGGCTATAAATGAATGCAAGGCCTGGTGTGTGGAAGTGTACGGTATGTGTCACCACTAGTGCAGATACCGTTCCTCTCACTGTCCTGGCAAAATCAGTGTTCTTCCGTTATCCTTTATCCCTGCCACTCCTATCTGTGCCTGTCACCTCCCTGGCTCCTGAGCCCTGTTTGACCAGTTTTCCAGAGTTGGGAGGTAGAGGTAGTCTTACCTGTAATAGGAAGTTGGCCGGGGTGGGGCATCAGGGGTGTCCTGCTCCAGCTCCCGGTATACCACCTCTGGCAACTTGGGAGTGGTGCTGGCAGAAGCATTATGGTGGTGGTGATGGTTGGAGTCCTTGCGCTTCTCCTTGTTCTTATGCTTGCCTGACTTGGGAGTAGCAGCCGGCGTCTCAGTGTTCTCCTTGTTGCTGCCATTCTCAAGGGTCTCCTCGGGTGCTTCCTCATCCTCTGACACCACATCCAGGTTGTCAAAGATGCTGATGCGGTGGACACGGCCATGCAGGTCCACCTCCACCATGCGCTGGGCCTGTGCGTAGCTCATCACCTCACGGCTTGGTGACTGTGATACCTCTGAGGGGCTGGGTGACTGCTTGTTGGCTGGGCGTGACTGGCGCCCCTTCTTTTTGTGCTTGCGGAGTGGAGTCTGCTGCGGGGGTGGTGGGTTGTCGTGATCATAGTGGTACAGGTGGTACTCAATACCACTGTAACTTTTGTACACCTTGCGGCAGGTCTCTATGGGGCACTCGTATGGTGGCTTGGTTGCCCGCAAGTTGTGGCAGAAAGTCTTCACGTCAAAGTCAACCCCCATGCTGTCACATCTAGAATATACAAATCAGTTAGCACAGGCCTAGGGAAGTTTCTGGCCACCTACATCAGAGACCCCACTCTCTCCAGTCCTCCCTGTCTGCAAAGGTCACCAGGTCCTGACCAGTCCACCTCTATAGTGTCTCCAAATGCCATCTCCTCCACCATGGCCCTGGTCGGGGCCCTCATAAACTCTTGCCTAGTCATCCTGCCCCATGTCTCAACTCCTCCAGCCCAATCTCACATAATATGGCCAGAGTGATCTTTCTACCAAGCAGCAATAATCATGCCAGTCTCTTGACTAAAAGTCTCCTGATGCTTCCCAGTTACTTGAGGATAATAGCCAAATCCTCTATGATGACACTGAAGGCGCTTCTTTCACTGTCTGCCCTTAGTTCTCCTTTCCAGATTCTGTTCACCAGCCACAGCTGTTTCTGTCTACACAAGGCAACTTTCCATTCTCTGAATGTTATAACCTCTCAATCCTGCAAGATTATCTCTATTTAGAATGTCATCCATCCTCTCTGATTGATGGGTTCCTACTTATTCTTCAAAATTCAGCTCGGGCTGGCCCGTGGCTCACGTGGGAGTGTGGTGCTGACAACACCAAGTCAAGGGTTAAGATCCCCTTACTGGTCATCTTAAAATAAACAAACAAACAAAAAAAACCCCTCAGGTCAAGAGGCTGGCCAGTTAGCTCAGTTGGTTAGAGCATGGTGCTGATAACACTAAGGTCCAGGGTTTGATCCCTGCACTGGCCAGCCACCAAAAACAATAAAAAACCAGTTCAAATGTAACTTATTTGACTGTACCATGGGGAGCTATGTTTCCATGACATTCCATTCTCACCTTCACCATAGCACTTACAGCACTGGACAATTCTGTCTCTCTGCACTAAACTGAGAGCTGTGCAATATAGACACCAGAGCCCATCCACCTCTATATCCCCAGTACTTAGCATACATTGGACACCCAGTCTTTGGTAAATGAATGAATAACCTGTTGAATGAATAGCTGAATGAGGAGATCACCAGATTTGGAGTTGAGAGAGAGGGGATGAAAGCTAGTGTTAGTCCTCGTAGGAACCTGAATGGGCAGCCAGTGATTTAGTCCTGGACTCCAGAAGAAATCACTGGATTACAGAAACAAATATAGAAATACCTCATTTCTGAGGTCTTTATGGGATTGGGAGACATACTGGGTTAAGAGATATACTGTGGAGCCAGATGAAAACTGGGCTCATTTAGTCAGATAGCAGCACATATTACATTTGAGTTCTTCACCAAATTCATGCAGTATCAAGTGAATGCCTACCAAGTGTCAGGCCCTAAGGGTGCAAACAAGAACATGACAATCTAGGCAAGCTCAGCTCCATGCTGGTCCTTGCGGAATCCCTTCCCCCTCCCCTATGTTCCTGGGTGAGTGAAGACAGCAGATGGCACCAGCCCCCAGAAGCCCAGCTTGGTCAGAGACTGCCCAATTTCTCTTGGCCTAGTTGAGTTCAACAATTCAGCTAGGGGCTAGGCACCATCCCAGACAGAGCCACCATGAGCTCCCTGATGAAGTGACCTGTCTTGGTCTCTCTTTTCCTTCAGCTTACCTAACCAGGCAAGTGTGCTGTTCCAGCCTCTCTGTCAGCGGCCCCCTGACTTCCACATTAGTGAAGCTACACGTTCAACTGCAACTTGCTTCTACTTCCTATCTGCGTCTGTGTCTTTTCACACAGAACAACCTGAGACACAAACAAGCTCTCCTCTCTCCAAGCGGGGTCCCGGGTGAACGCTGTAGCTCTGCCGCCCTGGCTCCCGAAGTAGCACAGCGCCCTGGCAATGTCCCGCTGGAACTCGGCAGCAGAGGCACAAGGGAGAGAAACGAGAACTTAGAATCTGAAAGCCCGCGGGGAGGGGCCAGGACCCGGGGGCACGGCGGCTGCAACGACCGCTGGAGCTCAGGGGGGCTGGAGGAAGTAGGGGGCGGGGGCCAGAGAGGCCAGGCCCGGCCCGGCGGGGCCCGCAGCACTGTCCCCCGGATGCGGCGGCGTTTCCCCTTTGTCAAAGTGTATGTAACAAGGCTCCCCTCCTGCCATTGGCTCAGGCAGCCCCGAAGAATACACTGTTGCACCGGGATGCCGGCTGGGAGTGAATGCACTGTCAGTTCTCTTGGCTGGAGTGGTCCGAGGGGGTCCCGGGCCGGGCAGCTCAGTGAGCGCCCCGCAAAAGTAGCCTACCCCGTCCCTGCTGGCCACTCCTGCCCTGGTCCCAGGCCCGCACTCACCGGCCACCTCGAGTCCGGGCTCATCGCCGGGGGCGCCCACCGGGGCTCCGACCCCACTTGGGGAGGCCGGCGGGGAAAGACGGGCCGGGAAGCGGGGAGCCCCAACTCCGGAGACCGCAGACCTCGCCACCCCGGCCTCTTGCCGTCCCACGCTCTGGCCCCGGCTCCCCGGGATTCCCGCGCTGACCCCTGCCACTCCCGGTCCCGCCGGCGCCCCGGTGTCTCAACTCCGTCGGCCGCCGCCCGTTTCGCTAGCCGCTAGGTTGCCCGGCCTCCGGACCCGGACCGACGGAACAATGGGGGCTCCGGGAGGCAGCGCGGAGACGGCGGCGGCGGAGACCGTGGCGGCAAAGGCAGTGGCAGCGGCAGCGGCGGCGGCGGCGGCGGCGGCGGCGACGGCGTCTGCGCGGGGTAAACGCGGCCCGCGGCGCTGTCTAGCTGCACTTTCGCCACGGATGCCCTCCCGCCCACTGAGGCTCGAGAGGCCGTTCTCTGGGTCTCAGAAAGGCCCCTGGACACTCCACAGGGCTCCTCTAGCACCTGCATCTTAGAGTGGAGTTTCTGGAGACAGCAGTCGCAGAATTCAGGATCCGGGGTCGTCGGGCCGTTTGTGGCGAATCTGCGGCTACGGACGGTGAGCGCGGGGCTGGGCGTCAGGAGCCCGCCCTCCTCCCCTCCCCCTCTGCCTCCTCCCTCCCCGCTCCCTCCCTCCCGCTGGCGCCGGGGCTGCGGTGGGGACCTGGCCTTGGTCTCCGAGGAAGGCGGCGAGGCGGGGCCAGAGCCACGGGGCGGGGCTGGGGGGCAGGACCGAGAGCGAGAGGGATCGGGCTGAGTCTAAGGGGACCTGGAGTTATGGGTAAAGGCGGGCGGGGCTGGAAGAATAGAACAGTCGATGGGGCGGGGTTTGCGGGAGGGGGCGGGGCTATGTATGAAGCAGGGCCGAGTCCGGAGGATGCCGGAGGATGGCGGGGTAAGGAGTGGGGCTAAACAGAAGGGTGGGCCTCAGGAAGGAGAGGGCAGGGCCTGGGAAAGGTAAAGGGGCGGGGCTGGAGGGAAAGGGTGGGGACCGATCAGGGAAAACGGGGCGTGACGGAAGGAAAGGGATGGAGCTTGGGAAAGGTGAAGGAGAGGGGCTGGAGGGCAGGAGGGAAGGTGTGGATCTGAAGGAAGGGGCCGGGTTTGGGGAGGTGCAAGGGGCTGTTCGGTGAGAAAAGGCTAGTGTAAAGCGAAGTGGTCGTGTTCAAGTGCTGCTGGGAACCCTGTGGGTTGGCAGGAAGATGGTGTTGATAACCACAGAGCAGATTTAATGTGGCCGGGCCACTTCCTGGTTTTGTGAACTTGGGCAAGTTGTTAAATTCTTCTTCAAGTTCCTTATTAGTAAAACGGAGCTGGAAAACTCTATTGTCAGTTCTTGGGGGCTTCAGAGAACTGGGATGCAAGGGAGACATCCTTGTTAAACAGTGCTTCTCCAATCTTGTCATCATAAAGGAGCATGAAAGGGTCTTCCCGAGTTCTGGGGCAAAACCCGAAGCAGCTGAAAGCTTCTATTTTATCTTAGTGCAAACTTTGCAACTCACTAAAATGTATGTGTTTTCACAGAGTGTTTTCCATAATCATCCCAATAAAGTCGACACTCCAGGAAGATGTTTGCTGGTTAAGATCTTGGTATCTAAAGTCAAACTGATGAGTTCTCTCTCTCTCTTTTTTTTTTTTTTCTTTTTTCTGGTGGCTGGCCGGTACAGGAATCCAGACCCTATGATGAGTTCTCTTAAACAAGTCATTTATCCTCTATGAGCCTCAGTTTCCTCATGTGTAAAATGGGAATAATGTATAGTATCTATCTCATAGGGTGTTGTGAGGATTAAATGAGATGTTTCTTGTCACCTAGCAGTGTCTGATATATAGTGAATGCTCAAAGAAAACATTAGTTGTTGTTATTCACATTCAAAAAATTCAGAATAAATGGATCAAAGCAGTTATACAGAGTCATCTTAAAGCCAACCGCTTTGAGAATCTGATGAAAGCTATGGGCCTCTCTTCTGAGAAAAAATGTACACGTACACAAAGGTTCATTTATTTCTTAAAGCGTTTGAAGAATCTGTGAAGAAGTGATTGGGTAAAATCTGAGTTAGGATGGCGATGAACCCTAGCTGAAGCCGTTCTTCCCTCCTTCCTGGTGTGGCCCAAGGCCCTGGGTCCCCTATTCTTCCTCCCCAAGACCCATGAGGCAGAGTTGGAGTACAGATCAGTTTTATTATTGGCATGAAGACAGGGAGGTGATAATAGTGCCAGGCCCTTCTGTGGGCCAGGGGGCGGAGGGCTCATCAGCCAGCACCAATCCTCCAAGCTGGCTCTTCCAATGAGGTTCAGGGCTACAGGTCCCTCTGGCCTTCAGCAAAAGCAGTAGGTGAGCAGGCGAGTAGACTGCTAGGCATTGGATATGTGGACTCCTCAGGGCTGCTCTGGAGCTGGAGTCGGGCTGGGGCTGGCAGTGGGTGGGGGCCGAGGCTGGATGTCCCTGGTGCGCATGTAGGATAGCAGCTGTTCCGGGATCTCAGCCAGCACGTCCTTGGCCAGTCGGGCCATACTCAGCACCTGGTTCCCTGACCGGTCAACGTAGTCTCTGAATGGGACGAACTGGAAAGGTACAGACCGATAGGTGTGGGCTGTGGCCAGGACAGAGGGGATGAAGGGGCAGGAAGAAGGCTTCTTCTTTGACCCTCAACATCTCTTTCTGAATATCACACTACCTCTCCCTTCCTCTCTTGGGCAGGTTTTTACAATTTCTTTCTCTCCACCCACTTCTTTCCCCCACCTTCTATTCACCCTCAACTCCCTCCAGTTTGGCTTTATGCAGTCCACTGAAACTGCTTTTGCTAATGTCATCAATAGCCCCATGTGGCTAAATCAGTCCAGTGGGCAATATATTTTTAGTCCTCATCTTGCTTGACATCTCTTTAGCTTTCTGTTACATTTGACCACAATCCTCCTGGACATATTCCACTCTTGATGCCACACTCTTCTGGTTCTTCTCCTACCTTCCTGGAAGCCCCGCCCCCCCTGCCCCACTTCCTCTGGGTCTACCATCTCTCTAAGCCTGGTCTTTCCTCTCTCTTAACTCTCTTCCTGGGTAATTTCATACAATTTCATGACTATGAAAACTTCCCTGGAGGGAAGGGGAGGGGACCAGGAGAGGGGAGGGAGGGTTGGGAAGGAGGGGCCAGGGGAGAGAAGGGGTAGGGACTAGGGAAAGGGGAGCCTGAGAGTGGGAAGAAGCCCAGGGGATGAAGTTGGGGCAAGAAGGGGGAGGAGTTAGTGAGAAGGGGGCTGGGAAGGGGAAGAGACCCAGGGGAAGGAGTTGGGGTGAGAAGGGGGAGGGGGGTGCCCAGAGCAGGGGGAGGGAGAAGTAAAGAACGATGAAGAAGAAGAAGAAGAAAAACTGTTCTTTGGTGACTCCCAAATTTATATATCCATTCCTGGTGTCCTTTTTTTTTTGGCAACTGGCCCATAAGGAGAGCCTGTTGTCTTTTTTAAGGTCCAGAACCACATATTTTGTTGCCCGTATTACCGCTGCATTGAGTGGTCACAGATACTCCAAACCCAATGTATTCACAACTGAATCCTAGCTCTTTCTGCCAAATCTTCTCCTCCAGCTTTCCCCTTTCCACTAAATGGGACGATCACTTACTCAGCTGCTCAAGCTAAAAAACTGAGTTATCCTCAGAAGCCCCCTTCACTCCCCTTTGCTCCCCTTTACCATCTAATCAAATCAATTCTTCTAAACCTCACCTCAAATGTCATTTCCTCATAGAAGCCTTCCCTGACTGTTGTACCTAAGTCAGGTCCCCTGTTATAGGCTCTCATAGTGGCATTTGCTATTCCTAATCACAATTTAATGAGATATTTAGCTGTGTGATTATTTATTATTGGCTGCCTCCACTAGAGAGCAGAAACTTTGGGGATCTCCTACACCGTGAATCCACCAAAGTTGCAGCAACCTTCCTACTTGTCCAAAAGAATGTGTTCAGTGAATGAGAAATGATGGAAGTCTGAGAAGGGAGAATGGTAGGTGATTGAGAAGGCAGTAAGAGAGAGTGGCTCCCAACTTAGCCTCTCCTTCCCACTGTGCCTCTCAGCTCCACAACCTCTCCCTGGGTCAGGTCTACCTGAACGATGTCCCGCTCTGCGTAGCGTCCCCTAGAGGACACGCGCACATCATCACCGTCCAACTCTTCCATTGCTGCAGAAAAGACACCCATCAGCTGATTGGTCTCTCCAACCCCAACCTATGCTACCCCCCACCATCTTAGTTTCTTTTTTGGAGTCATCATGAGAATACCTAATGGTTACATTAAAGTCCTACAAATATTAGACATTGTTATGGGAGTTATTATTATACGTAGTATCTTCCCACATATTCCATCCTCCCAGGAACCCCAGGGGGCAAGTATTAATATCAGCAGCCTTGGTTATGTGAGGGAGGAGGTTCAGAGGTCTGTGACTTAGCCAAGGTCCCACAGGGGTGTCCACCTTGTCTTTCCTATGAGACAGGCCTGAGTGCCCAGACATCCCCCGCTCCTTTCTCCCCAGTTTTTAGTCCTACAAATGGACACTTCCCATCCTACTCACCCTCAAACATGGCTGGTCCCACACCGACAATAATGATAGACATGGGCAGTGAGGAGGCCTGTAGGGGAGAGAGGGCAATGGTTGGGGCGAGCAGCCATAATAAGGCAGGCAATTGTTGGGAGACAATTTTTTGTGTGTATCACATTTCTGCACATATTGCGAGCCGAGCTACTGATTCTCTTTGTTCCAGACTACTTTTTCAAGGATGTTTGTATATCAGTCAAACTTAAAAGATATAGTGCCTTCTTCTAGAGCAGGGGGCAGGTTTAGTTACTGTCCAGTATAATTTTAAAAAGGTATCCCACTGGAACAAAAGGCGGGAATGCCTACTGCCCATTATAAAGGATTTGAATTCCCTTAGCTGAGGGTTCCTCTCCTCTAATGTAGCCCACAATGGGTACAGGTGTCATCTGGCTCTCTTCACATCATCCTGTGGGAATTGAGACATATAGAAGCAGAGTAAGTGCTGGTATTCCAGCTACTTCTTTTGCTAGTAATAACAATGTCCTTTGTCTCTGATCCTGGAGTCTTGTATCTTCTGTGAGCATCCACGAAACTGGCAGGCTGACGTGCTTGCAAGTATGGTAAGATCTCAGCCCCTTCACAATATTGACAGTGACCCCTCCCTGCCAAGCCCTCCTCCTCCTCAGACTTACACTGACGATGGCCTCCTTGGTCTGCGTCATGTCAGAGATGACCCCGTCAGTGATGATGAGCAGAACGTAGTACTGGGAACCATCAGAGATCTTGGCTGCAGCCCTGGATGAGAGGCCAAGATCGGAATCCAGCTGAAAGCCAGAGAGGCCAAGGGAACACCCCACTCCTGAAGCTTGCACAACCAGCATGTAAGCAGTGGGCAAAAACTGGGGCTTTTGATGCCCATGCTCCTTCACCAGATCTGGCTGCCTGCCATCCCTCCGGTAATATTTATCGAACACTTACTATGGTAGGCACCAGAGATATACAGGAGAAAAAACAAATATGTCCCAGCCTTAATCCAATAATCACACAAAGAGGTATAAAATTACCACTGTGATGAGTGCTGTGATGGGAGGGGACACTTCTATGACATTGTACAGTGGGGATCCTGACCTGGTTCAGAAGGTCAGTGAAGGCTTCTTTAAGTGAGTGATGTTTGAGGATGGAGAAGAGGCTGAGTGAAGAGGGTGTTGGGGGGTCATTCTGGGCAGAGGGAACAGCATGGACAAAGACCCTGTGGTGGAACCAAAGGAAGCCCACCCTGTCAGAAAGTGAAGGAAGCAGAGTGGACCATGTGAGTGAGGTGGCACAGAGGCCAGACCACACTGGGCTTTATCAACCTCTGGAAAGATTTTGATGTTTACACAAGAGCAAGAGACAGGGCTGAAGGCTTCCTTTCTTCCCTCTTTCATCCATCTCTTCTCTCTCCCTTCTCTCCTCTGCTGACCACATGCCATTGCCTGAGCTACTGGGTTCCCTGCAGTCTCCCTCAGCTGGTCTAACAGCTGCTCCCTAAGCTCCTTTTCCTTCTCTCACCATCAATCTTTGAATCTAAAATTTTTCCACCTGAAAAGAACTTCAGAAGTCATTGAGTCCAGTCCCCTTATTTCACATTTAAGAAAAATAAGGGCTGGCTGATTAGCTCAGTTGGTTGGAGCACAGTGATATATAACACAAGGTCAAAGGTTCACATTCCAGGGCCCAGCCCGTGGCTCACTCGGGAGAGTGTGGTGCTGATAACACCAAGGCCACGGGTTCGGATCCTATATGGGGATGGCTGGTTAGCTCACTGGCTGAGCATGGTGCTGACAACACCAAGCCAAGGGTTAAGATCTCCTTACCGGTCATCTTTAAAAAAAAATAATAATAAGGGTTCACATTCCCATACTGGCCAGCTGCCAAAAACAAAAAAACAAACCCCAAAGAAATAAGAAGGCAAGACCTAGAGAGCGCACAAAGGCAGTGGGGGATACCCTGGCCTCTTGACTTGCAGTCCTATCTGAATAGGAAAGGATGGAGTTGCGCTGTCCAATAAGGTAGTCCTAGCCACATGTAGCAATTTAAGTTTAAATTATTAAATAGAATTAAATATTCAGCTTTTTGGTCACCTTACCTACCTTTCAAGTGCTCAATATCCATATGTGGCTCATGAATACCATATTGGACAACACAGATAAAGAACATTTCCATCATTGCAGAAAGTTCTATTGGACAGTGCTGGTATTTAAACCTGATATCAAAAAGTCAGAGGAAAGGCATGGTGAGAATGTAGAATTCAAATAGCTCTAGTTTAGTTTGCTCAGGGGTTCAGGGTGGGAGTGGGTCATGATCCTCCTTAGCAGTCTCCACCCCCTTCCTGAATTCTGGCCCCAGCCTCCTCATAGGCCTAGCCTGGTACCTTCTCCTGTCACTCACTCATTTCACAAACAGTCACTGCACACCTGCTATGTGCCAGGCACAAAGCTCCATGCTGAATATGCAACAGAGAAGAGAATATTGTCCTAGGGGAGACAGATGCTAGGATGCATTGAGGTTAGGGCTTTGAGGACATCACATCTAACCTAAGACCTGAAAAAAAAGTAGGGTTTAGCCAGGTGTTGGGCGGGTGGGGTAGGGTGGCAGATTTAGGAAGCTAAAGGGAAAAGTGTCCCAGAGAGAGCATGTTCTAGGAGTTACATGTAGAACTACAGAGGAGAGATGAGGCTGGAGCGGTGGGGTGAGGGCCACTGATGAAGGGATTTGTGAGCTGGGGGCAGTGGGAGTTGTGGAAGGGTTTGGAGGCATGGGAGGTACATCTCTGGTTCCCTGTAGATTCCTGGCATTTCCAAGGCCGTTTAGATCTGGAAGTTGGCTGAGGAGATGGATGACTGGCAGGGAGGCCAGTCAGTGCTCATTTGACTGTAGGGTGGGAACAATGAAGAGTCCTTTGTGATCATCAAAATCACAGCTGCATACTTGACATACGTGATCTAATTTAATCCTCACCGCCACTCTGTGAGGCAGGTACATTTTAAATTCCTATTTTTTTAAATGAGACAATGGAAATTCAGAGATATTAAGTAGCATCTCCAAAGGGTGGTGAAGCTGGGGTCCAAGTCTGTGCTTGACCAACTGAGTCTAAAGCCCGAGCTCTTGATTCCATCACTTCTCATTCCTGGCCTGCTCTCTGGATACTCCTCCAGAAATACAGCACACTCTGGTCACATTAAACCATCTGCTGTTTCCCAAACTTGCCCCTTCGTGCCTCTGTGCTTTTCATATCTCATTCCTTCTACCAGGCCTACTCTGCCCCTTTCTCTGATAAAGTCTGACTCGCCCTCTAGACACAGCTAAGCCGTCCCTCTACAGTAGGTCTACACCCTCTCCCCCTCTCCCTCCATCCTCTAGGCCACCCACTAAAATGGGCTGTCTGTTCCTCCAAGTGGGTTCTCACACCCCTGAGGGTACTGGCGTGTGTGCTGAGGGGGTCTCGAAGCCACAGGATACATCCATCCTACTGCATGATCTGGTGGATAAAGCTTATGACTATAAGTACACGTAAAACACCTTTTTTTTTTCTAAATTAAAGCAAACACGGATGCAATGTGAGAAGAATATAAAATTTGCATGAATTTTTAAGATGAAGTATGGAGACTTCAAAGACACTCTCAGCTTGGCTGCTTCTGGCTGTGTCCCCAGATTTCCCCCAGGGGATGCAATCGCTTGGCTTTGCTGACAGGTGACTTGCTGGAAATGTCTGGGAAGCTCTGGCCTACAGAAGGTAATGATTTATTTATATTTCTGTCTCCTGCACCAAGGCGGGAGTTCCCAAGGGCAAGGAGTAGATCTGATTCATCTGTGAATCTCCAGTGCCCCAGCAGAGAACTGAGCACATAGCAGATGCCCTTTGAATGGTAATAATGATAATAATAGCAACAGTAATAGCTACCTCTTACAGCACTTATGATGTGGCAGGCACCGTTGTAAGTGCCTGACATATATTAATTAGTCTTCATAACAGCTCTATGATGTAGATTTTACTATTATCCTCATCTTACAAATGAGGAAACAGGCACAGAGAGGTTAAGATTCTTGACCAGGCCTGTCTGGTAAGCTCTGCTGGTTATAGTGCAGCCTTATAACACTAATGTCAAGGGCTTGGATCCCCATACCAGCCAAGCCGCCAAAAAAAAAAAAAAAAGAGATTCTTGACTAAAGCCACAAAGCAGTGAGTGATAGAACTGGTGTACTGACTTAGCTAGTCTGACTCCAGAGCCCGCACTCACGCTATACTGCTCCTTTGCTGAATGTTTGCTAAATAAATGAATAAATGAGCCAGTGTATTGTCCTAGATAATATTTTAAAAGTCTGCTTAATAACAACAAAAAATATGCTCAGCCTCCAATATTAGTGAAAAAATCAGCAGTGAAATGTTATACATCTGCATTCCCAGGGCAGTATTCAGGGTGATTTCTTATTTCATTTCTCTATCCTTGAAATTTTCTACAGCGATGTTATGTTACTTTTGTAATTTAAAAAAACACTGTCCTCATTATAAATTAGAAAATAAATCTTTATTAGAGAAAAAGAAAGTCTATGGACATATCAATCTCACTGAAATCCTTCTACTTTTATTCTCTTTTTGTTTCTTTTTACTTCAGAGCTTTCTGAGGTACTTTGTGTTCGCTGGGTCTCTTCTATTCAGCATATACTGGGGTTTACTTATTTTTATTTAAAATTTAATCAGAGAATATTTTTCTTTTTTAAGCTCAATCAGAACTTATCCCATTTATGTTAATTGATAGATATTTGGTTTTAGTTGTCTTTTATTTGTATTTTTTATTCTGTTTTTGTTTTTTTAAATCATTTGATGTATGATCTGTATTTTCTTTGCTTCATATATTTTTATTCTGAAAATTTGGGAAGTTACTCTTCTGCTTTTAATCTACCATTTATTGAGCACTTACTACTGGCCAGATACTGTGCTAATACCTCTTACGCTGTTATCTAATTTTAACCTCACAAGAACCCTATAGAGAAGCTGCTATTGTCATCCATTGTTACAGCACCTTACAGGAGTGAAATGGAGGCTTAAAGAGACTAAGTTGCTTAAGGTTACATGATTAGTGAGTGGTGGAGCCAGATTCACACCCGGGTCTGATGTCAAAGCTCGTGCCTTCACAACCGTATGACAGGCTCTTTTCTCTCTTACCCAGACTTGCGGCCTGGGTTGTCATTCCCAGGGAGCAGGGTGGGGGTAGTCTGTTGACACCATCTCTGCCCCACAATAAGGTATTATATAACGTCTTTGTACCTGAGCCTGGCCAACACTGAACCTGCCCCCTTCTCACAAAGCCTGAGTTTACCAAAGAGTGGTACTGACTATCCTTGGGGAGTCAGTCTCTTGTCTGAGCCCTCTCATTTCCCCCAGTACCCACCCAGCACCTTACCTGGCCACCTGGTTGATGACAGGAGCAAAGTAGGTGGGCCCGTAGAGCTGCACTGTGCGTAGGCTCTGGAAATAACTCTCTAGCACGCCCTCGATGCCCGCACAGTTGGGGTCCTCATCATTGTTGTTCTGTCAAAGAATATGTCCTTCCAGGCTAAGCCCATGCAGGGTACACCTAGGAGTACTCTGACCCCAGCTCACTTCTTCCTTTTGCCATCAGTCTCTTTCATGCTCCCCTCCAAACCCCACCCTGCTTCCCTCCCTGCTCTGCCACCCTCTCATAGCTTTCTGCTCCTCTATAGGCCCTTGCACTTTGAAGATATGTAAATAGAAGAAATTAATTAACTTGGGTGGGCGAGATGCCAGGGCATGGATTGTAGCCTCTGGCCCATACTGTACCAGGGGGAACTGGTGGGAGATCCGTCCCTCTGGGGGCAGCTTGGCCCCAAAGCCATAGGCTGGAAAGAGCTTGTCACTGTCATAGTCCTGGATGATCTCTCCCACTGCCTTGAGGGCCATGGCATAGGCGCTGAGCTGGTAGGGACTCATGTAGTGCAGGGAGGTAGGCTGCAGAGGATTTCCTGTCGATACAGAGGAGCCCCAGCTCCATGGTCACCTTGATCATCCATCTACTCAACTGCTTATCCTGATATGCATCCATCTTCCTACCCATTTAACCATCCTTTATTCATGTACTTTTTCATTATTATACCCAATCATCCATCTGTTCATTTATCCATCTATCTACCCACCCATCCCTATATCTATCCATACATTTATCCGACTACCCACACATCCATCCACCCATCCACTTGTCCACCTGCCATTTCTTTTCCTTTTCCATCCATCCAGGCAGCCATATTATTTTATCCAGACAGCCAGCCCTATCTATTCCTTTCATTCACTTGTCTATCTATTCTCATATGGATCCGTCTACCTGTCCACTCATTTATGCCCCTCTCTACTTACCTGTTATTTTCCCAGCTTAAACATCTGTCCATTTGTCCACCCACATGCCATCCATGCATCCACTTTTCCAATCTATTGTACTCACTCACCAACCCACCTACCCACTCTGTTTGTTCATTGATCTATCCATCCGTATATCATTCACCACCCATTCAACTATCCATCCCTCCTTACTCCCCCATTCTCTACCATCTATCTATTTACTCATCTACCTGTTAAGCTATCTATCCTTTCAACCTTCTTTGATCCATCTACCCATCTATTTTCCTGTACCCTTTGCCTACCCTTGCACCCAGTAATCTCCCTCCAACACTCCTACCTGGGACCATCCTGACTGGGTTTTACTTAAGCTTGGGCTTTCTGGGTAGGTAACTCATATCCCCAGGTAGGAACCCAGGCCAATACCTAATAACTCCTTAGAATTCTTTCTATCCCCACTTCCCCTTCCCCATCTCTGCTTTACCATTGGAAGCTGTGAAGTCAATGGCCACTGTGAAGTTCAATTGTGTCCTGTTGGAGAAGTAGATGGGTTGAGAAGTAAGGGACTAATACTTATTACACTAGTATTTCCCAGACATTAATGTGCATACAGATCACCTGGGGCTTATTTAAAATGCAGATTCTGATCCAGATTATCTGGGTGGAGCCTAACAAGCTCCCATGTGATGCTGATGCTGCTGGCACATGGACCACACTTTGGGTAAAAGAATTAAATGCTTATTGTGTAATAAGTGTATTATATGTAATCTAATACTCATGATAGTCTAAAGTAATTACTAATTATCCCCATTTTACATAGAAGAAAAGTGAGATTCAGAGGAGCAAAGTAGCTTTCGTAGGTCTCTCTGCCTCCACCAAACCAAGCAGAATGTCTTCTCTAGACTGCTTGGATTTTCTCTCTCTTGGCCTCTCCCTCTTGCCTGGCCATAACTTTTGTCTGGGCCCCAGTCAGGTTACTGGGGCCCCTGTTGAAGACCACTGATCTGACAGCCATCTTCCCAGGGGGAGTCAGAAACTAGGAATGAAAGGTAGCCACATGAAGGAAACTAAGAGGGGCAATATTTTCCATTTTGCAGAGCATTTATAGTTTGCCAAGTGTTTTAAAGTTTATCTCCATGATCTCATTGGGCCTTGACCTTCATAAATAAGAAAACTGAGGCTCAGACCAGGAGTAACTCATTGCTGGGCTTTCAGCCCAGAGCTTGACCTGCGACTCACCCTCCCTTGATGTAATCCACAAAAGTGAATTCAGAGTCCACGGAGAAGGAGAGCAGCGTCACCTGTGGGACAGAGGAGGCAGCCCTGCCACTTTGGAAAGGGCAATTGGGTGGCAGAAGGGAGAGAGGTGTAGTAGGGCTTTGGAGAGAGGCACATGATCCCACCCCCTGTCCCAACCTGTCCAACCCTGTTCAGTTTCTGAAAGGGAAAAAAGGAAAAGCTGTCAGAAACTGAGTTTCCAAAAGTATGTTAAATTGGGAAGTATAATAAGTTCCCTTTTTTTTCCTGCAAAAGAGTAAAGACTGAAAGATTTTCCTGAGTGAAAAAAAACAAAACAAAACAAAACAAAGAAAACCTTAAGCGGTGCTACCTTGTGCCCAACATGACTATATCCAAGAAGTCTGTGCCCACTGACTTTTCATAACCCCCATATTTATCACACTATGTCAGTGAAGACAGGACAGAAGGATCCAGGGAGGGCCAGAGCTTTAGGAAGAACTCACGGTTCCTGAGTTGACATACTTCTTCTTCTTACATTTCTTCCGAGGGTTCAGTACCTAAGTGGAGGAAGGTAACAGTTATGGTGAGAAACAAAGGAAGGGAGCTGTAGACTGAGCACATTGCGATGGAGGGCCTGGGCAACCTGGGAAGGGCTGGAACTCTCACCTCATACACTGTGAACTGGTTCTGGGCCTTGCTCAGCTCCCGGTAGCTGGTGGTGAATTCACCGATGAAATCGTGGCTGCAATGAGACCAGGGGTGGGTAAGCAGCAGCTGCTGCTGGTTTGGAGCCAGGCCTGAACCCAGTGTTTTATTCTCCCCTATTCTGCTTAGGCTGAAGAGCACTAGGGATGGATCCAGAAGGGGGGTCAAACTAAGGTGAAGAAAAGGGCAGAGAGACAACTGAGGGGATCTGTTGTACCCAAGACCCTGGTATCTATCCTCACCCATCCTGGGTCCTAAGGCTGCTTTGGGGTTCCTAGTGAATGTACCACATATTACAGAGAACTGTTTGAGTTATGTATAGGTTCTCCTGGGACTATGTGCGGCAGTGGGACTATGTGGGGCAGTCCTACCTTCCATCTCGGTCCCAGTCATACACATCAATCTTCACTGTTCTGAAATGTAGGAGATAAACATAGGTTAGAGTGTGATAAACCCCAGAGACACCCCATCCTCTTCACTGTACACAAGTCATCTTCCCATCCACCCATCTTTCCTTCCATCAACCTGTTCATCTTTCAACCTATCTCCCATCCTATCTATTCATTCAGTAGTCCATGCATGTATCCAACCATCTACCGCTATTACTACTACTAATGCTATTAGTACCTCTATTACTATTCTTTTACCATTTATTAGTCTTATTGTATTCCGGGCACTGTTCTCAGCACTTTCATAGATTGTCTCATTTAATTTAGCAATCACTGTATATAAAGTAAGTACTATTATTCTTATTTTTGGATAAGGAAATTGAGATACAAAAAAAAGTAACTTGGCTAAGAACCCATAGCTAGTAAGTGATTGAGCTGATTTAAACTCAAACATCCTGGTTCCAAAGACTTTGTTCTTAACTACCATGCCTGAGTCATCCATATGTCTATCTAGTAATGTGTCAGTCCAGCCAACCATCTATCCATACAGTCACCCATTTACCCATACATTTGCCAGTCTAATTACCTGTTAAACCATCTCTTTATCTAGCTGTTTAACTATACATTTAGGCATTCACTGACTCACTGATGCACGCAAGCATCCATCTTTCTGTCCATTCATCTGCCCAGCCAAACATCCAACTATACAACATCTGTCCATCTGATCATTCAGTTCATCTGCATAACCATCCATCTATGTGCACATCCATGCTTCCACCCTCCCACCTATCCACCTATCTTTGTACTATCCATTCGTTAGTTCATTTGGTCAACCCATCCATCTACTTTACACCATCCATCAAGTAACTCATCTACCCTCCATTCATCTCTCCATCCATCAATCTATCTGTCACTCTACTCATTCTTTTCTATTCCACCTACTTTTCCAATCATCTATCTGCCTCTCCAGTCATCTACCAAATTGTCATATACCCATCTATCACCCATCGACACATCTATCAGCTCATCCATTTACTCCTCCATCTATTAATCCACCCAAAATCTGTCCATCCACTAATCCACCCATCAGTCCAATTATCCATTCATCTGCTATTCATTCATTCATCTCCCTCTCAACCCACCCACCAGTCCTCTTACACATCCATCCAACAATTTATCAGTTTATCCATCCATCTGGCCATCCATCTGTGTATCTGCTCATTCATTTGTTCATTTGCACTTTCAGTGACCCAACCACCTACCAGTCCATTCATCCGTTCATCCATGGATAGTCCCCCTATCCATCCGTGTGGCTATCCATCTGCCTCCCCATCCGTTATCTCCATGTCCAAAACTGTCTCGCTGAGCAGGACACTATTATGACACTTCTACCATTACTCTGGGGCCCATGAACCCTCCTGTCATGTCCTTGTCTCCTTACTCTCCAGCTTATGCCGAAACACACCTGTCATAGTCTCCATTGCACAGTGCCCGCACAGGGATGCTGAAGGGCTGCCACACGGGATTCAGTGTGTTTTTCACAACCTCTGTCTTGTGGCAGATGGTGAACCTGGAAAGGAGCTGGAGGATTAGAACCTGCCCTGGGGGTAGAATTAAATCCAGAGACAGGCCCAATACTCCTGGAGATTCTTGAGATTTCTCCATTTGTTAAGCACATGCCCCATACCCAGCCTAAGAGCCTTGATGGCAGTGACTCACGTGCCATCCTCATTGCTCCTGTAGAACACCAGGAAGGGGTCTGATTTCCCAAAGAAGTCCTTCTTATCCAGCTTGTTTGCACACAGCTGCATGGTGGCAATGTCCTAGGGATGGATGAAGTTGAGCTGTTGACACCAAAATTGCCCATAACCTTCAGACAGTCCATTAAAGGGAGTTTGGGGAGAGGAGGAAGCTCCTGGGTCTAGCATGTGGCCCTTACTGACCCGACAATTGCTAAGCTCCTCTGCAGTCAGCAATATGGTCCCACACTTCTTGCCTGGTACACCCCTGGAAGCAGAAAAAGCCTCTTAGAGGAGGGAGGATGGGCAACAACAATTGGGGTGGCCAAGCTGGGATTGGGTGGGTCAGGAGATTCAATTTGCCATTTACTGACAGTCCCCTGAGCATGTCCCCTTCTGTCCTGGGTGACTCCTGGTGGGGAAGGGCCTGACTTTGACTGGGAAGGGTCTGCAGTCTGGTAGGAAGGGGTTAGACTAGGCCAGGGGACATCACATAACTGTAGTTTGGGAAAGACATGGGATTTAGAGTCATTGGAGTCAAGGTAGATTTTATCAAGCTGTGTGACCCTGGGCAAGTTACTTCCCCTTTCTGGGCCTTAGTTTTCTCCTCTATGTAATGGGAATCATGACCATTTTTCAGGGTCGTGAAGAGATCTGAATGAGTGCATGGAAGGCAATTTGTAAGCTTTGTAGATGTGAAGTGGTTATGTTCTTCAAAGCAGACCCTGGTTCCTACTATAAGTCAGGTGCTGTGCTAGATATGAATTGGACAGTTGGCACTTTTTAGTTTTGTTAGACTCTGCCCTCAGGAAGCTTCCAGGGGGGAGTGGAATGTCAAAACCAGTAGGCAAGTGGAGTTTGATATAGCAATTCTGAATGAGAAAAAGGAATTTCTACCAAGACCCAGGGACAAAGGGTTTGTTTGTTAGGTCAAAACTGCTGTGCTTTCTGAAGACTATAAAGAGAGAGAGAAAAAAATCCAAGGGAAGCCTTATCTTCTCCTGACCCGAGATGGGACACCTCCTTGTGCTTGAAGGGTACATGTAAGGACCTTAATCTCTAATTTGCCTTGGGTCCCCAAGCAGTAAGGGGCCTTGTTGATAGGGGCCTGTGAACCCTGATTCCCAAAGGGATCCAAGTATGGCATAGAGAAAGCTAAGTCAGGAGGGTGCTGGGCTCAAGTCCTGGCTTTAACTTGCTATGTGATTTTCCCCATCTTTAAAATGAGGGTGTTGAACAATTTCTTTGACTCCTTCAATCTCTGACTCTGTGCTTTAAAAAGAGGGAGTGTGATGAAGACAGGGGTTATTTACCTGTACATCCAGGACCAGCAAATCGTTGAGCCCATTGCCTCCTTACTGTAACCCACCTCCCTGTTGCTCTTCCTCCCCTCCTCACCCAGTGCGAGTTCTGGCCAATGATTATAATAATCACTGCCTTGCATCCTGCCTCTTTTCCCTTGCCCTTCTCTCACTTTGATATACTTACTTGGCAGAACCCAGCCCTAGTTAAATACAAATCTCTGCCTAACCCATACTGCCCCTGTGCAACTGAACATGGCCAGAGGAAAACATACCATCTTGCTACCTGGTCTCATTTTATTTATTTATTTATTTATGTATTTATTTATAAAGATGGCCTGTAAGGGGCTCTTAACACTTGACTTGGTGTTGTCAGCACCACGCTCTCCCAAGTGAGCCAACTTCAGATTATCTGGGTGGAGCCTAACAAGCTCCCATGGCCCATCCCTATACAGGGATCCGAACCCGTGGCTTTGGTGTTATCAGCACCGCACTCTCCCGAGTGAGCCACGGGCTGGCCCGTACCTGGTCTCATTTTAAACGCATGACCACAAACCTCAAGAAAGTCCTCAACAGTGCCTGGTAATCACACTATACTGCCAAGGCCCTTCACTGTCCAGTTCTGCTCCATAGCAGTTTCACTTCTCCTCTCCTCAAACCCTCAAAGCTCCTCCCCCATCCTCACTCTCAGCCAATGACCTTGTTTCTCATTTGCTTACAAAACGGAAGAAAGCGTCCACCCGCCACCTCACCTACCCTGCCACCAGTACCTTCACCCACACAACTGTGTCTTCCTACAGATGCTATAAATGAACTGTCCATGTGCCTATTTATCCCTCCTCTTGTACTATATTTCATACTGTCTTGTCTGTACAAGGACATCACTCCAGTAATTCTCACACCACTTTTTATTACATCAATTTTTCAGGTTTGACTGGGTCTTTCCCATCAACATACAAACGCGGTATAATTTTTCTAGGGTTCAAAAATTACAAACCTATTCTTGACCTTATTTCCTGATCCGTCTTTTCTCTTCTCTCCTTTGAGGCAAAACTCCTTGAAAGCTTCCTTGACTTCCATTCCCCTCTTCCATTCTCTTCTAAACCTCTCTACCCTTTACTTCTCCTTCAAAGCTATGCTTGTCAGAGTCACCAGTGATCTCCATCTTGCTAAATCCAATGGCCAATCATCTTCTTGACCTGCAGCAGCATCTCATGTGGTTGGTCACACTCTTCTTGATGCACTTTCTTCACTCTGCTTCGAGGGTAACACCACCTTCTCTTGATTCTCCTCCTGTTTCATTAATTTCTCCTTGTCAGTTTCCCTTCCTAGATCCAACTTGTGGAATCTCAGTCTCTCTCTCCATCCCCGTAGTGATCTCATCTAGTTTCATGGCCTTAAAGAACATCTAAGACTCATGTATCATATTGCCTATTTGACCCCTCCACTCAGATGTCTAATAAAGTACATGGAACTCAACATGTCAGGGTGAACTCCCGATTGCATCCCTCCACCCAACTTGCTCCCCACCACCTCAGTTGGGGACAATTCCATCTTTCCAGTTGTTCAGGCCAAAGGTCTTGGTGTCATCCTCGACTCCTCTTTTCCTTTCATATCCATATTTAATCCCTCAGGAACCTGTTGACTCTACGTTCAAAATATGTCCAGAATCTGACCACTTCTCCCTTTGCCCACTCAAGCTTTATTCTCCACCCAGCAGCCAGCATCATCCTCTGAAAGCATAGTCAGATCATGTCATTCCTTGGCTCAGAACCCTCCGGTGACTCCTGTTTCAGAGTAAAAGCTAAAGTCCTTACAGTGGCTACAAAGCCCTAACTGTGAACTCTCCAAGCCCACCTCCTCCTGCCCTTCCCCTTGCTCACTCGGCTCCAGCCACACTGGCCTCCTTGCTGTTCTGTGAGCCTACCAGGCTTGTGCACTGGCCGTTTCCTCTGCCTGGAACATTCTTCCTCCACATGTCTGCACTGCTCTCTCCCTCTCTCCTTCAGGTTGTTGCTCCAGGGCTGGCAGGTTAGCTCAGTTGGTTAGAACGTGGTGCTGATAACACCAAGGTCCAGGGTTTGATCCTTGTACCAGCCAGCCACCAAAAAACCAAAAAAAGACCTCCCCCCAAATCCCCCCAAAACAGGTTGTTGACCTGTCCATGAGGCCTGTTTGATCACCCTAATAAGTACTGCCCCTCCTACCCACCCAGTGTTTCCAATGCCCCTTATTCTGCTCTACTTTTCCTTTTTTCATAGCTCTTAATATATTCTAATATATTATGAAATTTACTTGCTTATGTCTATTTTATACTGTCTCCCCTCCCTCAACTAGAGTACAAGCGAGATCTCTTAGGGCAGGAACCTTTGTTTTGTTCACCACTGCAACCCAAGCCCCTTGATCAGTGGCTGACATTGAGTATGTGCCCAGTAGTATTTGTGGAATGGATGAACGCCTGGTGCCTAGAACAGGGTACAGCAGAGACTGTGTAATACATATTTAGTGAGTGAAGGTAATGGAAATTCCTGAGGATTGGATTTAGTCAGGGGAAGTTTCACGGTGGAGAGGGGCTTGGAAGTGGACCTTAAAGATTGAATCAGACTTAGAAAAAGGGTGAGGAGAGAGAGGACATGTCAGGCAGAAGACTGACGAGCAGAGCCCTGGAGATTGGACTTTCCCACAAGAGTGATGGGAGCCAGTGAAGGCTCCTGACCAGGGGCAATCCCGGCCTCCACTGCTATCAATCAGCAGCATTCTTGGGAGGGAGAATTTGGAGGCGCCTTTCCCTCCCCGGACCCCCTTCCCGTTTAGCTCACATGAGGGGTCGCTCTACGCGGCTGCCCTGGCCTCCGATCACTTCTCCCAGGGCCAGGAACGCTTGTCCCAGGAAATCCTGCGTCAGGACATGGAGTCAGCAAGGCCAGGAGAGGCTGTGGGCGGGGGTCCCAGCCCAGCCCTGTTGATGCCGCCGCACAAGACCAGGGCAGTTCCGAGACGCCAGAAAGTTGCAAGAGACACCGCCTGGCATGTGCTTTAACGGAGGGTGTTGAGGGAAGGGTCCCCAGGAGAGCTCTACTTCTTGGTCCTTCATCCGTCCAAGTCTGCTCTCCAGATACCGTCCCCAACCCTCCCCAGCCCCCACCCAGCCCCGTTCAGCCTCACCTTCTGCGGGTCCCAGCGGCGGCCGGGAAGAAAGAGGAGCAGTGAGTTAAGGGGCGTCGTCAGGAAACCCAGGCAGGAGCAGGAGAGGGCCAGGAGGGTGGGTTGGGGCCTGAAGGAGTGGGGTCGGGGTCGAGTGGTAGGAGTTCTAAGGAGGATCATTTAACACATCCGAGCGCCTCCTGTGTGCCCTGCCAGCCCGCGAGGGGACGCGCGCTCACCGGTTTGGAGATGTTGGTTTTGGAGTCGACGTTGTACCTGGGAAGAGAGTGGATCCTGCGTGGGGTGGGGCTGGGTGGGAGAGCGGGAAAGGGGTCGGGCTTCGAGTCTTGGTTAAAACTGTGGGTGAAGGGAGGGGCGGCCTTGGACCCAAATTCATCTTGGGTCCTGTTTGGAACAGCAGTCAGACTCGGAGAGGGTAGGCACGGGACAATACGGAGTCAGGGGCCCATTGGGGGCGGAGTCGTATGGGAGGGGGCGGCCACCGATCTACATCAGGGAGCAGAGTTGTGGGCAGGGCCAGGCCTGGGCAGTGATCTGGGATGGGTCTGACCAAAGGGCGGGGCCAAGCTAGGCGTGGGGCGGGGCCGACTGCGGCGGAGCCCGTCAGAGTCGGGCCGACCTAGGCCTGGGGGAGGAGCCAGGTTGGGAGGCGAGGCGGGGGCGGGGCCATCAGAATCTGGGCGGATCCAGGCTGGGGGCGGGGCCGCCAGAATTCTGGGCGGGGCCTCACACATCGAAGCGCAGATTTTGCTTTTCCTCAAAGAAATAGTCGAGGACGAATTTGCGCACGAAGTCCGGGTTCAGCGTGTTATCGATCACTTCGGTCCGTCCGAACTGGGCGGGGGTGGGGGAATTGGAGAGTCAGCGCTGTGCGTTGAGGGGAGCAGGCGTTCCCGGGAGCGGCGCTGGGCTGGGAGAGGGCTCTCGGACTCACCTCCCGCCACTCCTGGCTGGCCCGGCTCTGCGTGTAAAGAACCACCACTGCGGGTGGGGGGCGGGGGAGGAAGGACGTCAGGTCGGCCCGCACCCCTCAGCTCCACCCCGCCCCTCCGTTGCGCCCAGACCCCAAGTTCCCCCTCCCGGCCCTGGAGCCGCCTACTGGGGTCGGACTTGGAGAAGGTGTCGAGGTCTAGCAGGTTCCTAGAGAAAAGCAACAGACAGACAGACAGACAGAAGGTTGACCATCTTGGAACCCACTGCCTCGACGCTGTCCTGAACTGGGCATCCGGGGGAGGCATGGGGCTCAAACCGCACCCCTCTCCCCCATTCCTACCCCGCGCCGCGGTCCGCGCTGTCAGCACTCTGGACAGCATCGGAAATCTACCCGGGAAACATGTCTCTGCGAACTGAAAGCATAGCACCCACACTGCCTCCAAGGGGCCAGGAAAGAGGGTTCGTCCCAGAACTTCGTCCTCCTGGGGCCCAGCTCTTACTGGACCCCCCAACCCACCCCTTGAGCCCGCAGGCTAAGCCCTCTTTTCGGGGTGGTGCTGTCCAAGGAGACCTTCTTTGATCCCGCCAGCGACTCCCCTGTCTCCACCCGTGGTTTTCCGGCCCCCGATGCCTCTCCTCCCGGGGTCTAGCCCCTTTCCGCGCTGAAACCCCGGACCCGGTTGGGGCTGGGGCAGTGCCAGTGCCTAAACCATCCCCAGCGGGGCCCACTCACCGGCAGGACACGGTAATTTCAATCTTGGTGGCTGGGACGCTGCGCTCAGAGGCTCCGCCGAAAGACATGGCTGGTCGGGCGGCTGGAGCCTTGGGATGCCGCGAGACCCAGGCCGCGGGGGCTAGGGGCGGCGGCAGCGGAGGGGCCGGCATGTGCCGCGGCGGCGGCGGCGGCGGCGGCGCTCCCTCCAGCTCTGCGTGCGCTCCCGCCGCTCGCGCCCTGACAGTGGCCGCCGGCGGCAGCGGCTCCAGATGGCAGCACAGCCCCGCCCGGCCCTGCGGGCGGCCCCCGCCCCATTGGAGCAGCTTCGAGCTGGCCGGGAACCTTACCCAGACCCCCAATTCCAACCCACACCTTGGGAGAGTCCACCCTGCGCGACTCTCCCAGGCGCTGAAACCCAAGCCCCCAGAACTGTCCATGGTGCTGAAACATTTGGGTCACCGGTGGGCGTTGGGATCGTCGCCTCTTCCTGAGCGGCTCCCTCAACAATCTGTCTCTGTCTTCCCACTCCTGGCCTACCTGGGTCTCTGGATAGGAAAAGTTACATTTGTTCTTATTAGCTGTGTGACCTTGGGCAAGTTACTCAACACCTCTCTGGCTCAGTCTCATTGATAAAAAGACCATAACAGCAGTCACTCGGGATGCTGTAAGATTTTAATCAAGATAACCCAAGGAAGGGACTTAGCACACAGTAAATGCTCAATAAACGTTCACTGGTATTATTTCAGTCCTCTGGGTATTCACATTGATGACGTCATGTGTGTTCAATCAGATCAGTGGATGGTGGCTGTTAAAGCACTGTGCAAAGTCCTCTGCCCATGCTTTTAAAGCCTCATGACTTCATGGTGTCAGAGATGCAGACACTCATGATGTAGTCTACTCCAGGTCATACTGTACAAGTGGGTGGTGGTCAGTGAGGCCCTCCCCCTTCACACATGTGCACCATCTGTTGCCTCCAAAGCCTGTCCCTCCACCATAGGCAGGGCTTCAGGTAATCCGTACTGGGACTGTGCTGCCTGCAGAACTTGTTAAAAGATGAAGATTTCCCCCCAACCCCATTTCTAGCCAAATGAACACCCCAGCAACGCTAAGTCTAAATTTCAGAAAGCTCTGGGAATCTGCACAGATAAAAAGGCTCCCTAGGTGACTAGAGCCCACTCAGGCCTGAGGACCCTACTCCTACCTTAACAGCCTTGTGAGAACATGTCCCCATCTCACTGAGAGGACTACCATGGCTCAGGGCACATCCAGGTCTCTGGTTCTCTTGCTGCTTCACCTGCCACCCCTTTGGTCCAGCACAAATACAATGAGAACCTTCCAAATAGCTCCACAAAGATAGCAACCAAATAATACAAGAGGCTGTTCAAAAAAGACTTTGATTTTATTTTGTTATCTGTGTCAAACTGCCTCATTCTCAGTGCAGGTAACCCCTCCTCCCCAGGAAACAAGAATTGGCGGCTCGGGTCTTTTGTGAATTCATGGCCTCAACAAAGCCCCAGGAGAACCCCACACAGTTCTGAGAGTTTGTGGGAATCCTGGCAAAGACTGTGATGGGTGGAAGGCAGCGATAAGGAAGTCGTGGTCACCACTCAGGAGGCCAAGGGCTGGAAAACCCTGACCTTGGCCCTGCTCAGCTTTGGGGCTGCCATGTGCATGATGAACAAGGGGGACTGAGATTTCCCCTAGACCTGGAAGTACCCCTTGGCCAGGCATGGCTTTGATTCCACTAAGGGCTCAGCTGAGAGAGGAGCAGGAAATTGTCATGGACTGGCTGCTTCACAAGGTGCTGCTGCTGGTGCCCCGGAGTCCGACACCACGGACAAACTGCTCCAGCAGGCCCCCAATGGCACCAGAGGGACTGGGAGCTGCTGCTCGAAGGCCAACTGTGCTGCTGTATGTGGCCAAGAAGGCTGAGCGCACCTCCTGCAGCCGGGTCTCTCGATCGCTCAATGCTGCAAGCCTATGGGGAAGGAGGAACAGAAAAAATAAATGAATTATCCTGGGACAGAACCCAGCATCTTCAACCTCATTCTACACTGCCTATTCTTGTACATAGGGCCAGCATCTATCCTGTGGCCATACTACCCTGTGGTTCAGTCCCCAAATATTTGGCCCTGTTCCCCCCTTAAACCATTCCTCTCAGCCCTCAGGTTACTATTCCCACCTAGAGCAGTAACTTTACTTAGGGCACTGACATGACCTTCTGTTGGGAAAATAACTATCTCTATGATAACTGGGGGGAAGCTGAGCATGAGGGAATTTTTCCTCAACAGCTGACAGCTTCTGTTCTCTGTAAGAACAAGCAGAGGCATGAGTCTTACACCTAACAGTAAAGAGACCCCCAAGATCCAGCAGCAGGCCTTGGCTATTGAAAGGGCTCAGCCTTCTTAAGGCCAAGACCTCACATCTTGGGAGGAAGCTCTTGCCCTGGAAGAACCCACTGACTGCCCTGGAGAGGGGGTCCCCCACTGGAGAAGTCTAGGGCTCTGGCTGTACCTTCAGGAACTGTGGTCCCCAGGTAAACAGCTGGAAGGGTGTTGGCATTTCCAGCAGGATTTGTGTTCTGATTCCCTTTCCTCCCTGGCCTCTATAGGCACTAGTCACAGATAGGTAGGAAGTCCCCCTTCTCTCCTCTCCTGGAATTACAAGAAGGGGAACAAGTACCAACTCAGGCTCAAAGTATGAATTCCACGAGGCCGTTCGACATCCTGAAGGGTCTTTAACAGATGAGGCCTAAGGCATCAGCTACACCCAGCCTCTGGACTCAAACATCAGGTACTCACATGGTGTTTCTCCTGATGGTCCCCTGGAAGGCCCTCCCCAGGGATCACAGACCTATCTGAGATGAGCCCTCACATTTGCATATATCTAAGCACTAATAATACTAGCCATGAACACTTAACTCCAAATTTCTCCCCCCAAGAAACCAATCCCTGGGCAATCCCTCCTTGGGAATCTGTCAGCAGCAATGTACCTTATTCCCAAGCCCAAAGAACTTATATCCCAGGGCTTGGAGAAGTAGATGGTGGTTTGAGGATAAGTGACAGTCCTGGGGTAAGCATGGGGAGGACAGATAAGACCCTAGGGAAAGGACATTGGTAGGAGTGGTATGTGAGAGACAGAAGCAGCAGCCTCTGGGAAGGAAAGTCAAATAGCTCTCACAACAGCACTAAGAAAATGGAGCTGATACTGCATTCCTGCAATATCATGAACAACCCTGAAGTCGCTCCTGCCATCTGGGGGAGACACATGGCCCTAGATCTTTACTTTCTAATAAGGTTTCACACAGGCCAAAGGCCACGTGCACTTCCCTCAGCTTTTCCTTATAACAGAAGCAGAAAAAAGACTAGTAGTTTGTATTCACAGGGAACACCCAAAGATCCACACAAGTGCATTCTCACTGCCCGCTTCCCCTGCTTCCCATTTCTGGGAGGCAGAAGGGACAGAGACCACAGCCTACTTAAAGACAGGAAAACTAGAGCCTAGAGAGGATCCATGGTCCATCTGAGAACATACAGCAGGCAATGGAGCTAGTGTAGTGCTATTCCCTCTCTCAAGAGATGAACTAACAGGCTGACGGAAGTCAAGGATGGCACCCAAGCCACAGCTGGTGAGCAGAGCGGCTAGGATTCAGGAAAAGTTTCTCTGATAACAAAGCACAAAGCACAGAACCCACATACAGTGTGATTTCACTAGGAATCAATCCTGACCCTACCCCCACAACCTACAATCTTGGAAAACTTGAAATCATGCAGAATCTACTAGCCCTCCTCTGGGAACTTCCCAGAACTGGAGGATTGACTGGGAGCTCAGAGCACTGCCTGAGGCCTAAATTGCAGGTTCTAGGCTGGGTGATCTGGGGCTGGAGTTGCTTGTTTCAGTGGCTAATTCCAAGAAAGGGAGGGGTGCTATCAAGCAGGGACAGGAGGTCTGTACATCCTCCAGAGATGGCTTTTAGGCCAGTTTGGTTGAAGTAGGAAAGGTGCAAGTATTTTTTTCTATCCTTCAAAAATCTAAGAGATCTTATTTCTGGCCAGGAGCTTGGCTGCAGGAGGCTGTACCAGGCACGGTGGCCTCAGGAGCCCTTCAGTGACTTTCCAGCTCCAAGGCCAGGGCCTGTGAGTACCATCCTGAAATCCCAAAGTCTGGCCACCTCCTGCCTTCCCTAACAGCTGGGATCCAGGTCCCCTTTACCTTCCCAACTTCCCAAGGCACCTTGCTTCTGATATGTAAGCGTTGGTGGCTACAAGTCCCCAGCATTTGAAGTTCATCCAGCCCATGGTGTAAATGTGGAGGGAAGGCTTGCTGAGGAGACCCTCAGGCAGCCACATCTAAGGAGCAGACCCTGCCCACCAGGCCAGCAGAGGCTCTCCCGTGCCTGACACCCATGAAGTGGCAGAGCAGGCAAAAGGACAGGTGACTTCCCCTGAGGCAGCTGTTTAAGTCAGGTGGATGCGCAAGAGTTGGAAGCCCAGTATTGGAGTCTCGGAAGAAGAGGGTTTTATAGGTGTGGGATCTTGTGTTCTCATCCAATTGTCTTTCCTGCCCGGAGGCTAAAGGAGAAGATCAGGGGGCAGGGATAGCAAGTAACCCTTGGTTCTGGTCAGGAAGAGCACAGCCTTGGGCTAACCCAGCACCACTCTGGCTCTGGCCTCCACCATACGCTACCTTCACTATTCCCACTGTTCTGCTTTCAAAGGATTCTCATGTCAGGCAAAGCCTTGTACAGAAATAGAATCTTCTATAGTTACAGTCCAGCCAGCTTTCCCTTAGGGTACACCTGAGACACCCACGGACGGGTTTTGGAGTCTGGGGACAGTGAACACACTGCAACGCACTTCCTGATCAGCCCACAGGCCTCCTTTTTACCTCGGGGCCCAGCAGCTGAGAGTGTGGGGAGGGGCAGGGATCCAAGGCCAGCTCCCTAGGGCTGGCCTCTGTCTTGTTACTAACCAGCACTCCTGACTGCTCACCAGCTTTTGATATGGGCAGGCAGCATCCTGCCTTCTCAAGCAAGACACTTACAGACAACCGTTAGGGAGCTCATCCGGGAAGCTGAAAGGGAGAGAGGAGTCTGTGTGCACGACAGCCCGTTCCTGAATACTGCCACAGCCCGTTACCATCTGCCAGCTGCCAAAGTCTGTGGACAGAGAGGATCCGGGCAGGGGATGGTCCACTGATCTGGGGCAGAGAGGAGAGAGAGGGGAGACGATGCACGGTCAGTCATATGCCTGACATCAAGGCCAGGAGGAGGTGTGGGGCTATGCAGGGCCTGGGCCACGGGTGCAAGATTCTGTTGGTGGAGCATCTGAAAGTCAACCACTTTCTTGAAGGGAACCAAAAAAAAGCTGGCTAGGTAGTGACCGAGAAGAGTAGACCATAAGGCAGGCTTGGCTGTGAGAACAGTGCTTTGTGCAGACCTATAGAAGCAAAAGAACAAGAGCAAAGCGTGGTGACAAGAGGTGAGCCAGAACAAAAGCCTGGGACCAGGGTGTGTCTGCCCTGGTGGCTGACACAGCAAGGACAATCTCAACAGCACCAAAAGGAAGGGAACAAGGCTGGATGCCCTGGCAACCAGGGAGGAAAGATCTCCCACCCTCCCTGGCATGCAGATTTGCAGGGTGGAAAAACGCAGAACTCGGGCCACTGAGGTCTATGGAGGGAGGTGACCCAGATTGAGAATGAGGGGGTGGGAGCCCTGAGGTCCCCCCCCTTCCTCTGCAGTGCCTTCTAGGAGCCATAGTTTGTATTCAGAAGCATCAACCCAGCAAACTCACTGACTGCCCAGAGGGAAGGGATGAATCAGGCAGGCAAGTTGACAGCTTCATCAGGCCTTTTTCAGACAGAGGTTTGGGGGTGGAGAGGAAAGTTATGCTGAGAATCTACTGCTGCCAGCTCCTCCCCACACAGCCAACTCCTCCCCTCTGTCCTGGGCAGTAGCACAGGCAATGGGATGGGGGTAGGGGAGAGACAGAGAGACATCAAACAAGCCCTCCCATCAGCGAACCCAGGTCCCAATCCTCAGAGGTGCATCAGCTTTAATACTTAACCCTTTATTCTTCAAGAACAGCAAAGGTGCTCCTGTAAGGACCCAGAAACAAGGCACCAGCATGAATGGGGCGGGGAGGAGGCAGGGAAAAATGCTCATTGACCTAGGCCCACCCAGCTGGCTGGTTTCAAGGGTTCTTAGTCTGAAGAGACAGCCCCCACTGGTCCCTCAAGCAGCTCTGACAATCCTTAACCATCTCCATCTTACAGACGGGGAAATGGCAGCCCAGATGTGTTAAGACACTTGCTGGAGCTCCCACAGCTAGTGAGTGCAAGAGAGTTTTAAACCAAAGTTTGATTGCAGATTTGTCCTGAAACAGAACCACCTTGAGATGAAGGAAAACAGATGGCTTTCTATGTTAAAGCCACCATGAGTCGGAACCCCCTGAAACATACAAACTTGCCACATTCCTCATTCCTGCTAAACTCTAGAAGATATGTGATGACAACATTAGGGATGAGAACAGGACGTGGTCTGTTACCTGATGTAAGCCCCTAGGGGCCGACAAAGCAGGGCCTTCTTGTTTCTAGATGGAGAAACTTGGTTGGGCTCAGGCAGCCTGTATATCAGAGGCAGCTTCCCAGGAGAAGCCGGCCCTGTGTCTCTTCCAGGTGGTACTGGCCCTTCAGCCAGAGCAGCCTCTCTGAGGAAAGTCTGGCTCCACAAATCTCATGTACTGTTCAAACTATGGAGTAAAATCTCTTCCAGTTTTAGCAGTTTGTGGGAAATAATCACTAAAAACTGGAGTGTTGAGGGGATGGGAGGAATAGCTCGCTAGAGGCAGTGGGGTAGGAAGTTTCTCACATCCCGACTTGTTCCCCTATAGCTATCAAAGAACAACACTGCTGAGGGGAAAATGACAAATGGGATGCCGTAAGGGCAGTTCCCCTTAAGGATTCCTGGTCCCCTAGGCTAATCACTTCCCTTTCCTTCCCTTGTGTCTCAGCAGGTAACACCGGGCAAGAACTGCACTTGGAGCAGCCAAAGGGTAGCTGTTGGACGGGTGAGGCAGCGTAGACAGCAGCAGGGTACACAATCCCAGGGGACAGGAAGCATGTCTCAGTGAGGAGCCACTTTTTGTGGATCCTGGAATTTTTCAAGAGTAAGCACAAAGGCTACAAACGAATCTTACTACTTGAGGCTTTTGTCAAAGAAGGGGTTGCAAAGTGACCATCCAGCTCCTGGGTTTTAGAGCCAGGGGCTGTGCTAAGCAGAGGTGCTCACAAATACCAGTCTGGATTAGCTGGCCAGAAGGGACATGTAAAGATGAAAGTCACCAGGAGGAAGGACCTGCACCTGCATATTGAAAGAAGGAGGGTGAAACCTTCCAGTCAGCCTAAGTATTAGGTAACTTAGCCAGCTATTAATAAGATCCCAAACTTTCTGCCCTATACTCCTACTCAAGCACAAAGAGGGTAGCAAAAGGAGAGGCCTGAGCTTCACCCCCTTTTCTCTGTTATGGGATGGAAAGAACACGTGACCAAACCACCCTCAGAGTGGAGAGCTGAGCTGATGATGCTTCAGAGGTCACCTGTCCACATCCTGTCCATAATGCTTCTCTCCAACATTTCACTCCCTTAAGCTGGACACAGTCTGGGCCCCTCTCCACAGCGCCGAGAGAGCAGCAGCTCCCACCCTTCCCACCCCCTACCAGATGCCCTGCTGAGGGGTGACCCAGAGCAGGTGTCTTTTAGCTACTCCTTTCCGAAAGGAGGTAGAATACCACCAATACAAGCAGAGATGGATGAACCCAGACAAGAACAGGTCTGGGTGGTGTGCCTGGCCTGACCTTTTACCCAGCTGCTGAGTGACCTGACCTGACCTCACCCACAGGCCCTCAGATAAGTGACAGGCTGATAAGACAGGTGCTTAACCACAGCTGCACTTTACAGAGCATTTGTGAAAAGGATGAGTATTTATTATGTGCCAAGTACTTACTCTGTTACCTCACTTAAACCCAAACTTACAGGGACCAGGATCATTATTTCCACTTTAAAAATGGGATGAGGGCTGGCTGGTTAGCTCATTTGGGAGATCATGGTGCTGATAACAAAGTCAAGGGTTTGGATCCCTTAACTGCTCAGCTACCAAAAAAATAAGTAATTAAGAATGGGATGAAAAAAAGCCTGAGCTCAGAAAGGAAGTGATTTTTCCAAGTTACACGGCTCAGAGTAACAAAGATGCAAACGAAACCCAGGTCTGACCAAAGCCCACCCTAGCTGATAGTACACTGGTCTTCCTTCCTGCCAAGGGCTGTGGGCCTGAGGGAGTGGCTCACGGATGGGCATGTAACCTCCAACTGGAGTAAAGCACAGAGCTTCTAATCTATGATTGGAAAAAGAGGCCCTCATGTTACCCCTGGATATGAAAGAGGAAGCAGAGTGTCATCCCAGGAGCTGCTGGCAGCCACTCTGCCACCATTAGAGAAGCTGGCCAGAGGACAAAGCTGGCATGTGGAAGGAGGTCAGGGGAAAGAACCACAGGAAACGAAGCTAGACCCTTGAGCAGGCAGTACCCGAAGGCTGACTTTTCCACATAGATAGTTTTCCTTTATTGTTTAAACCAGACTCAGACGCATTTTCTGTTACTCGAATTTGAAGTATCTGGACTGACAAGGCTGACATAGGAGGCTTGAAGGCACATAGCTAGGAAGGACCTTGGAGATGCCAGTCTAAGCCTCAGATTACATAGATGAGAAAATGAAAACCCAAAGTCATCAAGTGACATGTCTGAAATCACATACGGAATTAGTGCTTGAGCCAAGACCTAGAATCCTAGGCTTTGAGGGGACCTGGATGTCACCTAGTCCAAACCTATTACTTGCCAACCCCCATCCCCAAGCCTATCTCAGATGCTTCCGGATGATGGTCTGATGGTCCCACAGCTTCTGCCCAAGTGGACAGCACCAGGAATGGGGCCTCCCCATACCCCCTGGCCCCACAGCCCAGCCTTTTAAACATTGCACATGTGTGTTACTCAACCATGGGCCTCTGTATTCCTGAAGCAGCCCAAGGAGAAGTCTTTTGGGACTCCATGTTTTCTCTTCTTGGTCTCAAGCTGGTGACATCTTTAGGCTTCTCACTACTCATGCAAGGTCTGGAGCTGTGACCCATGCCAGAACACATCTAACATGCAACAGAAACCCATGTGTTGCAGAAAGCAGTCTGACTTCTCTGCCACATAAAGACAGCCTGGGATGGAGCTCATGCTCAGAATGAGCAGTTAGCAGGTGGTGGCGGATGGGGCAGCTAAAAGGGCAGCACAGGTTACTTCCTGTGCTGCTACTTAGCTATTCAACCAGGCTGCTGGGTGTCCCTCGGCCAAGTTCCCCTGCTCTTCAGGCAGCTTGGCTTTAAGCTGGGCTCAGTGGGGGCACCATCCCTCTTGGGCATGGACAATGCTGTGCTAGCAACTCCCCTAACCCTGAGGGAAGTCTGATCAGAGCAGAGACCAAGACCACATGGAGCTTGGAGCAGCATGTGAGGTCAGAGCATTGGTCCTGCCCTTTCCTAAACCCTGGTTCTGTAGCTGACGAGAGACTTAACAGTGGTCCAGAAACGCAGCTCAATCAGAGGCTGCTGCAGTGGCAGCAGTGCTAAAAGTGCTAAAAGCCAGTCTTTCCAGTGAGGGGTATGGGATTGAGGCTCAATAAGAATCAGCAACCCTCAAAACTTTCTTCCCAACCTGACAACACCTAGTACCTCACTTTGAGCAAAGCTTCAAGGATTCTTTTCACAGGGCAGTTGAGTTCTGCTTTAAAAGAGATATGCTTGTAAAATTTACAGCATATAGAACCCAGAGAATTCACATTATGAAGGGAATGTTGGCTGTCATGGATAGCTTTACAAAAGGGTTTCTTTCCATACAGGTCCTCCTAACCACATTAAAAACCTGATTGGCTATTGTTACCTAAGAGGCAGAGAAACTAATAACAGGATCCCTCAGGCCCTTTAAGATAAAAGAGACTAAATTAATTTTAATGTTAATGGAAATACATAATTAGAATGCCCCAAGTCTGAATAATCTAGTCTTTCAAAACCTCCGGCAAATAGGCATCCAATTCAGAAGAACCCCATCTCCTGGCCAGGCCAGCTCTGCTTGGCTATATGTGGCATTCCTAAAATAGACTGGCAGCACTATCAGATACTCACAGCAACCCACCCCATGCCTTTCAAAGCCTTGCGCCCACTTTGGTCCAGCTATCCCAGCCTCACCCAGGCCCCAGCACACAGGGCTTTGAGACCAGGAGGACACCCCCAACCATGCTCAGCCTCCCAAGAGAGGGGCCTTGGTGACCATCCTGGACTGGCCGTAAGAGTCTGAGCCACCAAATACAGGCAGAAAACTACCTGTGAGATGAGGGAAAACTATCACGAGATTGGAAAGTGGGACCTTTTGGCAGGAAGAAGAGGATAATAAAAGGCTGGGATGCGGGAAAGGGTGACAAAGTACTGCCTCAGCATGAGTACTCCCAGCAGTTTGGACAGTTCAGACTGGGGTAGGACCCAGAGAATAAGAGGAATCTTTTGGTTTTCTCCCCAGTTGTCCAGCAATGCTGCACAGGCAGAAAAGGAGACAGGGACCATGAGCAAGAGCCACAGCCCAGAACAGCAAGGGTAACAAGTACCACTGCAGCCCTGAGGACAGCCGGCCATGCTCACAAGGGGGGGTCATGGGGGGCATGCACGCCAGCCCCACATGGAGGATGGGCCCAAGCAGGCATGTGGACTTGGCATGTTTCTGCTTGGTCACATTCACTAAACCTCCCATGGGGACAGTGGGTTCGTGGTCTTGGTCTGATAGACTCAGCTCCAGCACTCACAGACAGGTGTTCTGAGGTGAAGGGCTCACCTGTAGAGGTGAGCACACAGGACCCCTCTGGACAGTACAGTCTGGAGCTCCTACTCGCCTACAGCTTATCTGCTCTGCCTGTATGCAGAGGATGCTCTTCCCCATCTTCCTCCGCTTGCCTTTGCTCAGAAAAAAACCAGATGGCACCAATGGGAGGAGGGTTTCAGAAGGTTATTCCTTATAACAGGCCTGTTATCAAGGAGGAAACTGAGTCCCAAAGTCATGCAGACATTATATGGCAGATCTGGGCTCGAATCTGGGATGGGCTCCAAAGTTCATGCCTGTTCTGTTATATGCCCCTTTCTCCCTGAAATTTATTAAGGGCCTCTTAAGTCCCACACTGCTTTGTTCTTGCCAGAAGGGCTAGACGTTCTCAAAGCTTCAGAAGACAAAGCAATTCACAGGATTCTTTTTTCAGGGGTATGAAACGGAAAAAGTGGGACAGTCAGCTGGGAAATGCTTTCCCCAGTGCCAGACCATCTTTCGATCTTAAGCCTCTGGCCCGGGGCTTGGCTTCAACCTCACCTAGGAAACACTGTTTCTGCAGCATGCTCTGGCCACACCTCTAGTGCATCCATCCTGGCTGTGCGGTTCTTTTTCCAGTTGTGTGAGTTGCCCATGGTCTGCCCCAGCCATGCACATCTAGAGTAGCTCTCTAATATCTGTCCTTCTCACTACCCCACCAATTCGGACACGGAAGGTAAGAGCCAGATGGGACTCAGAGCATCTACATCCATCTCTTTAATCACACTGTGAGGTCCCCAGGGGGCTGGGATCTGCCAAAGGCAAAAGGTGGAGGCAGCCCTGACTCCCCAACCATCACAACCACCACACTTTCCAGATTCCCCTGGATTCTGCCAGGGCTCCAAGGAGGAGGAGTCTCATATCACTCTACGAACCAGCCATTGCTTTGTGCCCAAACAGTAACCTATGCTCCAAACAGTGGGCACACAAGCTTGTTGATCTCCTCTGGCCTCATAGGTACACTGCCCCACCAGGCCCCATGCCAAGGAGCCACGTCCTAAGACACCACCTGAGATACTAGCTCAGGTGCTGGAAACCCACGCTCAGCCTTATTAAGAGAAAGAGCTAGCCACCTCCACCAGTAGGGGCTGTGAAGCTCCTTACCTGGGTTTGGGGACCTCTAGGGGACTGCTACCCATCCTGAAAAAGTTGTCAGAATGATTTGAGGATGAGGAGCTGGAGGACTTGGCTTCTACCAGCCCCTGGTGGGAAGGCAGGCGCTCCTCTGAGGGCTGTGGCCGGTTCCGGAGCACACTCTGGGGAGAGGACGAGTGACTCTTTCTCCTGTGGTGGAGAGAGCAGGGCTGTCAGCTGAGGGGCCGTCCCAACCTCACTGATGCTCCAGGCCAAGACTCTACCTCCTCTGGGAAGATGCTGCATGGGAGGGGCGTACCCCAAGCATACCATCAGGCTCAGGGACAGGGCTGCAAGGGCTAGGGCTTTACAAAGCGACTGTGCCATCCAAATCACACTGGCCTACTGCCCTGAGAGTACGTGCTAGAAGATGACTCTTAAATAGCAGTTTAGTAACTGCCCCCCCCCCCCCACTGCCCCACAACAACAAAAAGTGTGCAACATTCTGAGCCATTTGTCTAGGGAAACATCACCAGGGTCTCAGATCACATCAGATTCTCAAGAGCTGACCTTCAAACAAGTTCCCAATTCCCAATCATTATCCTGCACTTACCTTTTGTTTTTCTCTAGCTGGCCCCTCCACTTCCCATGCAGGACACAAGGGAGCACCTCCAGGGCTTCCTAACGCCAGCCTCCCTTCCCCAACACCCACCCTGCAGCTTCTTTCTTCCCACAGGAAGCTCCAGCCCTTTCTGCTCCTGGGACATCAGGGCAATACCCCTCACCAACCAGATGGCTGGCCTCTGGAGCCCAGAGAAACAGCAGGAGCATGGAGCTGTGCCCTCAGGCCTTCTGTTGGGGGCCCACTTTGTTCTTAGGGCTCCATCTGGCTCCCTGGGGCTGGTGGCCCTGGGCCACAGCTGGGAGCAAGCTTGGTCCCAGTCTGGCTACTCACCAAGCTGCCTGAGTCGGTGCTCCTGCTGGGACCAGTTCCACAGCCTCATAGCTGAAGCTCCCAGTGGCTCCTGGGGAGCTCTCCATGAACAGGGACAAGTCACTGCCAAGGCTGGTAGAGCTGCCACGGTCCTTCCGTCCTGAGGAACCAGAGCCACTGGTCAGCACATTATCTTTTCCCATTACTGATCCCCCACCTCTTCCATACCATACAGCTGGAAAAAGAAGCTTCTAGAACAAATGGTTCCTTCATGGTCTATACACAGAAAGATGCACAGAGGAAAGGAGGTCTGCTGGGGCCCAGTACTCACTCAGCATGCAGATATCTTCAAGGGTAAAGCCTGCATCCCGGGCTGGCAAACTCTTCCTCCTGTAAACAGAACCCAGAACAGTGAATTCTAGATCTAGCTGGTGTCTCTTTTGTCCCCCTCACTCCCACCCTGCCCATCCTGGAAAGAAGCTCCAACTCATGGTGACAGGTCCTACTCTAGAATGTTGCTAAATGCCAGGCCCACTTGTGGGATCTACCCTGCCTGGTTCTGTCCAACACATGGGTGCAGATTTCTAAGGCCAGCAAAGCCTGCCTCCTCATCAGCTTGGCCCCTGAGAATCTGAGTTTGGCCCAACATGCGAGCTTGGATTACGAAGGCACATGAATTCAGAAAAGACACCAGCTCTCATGGCGGTCCTGAAGCAAATGCTAGCCAAGACTCCTGCACAGTTCCTCCACTGGAAGCAGATTTCTGCTCCATGGCAGGCTGCCCAGTGTGCAGATGTGCTTTCTGCATTAGTCCAGAATGGCAATGATCAGCTCAGGGGCATGTGGGATTGGGAGGCCTTCTGTCCTTGGGCTGGCTTCTCCCTGCAGCAACACACCCTGTTCTCCTAGTCACCAGAGATCACTCATTTGCCGAAAAGCCTTTCTGCTAGTCTGACTTACACTGACCCCAACAAGGCCTTCCTTACAGAAGAGCCTCTTCACCCCATGGCCCTCACCAGAGACCCTTACCTTGGCCTCAGAAGGCAGGCAGGGAGGGGAAAGCCAGCCGGCCAACATGCAGGGAAGCAGGGCAGGAAGAAGGTGGAGACCCTCTGCCTGTTGTGGGACAGCCCTTCTCAGTTTTCCTTAGCCCTAGCGTGAGAGCAGCCAAGTTTCTGCTTACCTCTGGGTCTTCAGAGCAGAGAATTCTTCAGAGGTTATATGCTTCAAAAAATTGAAGCAGAAGAAGAAAATCTGAAGGTAAGACCAAAAAGCAGCATACAGTGAGAAGACCGCCTTCTCCAGGAAGAAGTAGTGAGGGGCAGAACCCCAGCAAAGGGCAGCTGGCCACTCTGGCCCATCTCCCTGCTAGAGAGCAGCCCGCACTGTGGGTACCCCACTGGACATTCTGGTCTATAAATGGTGAGGGTGGTGGAGAGCTTAGCAGGGCCTGGCAGATGCACTTGGGCTGGGACAAGGAAGGAAGGGATGTGTTTTATTCCTGGGAATGCAAGAGGCTAAGCCAGCAATTTTTCAAACCATCTTCAAATCCAACACGTGTTCTCAATCCTGTTAAAACAGATAAAGAAAATGGTGGCTTCTCCCCCTACCCTCCTTCTAAGAGCCTCAGGGAGAGAGGCTAATGAGGAAGGACAGCTGGGAAAGAGATGATCTGGGGGCAGGGGGATCAATGGACAAGGCAGGAACACGATGAAGGGAAAGGGGTCACATTTTTAGGGGGAGGGAGGAAGCACCCAGAAATAGTGGTTCAAGAGAGCTGGGGGTGGGAACAGCCACTGCCTGGCCCAGAACCTGCCTCATGCAGGAGCTGCGAGGGATGGGTCCAAATTACGAGGTGGGCACGGGAAGGAGGCTCCTGACCTCCAGCTACACCCCCCTCCATGAGCAGATTCTCTCCTCCCTTCCAGCTGACAGCACCCTGGCCCAGTTGGCCTCCATGAGGTGCACAGAAGGCTTCAGTGTCTGGGGTTTGTAAACAAACTCCCCAGTGACTACCAAAGGCATGGTCTATAACCCCTCACTCAGAAATACCCACGTGACATCCCATAGAGCTCATTCCCCAATAACATTTTCTCAAAAAAGGAGAGGTTGCCCAGGTCAGGGATGAAAATGCGGTGTTAAATGAAGTTAAACAGGTGTTCTCACCACAGACCTTTTAGTCTTTAATATGCTAATGTGTTCCTCAAACCTCAAAGGCAGGGCGAGGCACAGTGGTGTTTAATAGGCCTGGTTTTGTTGCTTGTTTTTTTTAAGCATCAATATCTGGAGTATCTGGTGGGGGTTAGAGAAAAGCCCACTCTGAAGGCCAAGCCTGCAGCTGGAGATCCCACTGCTATGCTGAGACACGCCATGGGTGTGAACTCAGGCTCCACGGCTCAGTCCCATCCTCTACTCTGAGTCTCTGAAGACAGAATCTGGCCTGCTTTGGGGGAAGGAGGGAGACTGGCATGGAGGGCAGACTGTCCTGGATGCGAGCAGGGTCCCAGGAGAGGCTTTACGCACCAATTTCAATGCCAAAGTCGCCACCTCTGACAGAGTTCATGGAGGCCTCTGAGGAACAGGCTTATGAGCTCTGCAGCCCTGGCAGATGCGATAAGTGCTCAGAAGAAGAGATTTGGAAGGGAGAGGAGCAGCTGAGGAGGAGGAACAAAAGGAGGCGGCGTGAGATAAGATGCCCTGGAAGGAGGCAGCCTCAGGAGGGTGAGAGATGAGAAAGATGCTTCAGGAAGATGGGGGCAGGGAGAAGAGAAAGAGCCAGCACTGTGAGCCAGCGCCCATGCCGAGTGCCCGAGCTCGCTCTCAGTGAGGCAGCACACTCAACACTGGAGACTCGCGAGGGAAGCACACTACCCACGGTCACCCAGGCAGTCAGTGGGACGACCAGAGGCCACACTTGGGCCTGCCTCTAGGTCTGCGTGTGGGAAAGCAGGCACATCCAACAAGCAAAGACTGCACAAAGCAGTCACAGGATGGGGGCGTGCAGAAGGCAGTGAGGGGGAAGAAGAGGAGACGGATTACACATAAGGAGGAAAAGGAAGGGCATCCAGATAGGAAGGAGAGCTAGAGGCAGCCCAGCAGCGAAGAGTGGGGTGGGACCCTGTGTGCGGAGACTGCCCTGGCATCAGAAAATGGCTGGGTGGGTGTGGGGAGGAGAGAGTCTGGGAAATCCTTCCGCATTTTAGTTGCAAGAATGCGGGGCTCAGAAATGGACTTGAACTGGTTCCAGAACTGAGTGCAGAAAACAAGGTTGCCTGTAAGAAGGGGAAAGGGAACTGACACATGAAGGTCACAGGCAGCGCGTGCTGCCTGTACCCATGCGTGGGCAAGCGTTCTCTCCACTGCACCAGAGGACCCTGAGGCCCAGAGCGGGGCTACTGCGCTGGTGCTTTTCCTGCATGAGGAGGAGGGGACGGGTGGCCTCAGCCCAGAATGCCCAAGCAAGGAACTTCCCCCAAAGGGTGGAAAGCAGACAGACCATCATTCTGTCCTTCCCGTCAGCCCTGAGCTGTGTTCCCATGCTGTGAGCGGCACTCACCTCCTCTCCTTTGCTGAGCCGATCTACCAGCATGTGGCTGAAAAGAGGAGAGCAAGGAGGTCAAAGTGAGCAGCACCAAGGCAAGAGGGCCGGGGGCCTGGGTCACCAGGGACACACTGGGCCCGGGGCACCAGCACGTGAGCAGGGCCTGAACAGCAGCTTTGGTCTGTCCCAAGGGGTGGGATTGTCCTTACCTCTGACCCCTGTCACGGGAGCCACCACGCCACTCACGTACAGAAACACACTCACCAAGGCACCGTCCACCCCAGAACCTGACATGGCTCAAAGGCTTACCCAAAGAGGAACCAGTCGTAGGCCACAGTTAGGTAGAGGATCTCAGCAGGCTTCAGGGACGTGTGGATGAGCCCATCCTGGAAGAGGCCACCAGAGACATGACAAGATCAGAAGCTACCTCACTGTGACAGAACCCTCTCCTCAGAAGCTGAACCACAACCAGCCCAGTGACAGCACAGGCTGACAACAACTCCAAAAACAGGGTTAAACACAACATCTGCTCTGAGCATTTGGGTCCCTCACCCCAAATCTTCCCTATGTTCTGGAGACAATCCTAATGCAGCCAAGCAGTAGAGCCCGGTAGGGTTCACTAACTGCTCCCTAAGTTCACAGCCAGCCCGTCCATACTCACAGCCCACAAGGAAAGGCGCAGGAGGGAGATGAAGAGGGGGGTCCGGTCCCAGCCTGAGATACAGTGTACCAGCAGCCCGCTGTCGTCTGCACAGGAACCACAACAGGAGGCCCACAGGAGAACCAGACATGGGCTGGTGAGAAGGGGAAGTGCCACCACCCTGGCCACCCACAGTCTCCTCCTTCCCCAGTGGGCCTCCCCGAGGCTCCTGTCCAACTTCGTCCCAGAAAAGGGTTGGATGGAGGGCATCTGTCCGTCTGCAGTGTCCTTTCTTCTGCCACAGTTCTCAGTGTACCTCTGGGGAAGCAGTCCAGCTTGGACAGTTCACTCTGCCCAGGTCGTTTAGGTAGACCTGACTACATGTCCCTGCTCAGCGTTTCTCAAGGAGACACTGAGTATTTTGGGAGTGGAATAACTGTCCACTGTGCAGGGCTGCAGGAATTACAGGACACATTTCCAGAAGCCTTTGTGGGGGTGGTACTGCCCTAGCAGAGAACTGTGCCTAGCTTCAGGGGCCAGCAATGGTCTTTCTTTTCTGTTTTGCAATCCTGGCCACACTGACTAGTTCAAGGATGGGCACTTGACCCAAACTGGGCCAATGAGCACGAGCTCTGACTTTTACTGGAGTTTCAGGGACAGAGGTAGTCTCTCCCACAAGAGAGCTAAGATGACTGGAGAGAAGTCTGGAATGGCTGCTGGCCATGAAGCTAACAAGATACTGGTTTTGAGAAACAGATTATGATATTTATTAGCCACCTGACTCTGCTCCTGCGCATTCTTGGTTACATAAAGCAATACATGTCCACTTGTTCAAGCAAGTGCAATCATGCAGAAGTCCTGATTACTACTGAGGAGTTAGGGTCAGCCTGCCCTAGAGACACTGAGCAAGACAGCCCCATACAGTCAAAACAGCCCAACGGGTGGAGTACCCTGCGGAGAACAGGCCCTCTATGGGCTTGTGTGTATCCAATAAGCAGCCAGCTCTGATTCTCTCATCTTAAGCCTCATCTTTCTGAATTAGAGGCCCACCCTGGCCCCACATACAAGGCCGATATTGCAAAGCTCAAAGGCCAGCTGAGCCAGGATAGAAACATCCTGTGCGTGTCTCAGATGGCAATGACTTGATTTTGTTTTCCAGGGTTTTGAGGACATGGAATAAAGCTACCAATGGACAATTCCCACCCAGCCTGTGGGATTCCAGGGAATCCCCAAATCCCTCTCACAGAGGGCAAAAGACAGGTGTGAGACCCCAACAAACAGTCAGGGTGTCATGAACTTGGAACACTCAGAAGCAAGGATGGCTTAAGGGCTCAGGAAAAGACAGACTCACCTTCACTGTTAACTATGGAAAGCAGCAGTTTCAGGTAGTTTTGTGTTTGTTGCACCAGGTCCCAACTCTGTTGGAGAAGACAGAGAAAAGGGGTATAAGAATAGATACAAACTCAGACTTGGAATTTAAAATATTTAAAAAGTAAAATGAATTTAAAGTATTTAAAAAGTAAAATGTGGGCAACAAGTACACATGGCTCTTGGTCACAGGCCATGGGACTCAAATCCCAGATAATCTGAGACATTCATTCCCCAGCTCCAAGAGCTCCTTACACCTCTCCCTGCACCCTTCACCCTGAGTACCCCTTAGCTCTTTGTGTTCTACCCGATGTGAGGGTGAGGAAGGGAAAGGGATACAGAGGCCCGGGCAACACGCAGACTCCTGGTCCCCCAGCAGCGGCTGTTAGGCAACTGCACGTTAGTGCCCTGTAAGTCCTGGGCTCCCAGCGTGGCTATCTAGGGAGTCAATAAAGGTAAACCAAGAGCCCCAAACCTGCGACCAATGTCTCCAAACAGCCAAATGCAGAGTCATTCCTTCATCTGCCATCATATCACAGAAACCAACTAAAATATCAACCTTCTCAAACAAGTGTCATTTGCTTTTTACTGCCAATCACTGCATACTGTCTTTTGATGAATAATATATGCAATCTGTTTGGCAGACAAATCTTTTTAAACAGGAGGCCTACAAGGTGAGAGATGGAAAATAAGCCAAAGCAGTGAAGAGATTGCTTCCTCTGTTCTAGCCCAAGAAAAAGGTCTACGCCAGACGTGCTGAGAAACAGCCTACTCAGAATCTGGAATTCCATGGAGGGGCCTGACCCAGTTCTGCAGTTCCCTTTTCCCTAGCTGGGGGCAGTCTCTGTTCTTTTAAGACATAACTGCTTGCCAGCACTGGGGCGTGCAGAGAGGGCAGTGCACGCAGGTGAGTGTGCACTCCCCAGGGAGAGGGGGAACACGGCACCTGTAATTGCAATAGTTTTCCCGGGAATTTAAAACAGGCTCATTTACCTGACCCTCCAAGGCCCCCAGAGAGTTCTGACCCACTTTCAGTGGCTCCAGAGACAACCGCTGCATTGCTGCACCAGTAAAGTTATTACCAGCAGAAGCATAAGGGGTCTTTCAATTCACCTGGCTCAATGTGTCAGACATACCACTGCCAACAGATTTTCTCAGAGCTGTGCTCAGGGGTGAAGAAAAGCAGGAGAGGGAGACTGGAGGCATTGGGCGAGCTGGGGGAAGACTATAGCAACCTGAGAGGGCAAGGAGCGACCAAGCACTGGACAGCAGCAATGCACCAACTGCCACGGCGGCTATCTGGAGGAGGAGAGGCAGCAAGCCCCAGTGCTGGGGGAAATGAGCCACAGGCTGGGGAGGGCTGAGCTAGTAGAGGCCCACAGTCCCACAGCTGAGCTGAGGAGTGCATACAGCCCCGTCAGACTCTCAAGTCCACATTCAGAGTTATATGCTACACTGCAGGCACTTTCCCTACAGTACTAGGGAGAGAAACAGAGGGGACTGCTGAGCATGAGGAGAACCTGGGAGATGTGCTAAAATCTAGGCTCACCTCTGACTCTCTCATCCTACGTGCTCCATTAAAAAGTCTCTGGGAGCAGAGCTGGGCGCCATGCTTCTGCTTATGTTTTTATGCCTGGAGTACTCTTTCCTCTGGCTGGCAAACTCCTACACATACTTCAAAGGCCCAGCCCAATTATCTTCTCTGTGGGGTCATCTCTTGCGGCCACGGGTCAAAACCTGTTACACAGGTGATGGTTATATTGTTGCCTCTTTTCCTAGACTGAACCCTGTGAAGGCAGAGGTCATTTTGGCACCTGAGTCTCTAAGGCTTAGTGGTCAGGGACTAGGAGGCACCTGCAGAATGTTCCTCACTGCTTGTTCACGGTCAGGGGCTGGCTTGAGGAGAGCAGCCCCTGGAAGTGGTCTTAGGGCACAGAAAGGAGGACCATACTCGTACCTCTCAGGAATTCAATCCAGTTACATGGAGGGTGGCAAGACATGTGTACTGCCACAACTCCTTGTACCATTCATTCATTCATTCAGTGAATATCACACTGTGGCTCCTGAAGGCCTGTTGCTGGGGACACAATGGCGATTGAATACAATGACCTCAGCCCTCATGGGTTCACAGGAGAGGAAAGACAAAGCGAACCACTGCAGGTGTGTGACTAAAAGGAGACCTCTTGGATGCTGTGGGACCACGTAACTGGAGAGCCTAACCTGATCCAAGGGGATCATCAGGGAAGCCTTCTCAGCCTTCTCATGGTGACATGAAAAGACATAAGCAAGAGGGGAGGGAAAGGAGACAGAACAGCATGTGTGAACCTGGAGATGGCACTCTTTCTTTAATTTAAGGAGCTAAAATGAGGTCAGTGTGGCTGGAGGAGGATCGGTCAGTCACAAGAGCAGGCAGAGCAAGACTGCATGAGGGAAACGCAAAGTCAGAGGTGCGTGTTAAGACAGGGGTGACAACGACAGCCCTGCTGTATCATCTGAGGGCTTGCTCTGTGCCATGCCTATTCTAAGTGCTTTACATTCACTATTTCCATGTGGCCCCATGCTCAGATGCAAGATGCAGTGAGACGACGGTGGCCTGGACTAGCTAGTGCCAAAGAGATGGAGGCAAGAAAGATTGGAGTTTCACCAGAAGCAAAGATTTAGAAAACTGATGGGAACTGGCGATAAATGGGGAAGCAAAGAACTTGAGCTTCAGGCCTGGACATCTGGATAAACGGTGGGTTATGGCCAACTCCATTTGGGACAGCTTGAGTCTTAAGGGCTGCAAGAAGGGACGTGTGCAAAAAGGTGGCGTAGGTGTGGACCACTGAGGCCTGACCCAGACCCCATGGTCTGGGCAGCCTGGCATGGTACTCATGGCGTGCATGATAGATGAGATCAGCTAGGGAGACAGTCCTGGGACCCCAGTACCAACAGAGCAGAAAGGGCAGAGCCCACATCTGGCCAAGGAAGAGGACACAAGGAGGCCCAGTGAGACACACTAAAGAGGTGGCCTCATGGGAGGAAGCCTGCCTCTAGCACTCCAGCCCTGACGCCTCCATGCCCAAAAGTTATCGGAGTCCGTTCCCTTGAGTTAGTTAGCCACCTACTTCTTAATTACCATTAAAATCCATCTGGCATTTCAGCTTAGAGGACACTTTTGTGCAGGGGTCATATTTGAGACTAGCCACAACTCTGAAATAGGTGTTGCCAACTCCATGTTCGGGGGCAGTGAGGTTATTTGCTCAAGGCCACAGAGTCTTGCCAGAAGGGCCAAGCAGACTGAGACCTAGATCCAGGACCAATATCCACTAAGCACAGCTCTTCCTCAAACGCATGGGACCCCTTCCTAAAGGGGCAGGTATCCCTGGCAGGACCTGCATGGAAACCCTACAGTCACAGGGTTATTATTAGGTGAGTAGTTCCACTTTATACCTGCAGACAGAGAAAAAGTGGTGCTAGAAGGGACCAGAAGCAGGGCAGCTTGGGGTTGGGCCTATTTGAGACCTCTGCATACAACAAATTAAGGAAGCCTCCAGGTTCTTCTGGCCACTCATCTGTCTAGACACAGCCTGGGACTTGAGAGCAAGGAACAGGCCCCCCACAAACCTGTTCCTTCTCCAGGCTTCCAGGCCATAACAAATTGGCCTGCTCTCCTCCCAAATGCTCACTGTCTTGCAGAAGCACCTGCATAGGGGAGGCCTGACAACACTCTACTTCACTCAAATAGTTACTGAGCATCTACCTTGTGATTAGAGGCTGGATATATGGAGATAAGATAAATAAGGTTCCTGCCTTCAGATTTCTCTGCTATCAGGACAACAGAGTACAAAATGCTGAGAGCACCCAGTTGCCTAACACTGGTGGGCTAGGCCTGAAAAAGGGAGACCCCAAGGCTAGGCGGGAGCTGTCCAGACCCGAAGATAGAAGAAAACAGTAGGGAGGCAGGACGTTTTCTAGAATTTATTGGCTTGGTCTTTCAAGCTCCAGGATCTGTGCCTGTTTCCACGCTTGAGATGCTCAAGCCATTGGTCCCCTGTCCTCCTAGAGCTCAGAGGAGCAGATCTCTACATCAGTGACTACAGCCCACTGGAAAATTCCATGATAGATGCACCCAGGGGGTTAACAGGAGTGTAGATGCAGGCATCCAGCCCGCCGGGGATGGAGGAGAGAAGGCAGATAGGGGATTTCAAATCCTGAAGGGCAGTGTGTCAGCCAGACAAAAGGAGCTAAGAGGAGCAGCCAGGCAGAGGAAACAGGATGTGCAGAAGATGGAAGAAGAAGGCTACTTGTCCTGTCTGAAGGGAGTGGCAGGCGAGACTGATGGCAGCCTTTAGGCTGAGTGGTCTAAACAGGGTAGAGATGGATCCACCCAGTAAGATTAGGAGTCTCTTCCATGGTGGAAAGTGACAGAGGAGAAGAACACACTGGAAGTAATTTTAATGTTTCTATAATCAAATGAGGTCAGGCGGCTCTGCACTTCCTCTGGCAGAAAACACATTTAAAAGGAAAAAAATGAAAAAAAGTCACTAAAGCTCAGAACTGGAAAAGCAGACGCCATGAGGTCCTCTGGAAACAGACCTCCCGGTGGATGCAAATCTTTGAATGACTCACGTTCAGAAAGCTTTGATTTTCTGGGCCAAGAGTGAATCAGGGGAGACAGAGTTAAACAGATAAGCAGTTCCTCTTTTCCTGGGCTGCGAGAGGTGAGAGGGACAACAGTCTCTGAGGGTACAAGCCAGGCCATCAGGCACTGGCACGAGATTTGGTAGGGATGGCACCAGGGGTCCCCTTGGTCCCCCCTCCCTTACCTTGCCCTGCTTGAGTCAGGCCCCTCACCTGATACATGCTCCAGTCAATGTTCAGAGAGTGAGTCAGGAAGTCAGGGATGCTCAATGGGGCATCGACGTAGTCCTGGGGATAGAAAGTCACCTGTGAGACGTGGGCTGGCCATCAGAAAAGGCTGTGGTAACGAGGCAGGTCATGGTCCTGAAGCTGTGCCTAGCACAGGCAGGAACTCCCTCACAGCTCTTGCCTTCTCTGGGTCAGATGCCTGCACTACACTGGGAATGACAGCTTAAAAATCAAAGTGACCAGACCACTGCAGTTGAGTGGAGTTTTTCAGTTGGACATCTCTGTTTGCTGGAACAGACAAGATTAATCCGTGTTCAACCTCTGGCAGGTTTCCTGTAACCTGCTCTTACTGAGGAGCTGCTTTCAGTATTCACAAAGACAATGGAGGAAAGAGGAAGGACTTTTCCTATCTTGTCCTTGAAAAATTCCTTTAGAGAATGGGAGAGATTAAAAGGAGAGAAGAAAATAGATATGATGAGAATTTAACATGCATATTTAAGGAGAAGAGGGAGAGAGAGAAGAGAGACTTATTAAGGGAAGAAAAGAGAAAAGAACATGGTAGTTATTTTCCTCAAAAAGACTGCTAGTTGTTCTCCTTGCTCTCCCCCTTTATAAAGAAACCTAAGACCCAAGCTGATGAATGTTACTGCTCATACCTGCTTCCAGTTAAATATGAGCCCTTCAGCCATGTAATCCCGATCCTTATATTCCTTGAAAAATTCACAGCCTGAAAAAGAAGGGCAGAGTTACAACACCTCCCTTCCCAGCACCAAAGTCTCCTGAGATGTCGTTGGCCGAGCCAGGGCCTTGAGTGCTGTGGGATTGAGGGGGCCCCCAGCTCACACACTTCTGCACATTGGTGGCTCTGGGGAAGCCAAGGCTGATGCAGGTGAGGACTAGGATGGGTGGGCAGAGACAGGGAGTGAGCTTCTGGCGCCCCTCCAGTTTTCTTGCTACATGCCTTTTCCTCGAGGCACTGCCTGCCATCACGCCTCTTTGTGACTCTCTGCCTGTACTCACTAGTCACCAGTCACTGTCCCTTCATTGCAGGGCCCTTTGTCCTATAAGTCTCTGCAGTGCCAATCCCTGCAAACAAAAGCATGGCTCACAGTGAGAGTCTCAGCAACTTTTTCAGGAACTTCCCTAGTTGCAGAGGACCATTCTTCCTTGTCTCTAAAATGGGGAAACAATACTAACTTTGCAGACTTTCAGTGAGGACTGAACATGCCAACATACTGGAAAGGACTATAATCTGTGCCTGAAACCTAACAGGTGCTCAAGAGACACTGCCATCTCCAACAAAGTAGGCAAAAAGGTACTTTTCTGTATCATTTGCTAGAAAAAATCATAAACTTCACCAGGGTAAGCCCTGAAAAATAGAGAGGAACAGTAGAGAGAATAGGGTTTTGGAACATTCCCAGCTTCAAATCCCAGCTTTTCACTCAGCTCTGTGACTGTGACCAACTTGTTTAATGTCTCTAAGCCTTACTTTTCTTATTTGTAAAAAGCTTAAGGATAAAATGAAATTATACGTATAAACAGCCTGGCACAGCGCCGCACGAGCAGCATCATCATCATGCTACTGTTGGAACACAAGCCCAAGCCTGAGGGCCAGCCCCGCAGCTTTGCTCTGTGACACAGCAGGTGGCTTGCCCCGGGCTATGGCTTGCCCTTGCTGACCCCAGCATGGTGAGCATCTGGGTGGCTTCAGGCCACAGGGTGGGAGAAGACATTCAGACAGCAGCTTCTTGCAGTTATCTGCAGTTCCTCAACCAACAAACTTCAGAGGGCACGTGGTTTTGGACACAATCCAAGTCTGGTGAGGTCCCAGAAGGCAACAAAACAGTTGTCCAAATTCTGTGGAAGTGGCCACAGGCCAAAAATATTCACTTGGAACCCTGCAGAAACACTTGGGCCAAATTCTTGTCTGAGGCCCCCTGAGGAAGGCAGGAAAGGCTCCTCTGGACAGGACGCCCTGGAGACCCACCCCATGCTTTCCAGACGGGGCTTTCACTCCACACACACTTCTGCACTCTAATCCCTAGGCTTCATGACTGACTCATAAGTCAGGAAACAATCCTCAGCCCTAACACTTCAGGCTATTCTTGGGTGCCTCACCGGGAGAAAGAAGAATTACAAGTATCAGACGGAGGCTCTGGGCTTATGAGCCCAGGTTCAGAAGAGACACCAATTATCTCTTGGACCGCCTCTGAAGTGCTCTGTTTTCCTAAACTCTAGCTGCTCAAATCAGCACTGCAGGCACTAGGTTGTGCTCAGACCAGCCCATGATGCAGAAGCAGTTTTTGTGAGAAGCTCAATGGAATTAAAATAGACCTGGTACCCAGAGCAAAGCCTGGTGTTCATTATCTGAACAGGCTTCTGAACCCACTATAGGCAAGAAGGGTGGACCAAAAGCGGGGTGACAGCAGCCGCTCAAAGGGCAAACAAGTTAGAATCGTGCTGCAGAGTTTTGGCCCCTTCTATTTGGATGCCCTGAAGGAAGTGTTCCCAGAATACGTCCCATTTCCAAGGGCCAGCCTCAGCCCCAGTTAGCTGGACACAGCTAGAACAGGTACCATCGCAGTACCTGTCTAGGTCTCAAAAGTCATTGCAGGGCCCACCTAAGATTCCTTCAACAGCATCAAAGTACATTTCACAACTTGGTTTGGATAAAGGTAATTTTGTTTCCTTTCCTTTTCATAATGTAACACAGGTGCACAAAAAAATTCAAGAACATAAGTATATCAAGTTAAAATGCTTCTCCTGTCCCCCTTGTTTGGGTGTGCAATGGCATCTCTCTCCAGCCCTAGCTTTTGGATTTTTATTGATCCCTCTTACCCTCCCCCCAACACTCATACAAGCATTAGATGGAACATATAAAAATTTGGGAAAGAACAGGGGAGGGAAAAATTCGGACCCATCTTATTTTAAGATTTTGGCATATTTCCTTCTAACCCTTTTTGTAAGCACTTTTTTCTTTACATAGCTTACATATCATTTTGTGTCCTTATCATCTTAAGCATTGTTCCATGTCAAAAAATTTAAGCATTTTTCTATGACTATGTAGTATTTCATTCTACTGATGCATTACCATTACTTAATCATTATTCTGATTAATGAAAACCTTTCCCATTTTGCTATTACAAATACACATCATGATGAACATCTTCAGCCCCAAGTTAGCTGGATTATGGCCTAATGACAGATTATTAAAAAAATAACTTGGTCAAAGGTTGTTAACATTTTGGGAATCTTCTAATAACTTGCCAAACTACAGCAGAATGGATACTGTGCTACTGTTCTGAAGCGGTGCTATTTATACTTATAGCAAAACTATTTTTTTCTAAACCAAGTCTTACTTGAAACCTAAAGAGAGAGAGAGAGATGCTAGGTTCCTCAGGCAGTGCAAACCTTTTGTTCAGCAGAGAGCAGTTCAGTCTGTGGAGTCCCCAAAGCACTCCTGGGAGTCAGAAGCTGGAACTGAGAGCCAGCTGTAGATAGAACCACCCATAGCTCCAGTGCAGGACACCGGGCTTGGGTAGGATGCTTCTGTTACATTGCGGGTCTGAGGCTGCCAAGCCCACTGCACCAATATCAGCATCTGCATCAGCCCAAAGCTGCTTTTAGGGAAGAGGTTCCCGGAGTCTTCCCATTTACTCATGATGAGGCCTGTTATTTACTAAGTGCCTCTTGTGAATGGGTCCTACCCTTTACTTTGAAATAAGTGCTATCATCCTCATTTTATGAAGGATGAAACTGATGCTCAGAGGGGTAAGGGACTTGTTCAAGGACACATGGAGTTAAGGCTGGGATTCACTCCCAGCTCTATCTAGCAAACACTAAGCTGGCAGAGTAGAGTTAAGAGAGACTCAGGAGGCGGCCACTGTGAGTGCCAGATTTTATCAGGGGCTGGAGCCTGCACCCCACCAGCTTGCATCTGCTGAGGACACTCTCCCCTACAAGGCACCAAATGAATCTGCAGTTCTAATGATGTGTCACCAGTCTGCCCTTGCTACTGGCTGTGTGGCTGCAAGACTGAGGAGATGAAGCCCAACAAGAGACTGAGAAAGGTCTCAGGTGCTGAGAAATAGGAGAGAGGTTTCAAGGAAAAAGAGTATGTTCCCTGCTGTCTGCTGACGGAGTCATGCACAGATGTTAGGGTTCCTTGGCCTCCCTTCCTAACAGGCAGGTATCGCCAGAAACTTGAGTGTTACAGACTAATATAGCTTTAGTATCCAGTGCAGAAAATATGGCCCCGGCCATAAGTCACACACAATTCTGTGTGCTAGAGACAGATACAGCTTTGTGGACAAAGTGCTTTGCAACATGGTGAGATACCGTACAGTGCCTGGGGACAGAGCAATTATTTGTTCTTCCACCACCAGAAGAGCCTTTTCCCACAAATTTCCACTAATAACTCAATCATTGCAAGGCTCATGCAAAGGTTCACATCCACTCAGACTGGAGCAGCATGAGCAGCTGCTAACAGAGTACTGAGTACATCATTTTATATTCAAATAGTACTTTATGTGCACAGGGCACATTGATATATGTGATCTAACCTTACAACAGAACTCTGAGCTAAACCTTTCTAAGTTCCAACTGTTACCTGAGCAAACTTAAGGCTTGCAGAGGTAAAGTAACTCACTCAAGGTTGTGACTAGTGAGTACCAGCACCAGTGCTCGATCCATGGACCGCCTGAGTGGAAAGCCCCTTCCAGGACAAGTCCTACTCTAAGTCCTACTCTAAGTGCAAGCACCTGAGACTGGGGGACAAAACGTCTGTTCTATGCTGCTGACAAAGCTCTTAGAGCACCAATGGACCTAAGTATAGAAGGCTTGTTCATGGCCTCCGAGGGTCCCTAGTCCTAGGACGCCTGACACTTGACTTGGAAAAAGCCCCCTACCTGGATACGGGATGGAGAGGAGAGTGAAGTCGGCATAGCGCTGGGCTTTGTCCACCTTCTCGGAGGAGGTTACACTACAAGACAGGGAAACAATGTGTTATGGCATCACAACACACACAAACTCCCCAAATGAGTACTATAACAACTTCAAATGAACCTTCTGCTAAAAAACAATTCTTCAGAGTTAAGAATGATTCCCTTCAGCAGTACTTACTTCGAACAATTAGGAAATCTAACTTCTCTGCCCCCTACTCCAACATATCAAATAAGAGAGGTCACTCCTTTTCCAATACTGTAGCAAGCCTCAACTGGAACCAGAAGTTGCAGAATGACCTTCCAGCTAAGCCCCATGAACGCATGCAGTGCGGCACTCTGACTTGGGAGGGTAGAGTCAGATGAGAGCCAAATAACGGCGACATGATCCAAAAGGGACCCTTTCGGGGGACTCTGCTCTACTGTCTTCTCTAATAATCACTGAGGCCACTTCTACACAGGGTAGACAAACAGCATGTGAAAAGAAACACTGGGAACCATTCTGACAGGTGAAGGGAGGAAGGGGTAAAGGAATACTCAGACATCTGCAGATAGCTGAGCTGACTTCAGCCTCCATATGCCTTATTTTCTAAGACAACTTTTTAGAATAACTAAGACACTGTAAAAAAGAAAACCTTTAACAATATTTCAGAAAAAGCTCCTACAATTGCATCACCCTAATGGAGGTTCCATTTTTTAAAAGTTTCACATTATATGAAGATGTGGTCCATATTTGTATTTCTATATAACAGTAGTCTCTAAAATAAATATTAGGATACACTGATTTTTTTTTGTTGTTGTTCTATTTTAAAAGAGATTCTAATCTACCAGAGATGGCATAGAACTTGGTGCCAGGAATAAAAAATTAAAGGGTGTCTAAGAGGATGCAGAGAGCATTAGAGACTCATAGCTCCTGCAGTCACTAACATATGACCTTGAGCAAGTTACTTAACCTCTCTGTGCTTCAGTTTCTTTCCGTAAAAGGGACACTAGTACTTGCAGGGCTGTTTAAAGATACGGCGAGAAGGGCTGGTTGGTTAGCTCAGTTAGTTAGAGCATGGTGCTGATAATACCAAGGTCCAGGGTTCAATCCCTGTACCAGCCAGCTGCCAAAAATCAAAAGTCATCAGTGAAGATACTGTGAGAGGAGGCACAGAAAACCCTCGGCAGGAGGTCAGCATGTAGTAACTGCTATGTACTATAACCAACCCCACATGTCTGTAAACATGCTGTCTCTGCCTGTTTTGAGGTGCATGCCCTGTACTCACTTCATGCCAAACTTCACCTTCTTGTTCTCCACCATCAGGTCACAGATGTATTTGACCGACAGGTACCGAAGCAGCCTGATGTCATAGCCTCTGACCTTATCAAAAAGGTGCGTGTCTCCACTCCTGAAATAAAGAGCCAGAGGGAGAAGTTACATAGCATGTTCACTCAGAGAAGTCTGGGGGTGTGGAGCCCCTTCAAGAAGTATGGATGTCACTGGCAAGAACTTATGTTTCTCTTCTCCAGAAGCTAGAGGAAGGGGACAGGCCGACTGGTTCCAGGGAGGGTGCAAAAAAGGTGACTTTCTAAGAGATTACTCAGTCACTGGCACACATTTCAAAGAGGAGGCCTTTGCAGCTGGAAAAGGGAAAGGGCTTTCCGGCACTGCTTGACATTAAGCCAGAAGACTTGGGATAATCTCAGTTCTAAAAGGCAGCAAGCTGGTGGCTAATAGAGTCTTTGAACTTCCACTAGAGTTGATCTTCTCCTGTTCCCCATTATGACCATTTTTAGCCACATGACTTGCTCATAATGTAACAGACTGAAATTCTCAGACTTTTTAGAGCTATTCTATCAACTTACTGTGAAATACTAGCAAGTGAATTCCCTCTACTAAGCAGCCTGTGAAGGAGAAAGATAAAATTTTTCCAATCCCCAGGCCACCTTTCGATCAGCCACGCAGATATAGAGAGAAGAGAGAGTAAACAGTCATCATTATTTTTTTTTTTTTTTAATGTCTACTGTTTTGTTGTCCCTGGCAATCTCCTGGCCAAGAACAGTATCTGCTGCAAGAGATGACCTGGCTGAGGCAGAAGTCACCTGTTCTTAGGAGAAGAGCCAAATATTCTTGAGCACAAGCCAGGGCTGCTGCTTTCAGAGCTAACTGGCAGAACCCGGATATAGCAAGATGCCCTTTCATGCACCGAGCTATGATATGGGTAGCTGATCTTACTACAGTGCTTGTGTGCATTCCAGAGATGCTTGACACCAGTTAAAGACTTTCCATGTGGTATAGACCATGCACAGGAGCTTTTTCTAAGATATCCTATAGTGCTGTTTTCTAAAAATATTTGGAAAGGGGATAGGGAAAGTATAACTTAGCCCATTTCCTCCCTTTACACAGGCTTGAAATACTGTTTTGTGTCCAGCTCCTCTTATGGCACGAATTTTGTAGCTGTGTAACTTCTAGCCTCTACACGTGCCTTCCAGACGTCTTCCGCCAGTCTCCTAGGTGTGGACTGTAGCCCCTGCCCTGTTCTCAGTACCACGTGTGCTGTGCAGCACCTGGCAGGCTGGTAGTTGACATCCTAGCTGCATGCTGGAAACTGTGGGGCTTTAAAACAAACACAGATGTCTGGGTCCTATCTTGGACCTGCAGCACCAGGAACCCTAGGGGTGGGATCTGAGATCCCAAATGCAGCCAGGACAAAGACTGTTCAGGAATTCAATAAAGTCAGCTTCCAGACAGACCTACTGGATGAAATTCAACAGTTCTATAGCAGGGGCATGGACCTGGTAGAAGGAAAAGAGCCAATCCACTTACCTGGACCAGTGATGTATATATACCATCAGTATAAACGTGGCCACCAAAGGCCAGAAGCCCTATCCCTAACATAAGCCCCTGACTGGAGCAACCCGGCACTGACCGTAGAGCACAGTCCTCCTCCGTGACGTCTTCCACATTTGCCCAGGCATCATCTGCACCCCCTGCCAGAGAAACCCGTCTGTCAGAACTGAGGCTGGTGGCACGGGGTTCCACCCAGGGGCTTCTTGACCAGCCTCTTTCCCCATGGTGCCATGGATGGGCTGGGTCAACCAGGTCAACCCTCAAGAACAGCCCTCATGTCTCTTTCGGCACCATATGCCCCATATATCTGGCAGTTCTTTTTACCCCTCACGTGATAAAAGGAAGTCTCCTGTCTCCACCCAGCTCAGTCACACCCTCTACCTATGCTATTGTGTCTGTGGGTGGCTATTCTCTATGACTGGGTTCTTGTTCTTTGTCACAGAATGCTGCTCAACACTCACCTGAGAAAAAATAGTTGTAGCCAGAGCGTCCATACAGCTCCCCCCATCCAGCCAGTGTGGCCGACCTGCAAATGTGCTGGGACAGAAAAAGCATTTTCAGGGTCAGCTGGTTTTCTGAAGCATGCACAGTTGAAGGAACACCTGGGACTCCTGATTCTTCCAGGCCAGTGAAAATTATCAGCAGAGGCTACAGCAGTCAGTCTCGGGATGCCTAGAACTTAATCTATAGCCTTTATCAAGGGAGTCTCTCCCCACAAACAAGAAGCACCAGACTGTTACAAACAGTCATGGATAAGATTTGGCAGTTGTTGCAGGCATGTGCGGGGCATGGTATGGAAACATTCACATCATCTTCTCATTATATTTTCACAACAAGCCCATGAGGAAGATGTGGCAGGCAGCATGCACTGCTGCTGTTTCACAGATGAAGAGAGACGCAGGGAAGGTAAGTAATGAGTAAGGTCATACAATAAGGGGTAAGCTGACATTTCACCCAAACCCACCTACCTCCAAAGCCTATGTGCTGATCATATTTGGAGCTGTTTAGTGTAGGGAGAACAACCTTTGCAGCAGGGTTGGTGGGTGGGGGGGATGACAATTAAGGGAGAAATGTTTGGAGACTTTTTATCAGCACCGCACTCTCCCGAGTGAGCCACAGGCCGGCCCTTTGGAGACTTTTTAAAAGAAATTTAAGAAAATGTAATAGCTACAACTGTGCTTAAATATTCTTTTACTCTTTTTCTCATCACTGAAGGATCATTTTGAGTTAGAATTCTAGAGACCAGCACGATCTTCAATATCTAATTGTAAGGTTATACCTTTGAATAAATTGTGTTGGACAAGATGTAGCAGGATTGGGGGAGTGGGCGGAGGTACTTGGTGAGGGGAAGCACACTACCCCAGGGTTTAGCTAGAGGCTGGGAAGACGTAGCCCTGTAAGAGTGGAGAGGGGTGAAGCCCACTTCTGAATGGGTCACACAACTTGGCAATGTAAAGTGGGTCACTGGAAGTTTGCAAAACACTGAAGTCTTCTCCTTCTCTACCTAGAAGATAATGGGAAAGTGGGCTGGCCAGTTAGTTCACTTTGTTAGGGCACAGTGCTGATAACAGCAAGGTCAAAAGTTCTGATCCCCATACTAGTCAGCTGCCCCCCCCTGAAAAAAAAAAATAAGAGGAAGGAAACTTTTTGCTGTTACCGAGCTACAGGAAAGGAGTGTAGGTGGGAACCACTAGGCCACCTTCTGGCTCTCCCTAAGGCAGTAGCAGCTAGGTATGGGGGTAGGCAACAGAAAAGCAACCTAGATATAACCTGGAGCAGGGTGGGGTGATTACTCAGTGCTGGGGCAAGAAAAGGTTCATGGGAGATTGTCCTGGAAGCCTAAGGAGAATAAGGGCTGGGACTCCTGCCAGCATAAGCAGGATACGGTCCAGTGAAGGCCATTTAACTTTTCCTGGGTCTAAAAGCATTTGGAAAATCTGATGAAAGCTATCAATCATCTCCAAATATATATATATATATATATATATATATATATATATATATATATACACACACACACACACACCACAGTTAACCTACATTTCCAGTGGTCCCATTCATGGACCCATCCCCAGTCCCCATTAAGAGCTCTTGCGATCAGCCTAGTAAGGAGCAGTAAAGTGGAAAGCTTTAGCAGTAAAAGATCAATCCCCAAGTTGAGGACCCCTAAGTCTCCACTGGTAAGGGGAGGTCTGATTCTCAAGAGCAAGACCACGGGAGGGTGGGCGGTTGTTTGCGTTCATTCAGCACACGTATTGTGTCCACTCTCCCCCGTTCAGCTAAGCTCCTAGCACCTGAGCTCATGATCCTTTGCATTTTTCTGTTAAATCTTTTCAGAGCAGGCACACATCCTCTCCTTGGGTGTTAAGGTTTGAGATTCTCTTTCTGTCCCAATTCTCCCAAATCCCTTCTATTGTCCTTGTCTTTTTGGTAATTGAGGCAGCCAGACCTGGGCCAAGCAGGACTCATGCAGAGTCAGATGGAGAAGAATAAGTGAATTGGTCAAGTCCTTAAGAAGGGCACCAGATTTTTCAGGAAGGTCCCAAGCCAGTGCCGGGGGTAAGGGCTTAGCCACTGCAGATTCTAACTTGATGCCTATGCCTTAGCCTCAAGGATCCAATTTGTAACTCATCATTTCTGCACTTTAAACTTAGCTCTTGACTGAAAAAAACAAACAAACAAGAAACTCTGAATGCTCTCCATTTACCTAATTAGGAATGGTCTCCAATTCTGCATGTGGAATAATAGTACTCCAGGATTTGCTAATGTAGTAACCAACTTTGGCACACAGAATAAAATTGGCTAACCTCTGCCTCTCACCTCTTAAGGGTATGAACAAAAAGATGAATTGTCCCAATTTTAACTGACTAAAAGCCAGACACAAGTATTGGAGAAGAAGATGGTATGGGAGAACATCTTACCCTTCAATGCTTGACCTGAGTTTAAAAAAAATTTTAGTATTTTATTTAGCCCAACATATCCAAAATATTATGTCAACATATAATCAATCACTTTAAAAATTAATATTTTACTTTTTTGTATGAAGTCCTCAAAATCTGATGTGTATTTTACCCTCATAGCATATCTCAAGCAGGATGCTAAATTTTTAGCATTTAAAGGGATAGGTACTGCTGGCCAGTTTGATCACTTGGGAGAGCATGGTGCTAACACCAAGGCCAAGGGTTCTGATCCCTTTACAGGCCAGCCGCCAAAAAAAAAAAAAATATATATATATATATATTTTTTTTAAAGGGATATGTAGTCCTGCCTCAAAATAAAGTTGTTTTTAACAAAAACTTTTACGTTGCTTTGGCTTTAAAATTTAAATTAACTGAAATGAAATAAAATTAAACATCTAGTTCCTCAGTTGTACTAGCCACTGAACTGAGCTTTGAAAGAAGCAGGAAGCAAGCATTTTTTTTTTGGCAGCTGGCTGCTATGGGGAACCAAACCCTTGACACTGGTGTTATAAGGCTGCATTCTAATCAAGGCAAGCATTTCTAAACATGCCCCCCCCCCTTCCCCAACCTGGCAGAGGTAGTTGCCCTGAACTTGCATTGGTAATGACTCTGCCACCATCACACTAGTTACCCAGTGCCTGCTGTGAGCCACACATTTGAAGGCCAGGTCCCCAATTCACAACAGAAGCTGTTCTCCTGCCCTTCCCAATCTCCCTCCAATTGTCTGTTCACGGGTCTACCTTCCCCACTACTTGAGCTCCACAGGGACAAGGACTGTCATGTTCATCTGTCTCCCTAGAACTTAGCACAGGGCCCACTACTGCTTTATCCAGAGCAACATCTTCCTGCTGACCATGCACTTACATGCTGGTACTCTGCTAGGTGCTGGAAGGATGGCAGTAACAGAAGGTCTCTTTCCCCACAGAGATTACAGCAGAGGGGAAAGACAGACCTTTAACATACTAGAATAAAGCATATGCAAGCAGGTATTAAGTGAGCACTAGTCAGGGGAAGTTAAGAGGTATGAAATGGCACCACATTGCCTAGATGAGAAGGTGCAAAGCAAAGGGAGAAGAAAGCAGGGTTACTGGCAAAGCCCTTGTCAACATTTAAAAATGCCAAAGCCACCTCAGACCAATCCCTCCCAGAAACCCATCGCCACCCCTCTGCAATCAGTTGGTCTAGGGCTCTTTCCTCACAGGCCCACCTAGGATATAAATCTTAACAATCTGCCATACAACTCCCCTACTAGATTAAGCCCCCAGAATCTGGAGCTATTTAGTGTGGTATTTCCCAAATGTATTCAGCAAAGTTCCTTCATGGTTGCCAAACAAAGGAGAAATATAAGAACTTGACAAAATTACATGGGTCTCTCTGCTACAGGATTTAGAGCCGTAACTATGTCAATATACATATCAATGTACTTTATAAGTCTGGACACTGGAGCTTAGGTCAAATCTACTGTGCAGTATTTCTCACTCTTATTTGACAGGAATGCTTTTCACAAGTATATCCTTAAACTGATGTTCTATGGAACCCACTTTGGGAACACTGGTTGGAGTATTTCCTATGCAATTTCTAGTAACAAGCACTGTGCTCCACAGAGTAGTGGTCTTTAACTGGAGCTCCAATAACTTCCAGGAATATGAAACTTCCCAAAGTGGTGTAAGAAGATCAGTTTCTAGGACCTAACTTCCATACATATTCTCCCTAAAACTGATCCACGTAAGACAGCCTTTGGCAGAGTCTCCTTTCCTGATTGCCCTTCTCCCACTTTACCAAAGGAAGGCATACCAGGGACTGAGACACACTCCTTCTCACTGCCCTGCCCTCAGCCACTTAGGCTGGGTGACTGCGGCTGCGGTCCATGTGCCACTGGGTCCATGGCGGAGGCACCCAGCTCTGTTAGATGAGTGAATGGACTGCACTCTGCTCCTCCCCCTCCTCCAGGCTCTCTGTACTTCAGTCCACTCTTACTGGACTCACTTTCCTCAAAGTGCTGCTTGCATTCTGTATTTCCCTGCTGAAAAATCACTATTGTTCTCCTGACAAACACAAACGCCTTGGTTGCAATTCATCTCCCTTCATTCAATCCCCTCCATCCTCTGCTTCTGACATGTACCCTCTACTCCTGTCAGGGAGCCCTCCTGGCCATCTCCTGTTCCCACCTCCAAGCCTTTCCAATGCCATATCATCTGCCTGGAACGTCTGCCTTCCCCTTCCTGTCAATCAGCATCCTGCCTGTCCTCCAACACTCTCAAGGCATGTCCCGCTCCCCAGGCTACTGGTCGGTCTGTCAGTCCACACCGATGCCCTTTTTGGTGAATTCCTCTCACACCACAGAGATAGGCTCAAATCCTAGCTTTCTCACTGCATAAAATAAACTTCAAGTTATTTAAACACTTGAGCCTTCATTTCATCTGCAAAACAGTAACATCCTTTACACCAAAAGACAGTAAGACAGGTCAAGTGAGAGCATACTGGAGAGCCAAATTCACAACCACCACTAGAATAATATGCTCCATGAAGGTAAGGATTTTAGACTGCTTTATATGCTGAGGTATCTCAAGGCCTGAAACAATCCCTGGCACAAAATACACTCTCAATAAATACTTGGTGAATCAAAGGATTGACAGGATGAACAATGTACTGACTTACTTGATTTAATCTATTTCATAAACATTTGATGTAGTTATGATTATTATTTCCATTTTACAGAAGAGGAAACTGAGACCTTGCAGAGGCAGGAAGTTACAGAGCCAGGAGTTGAACCTCAGCAGTCTAGCTCCAGATCACAGGGTGGGGTTCTCTGGTTTGAGTATCTCTTCCCTACCTAGAATCATCCTTGAATCAGAATTGGTCTGTTTCTCTGGCCTGCTTTCCACAGTACCAGGCACCCAGTTAACTACCCAACCCTTGCCTGGTAAATGCTGAAAACAATAAGACCCACACTTTTGTATTAAGTCAGTTACCCCAGAAGAGGGTCTTAGAGCGTGAGGTCATGGTTTGGGCCTTACCTTGCCCTTGAACAGGATTACTGGGCAGACAAACCGTCCTCTGCACCTGGCCATCTTGCTGCGGTTGATGAGGTCTTGCAACTTGCTCACTTGCACGGTGCTTTCAAACCTAACACAGGGCAAGAAAGGCAGGTCAGGCTGGCTTCTATGTGGGCGTGTTGTGTATGCATGTTTGTTCACACAGACCCCACACAAGGTCTGCATCATGTGTAAGCATACTCATTTTAAATTGAATACATGCTACAACTCCTAAATTCTAGAACACTGATATAAAGTTTTCCAGGGGAAAAAAAGATGTTAGAATAGGTATTAAAATTGGAAGTCCCCTGAGTTCAGAACCTAAGATGGAAAACAAGGTGAATTAAACTGAAGACATGGTATATAAAACAGAAATATACCCAGCAAACTGAATACTGATTATATCTAAGGTATCCAGTTTTTTACTCTCACGGTAAGACCTGGTGCCCCAGGAACCCTCTGGAAATCATCAGGGCCATTTCTGTGATCTTTTAGGGGGCAGGATGAGATAAAGGTTCATGGTCCACATGGCTATAAACCTTTGATAGCTCATCAACATTCCAATCATCTTTAACAGTCTAAAGAGCTGATAAAGAAGGGAAAGCTGGGGCAAAGGAGGCGAAAGAGAAGCTCTCTGTGGCATTGAGAAGTGTAGTAGTTGATGCAATGGGTTTGGTAAGGGAGCTCCTAGAACAAAGAAGAGCCAGGTTTAGAATTGAGCTGAGCAAGGCACACCCACATCAAATCATGCCTCCCTAAGGAAAGGGTCTACTCTCACAGACTCACCTACCAACTCTTTGCAAAGGCCTCACATCAGCCAGTCAGAGTTTCCAATAGCAAGAGAAACAAGAGGCAAGAAAGTTAGAGTAGGAAGCTTTCCCAGCTATGCAAAGCAGCTGAGCAGAAGGGAGGAAAGACACTTATGTTCCTAAAAGGGTTGAACTTTCAGGCCAGGTCCTAGAGAGTATTTAACCCCTTCCACATCCTAATCCTTCTAGGAATCCACGTGCTATTGCATGGCTCCTCATGTACACATGCACCCACATACTGTTTCAGAAGGAATAAGCGAGTGCCTCCTACGCATCTGTGGGACCTTTCTAAGTGTATCTGGATGCTGTTGGGGTTAATAAAAATACAAAGTCTTAAAAACACTGAATTCTTAGTAAAAATATACCTACAAAGGCTACTAACTGTGGCTTGAGAATATAACAATCAGTGAGGGTCTGAAATTGCAGTTAAAAAGGGATCTTCAAATAAATCCCAGGATCAATAGCTTGATGATTTTGGAAAGAGAGTAAGGGGGTATAAAAAGACTTTACACCTTCCATGGCGTATTTGTCTGTAAGGTCTTATTTAAGATGTAATTTTTGTAATTAAATTTTTGTTGTTGTTGAAAGGAGTAAGGATTGAGAACTTGGGGAGAATGGGGTGCCTCTGTAAAGGGCCTGCAGGGTGGCGTGGACCCAGCAGCCAGACTTGAGCACACAGAGTTGAGCACCAGAGCACTGCTGCCTTCCCTCAGTCTCTCTAGGAAATAAAGAGGCACCTCAGTAGAGACAACTGCCGAGTTAGACTCAAGACTCCACCAGAATATAAACAGGGAACACAGAGTACTGCTCACAGTAGCCTTCCTTCCACCTACTGGTGGCTCCAGGCACTCTCACAGCTCTGGTCAGCACCATCTGTCCTCACTGACTCTCATATAGCTCATACCAGCAGCTCCCTCTAAACCTTAAATGTCTTAAAACTGCATTTGATTCTCCTAGTTGAGTTCTTCCATTCAGCAAACTTGCCTCAAAACCAAGATGGAGAACTTGCCTCAAAACCAAGGTGGAGAACTCGCCAGCATTTCCCTTTAAGGGCCTTGGAGCTGTCTTTTACTGTAAAGACACGCCTTTCGTTAGGCTAGCTAGTGGTTTATTTTCTGGTTCCCCTACTCAAAGAACCAGTTTAGTTTCTGTTTTCTCACTAGTTCCTGTTTTTATTTTCATTACCTCTTGTCCTTAGGATCTTTTTATTGCAGTGGTAAGCACTGAGCTGTATCTGGCACATGATACTCATAATTTAATGAATAAATGTAGGTGTACATATTTATGTTTGTAATATATGCACTGAAAGATGTTACCAGGTGGTGACATTTCTTCTGTTATTTATTTAAATGAATTATTTGACTGGATTTTATTTTTCATGAGCATCATTTACACACAGATAAAACTATTTGCAAATAAAGAAAATGCTGTTGTCCCTTAACTTCCAGTGGAAAGTTTTCCCTGACCAGTACCAGATTTCTCAAAACTAGGTTAGCTGTTCCTACTAAGTGCCCCAAAACTTCCTGTGATAAATGTTACTGCTACTATTATTTAATAGTATGAGGCACGAAGTAGGGCTTATACCCACATTACCTGAGTTGGTCCTCATTAGTTCCTTTTTACAGATGAAGCAGGTTAGTGACATGAAATCACGAGGCTCAGGTCACAGAACAGGTGAGCAACACAGCTGAGATTCTAAACCCTGGCGGGTGGCCACTGAGCCCACTGTTTTAACCACTACTCCCCAGTGCCTCACCTGTACTTCCCCTAATTCCAGCTCTTGTTATATTGTTCTTATTTATTGGTCTTTGTTACCTGCTAGACTTAAGGGTAGACTTCATCTATCTGGCTTCCAAATGGATCCCTGGGGTCTACCACACAGCAGCAACTCAATGAACTCTAGTTGAAAAACACATCTGTTTGCCATTCAGAGATCCTTGTCCATGCTTCTATTCCCAGATAAGTCAGATTGGAGAGGTTCTTTAACAGGACCAAACCACTTCCGGAATCCAGTTCTACCCTGTTGAACTCAGTCTACTTAGTGTTATAGTAACACTCAAGCCAGATATGTAAAGCAACAAGAAAGTATTTCTTCCAACACAAACATACCTAAACTCCCTTCCCTTCAACAAATAGGCATCTCTCACTCAACATCACTTCAATGCCTTGCAAGGAGTGAAAAGGAAAAAGAAACTCCAATATGTCCCCTAGAGTTAAGGATGTTCCACAGTGGCCCTGGCCTGGAACGTGAGGCTCTGCTAGACAAGGTGGGAGAGCTGTAGCAGCAAAAGAAAAAAAAGGCAGACAGGTAGACAGAGTAGAGTCAGGAAATCTGGCTTTTAACACCACTCCACTTACTACATCAGTGATCTTGGGCAAAGGTCTGTTACCTCTCTAGGCTTTAACTGCTTTGTCTGTAAAAAGGGGGTGATAGTGTCTTCTTCACTGGGTGGCTGCAGGACTTAAGTAAGCTGTGTGTGAAACGCTAACACCTGCCAAACTGTAGGCACCCAACAAACAGTTTCCTTCTCTTTAAAGGCTAGACTAATCAGCACTGAACTTGTTTCCTTCCAGGAAAAGCTTCCATGAGGCAACAAACACAGATCCTCAATGTACTGTTACTAAGGGTGGTTTGGCATCACCTGGGAGCTTGTTAGAAAATGCCAAATCTCAGGCACTACCTCAGATCTACTGAATCAGATTCTGCATTGTTAACAAGATCCCCAGGTGATTTACTCACAAAGTCAATGTGGAGAAGAGCCACCTTGACTACCATCCAGCACTAAAAGGGTGGAAAGGAGGGGAAGGGCCAGCCCCCCCCACAAGCTCTTGTTCAGAAACTTTAAAGGTTTATATGTATGTATTTATTTAGGCGGTTGGCTGGAACAGGGATCGAACCGTGGTGTTATCAGCATCACGCTCTAACCAACAGAGCTAACTGGCCAGCCCCACTTAAAGGTTTGTAGAAGGTAAGATTACCTAACGCTGAAGAAATTAGGAAGAGTTAAGAACCATAAACAAACAGGAGCATAACAAAACCCAGTTCTTTAGGCTTTGAGATTCCCAGAGTTCTTAGGTTTTACAATTGAGAACGTATTAAAATTTCTATGATCTACATACCAGAGTCCTTAATACATTCATTTTCTTAGGGAACTGCCTTAAGAAACTACAACCTCATGAAATAGGCACTCTTATAGACGTCCCCACTTTACAGATGAGAAAACTAAGGCTTAGTCCTCCAACTCCTCCAACTTGGTTGTTCCTCTGCTTCTGAGCCTTCTCTGGCTCTCTGTGGCCTGCCACAGCAGTTCTCAGACTATAGGATTACAGCATACCTAAGACATCTGGGGAGTCCTCCGAGAATGTAGACTATGGAATTTCTGTTCAGAAGGTCCAGGAGTGGCTCTGGAATCTGTAATCTTGAATGCTCAGAGGACACTGGCACAATAAAACCACTGACACCCACACACAAGCCACAAGTCCATGCTCCTTAGCCTGATGATCAAGACCCTATATGAGTTGGTCCCTAAGGACATTTCAGGGAAACTCCTTCTCATCCTTCCAATTCTAGCTCAGAAGGCTCTTGAACACGAGGTCTTCCCAGATCCTCACAACCTAGGCTGAATTAACCTTTCTCCCCAGTTTTCCCACAGCAGCACTTCTCAAACCTTAATGTGCATTTGAGTCACCTGGGCATCTTGTTGCCTTGTGATTCTGGTTCAGTGGCTCTGGAGCCGAGATTCTCTAACAAGTTCTTGGGTACACCGTGGCCATACTTTGAGTAGCAAGGGCCTGCTGAACTTTGCAGCATGACTCTATGGTAGCACTCATCACATTTCATCCACAGGGCCAGGATTTCACAGATACTGTTGACAATAGCTCCTGGAATTCCCTTAAAGTCAGCTGCAAGCAGGGAGACTAGGGGAACAAACTTGGAGATCAACATAAACCATTTCCCAGAGCCTCAATGCTGTGATTAGTTATTAGCATCAAACAACTGCTACCATTTACTGACTACCTGGTGGAGGAGCCACATCCTCCACCAGGTGCTTTGTGTCTGCTCTGGTATGAACTGTTATCCCACATAAAGCACTCAGGCCTTGTTAGGATCTCAGTATATGGCAGCTCTTACTTCTAATGTTTACAACAAAAATGTCAAACTTGTATCAGCCATTTTTCTACAATTTTAGTTAGTCCTTGTAATGACTAACACAAGGTAGAAAATTACCAGAGAGAAAACTAACATCAAAGAGGTTAAATAATTTACCCAAGGTTAGTTACAAAGGCAGGATGTAAATTCAGGACCTTAGGCTCTTAAGCTCTAGATACAATAAATGCTCTGAAACCTATCTTGACACAGCATACCTCCCAACTGTACTCACTAAGAAAAGGACACAGCTTCAGACAGGTGAAGTGTGAAATCAGCTGTCTTAAGACAATGAGCTCTAGGGTGGAATGAAAGAAATCTAGGGCTATGACTCCCAACCCCTCATCCTATGCCATGCTACCCTGCCATCTGACTTATCAAACCCTGCAGTAAATAAAGATACCAATAAGGCTTAACACCTGAGGAAAGTGAGCCCTCCCTGCCCAGCTTCAGACTTCCTGGCCCTGGGGATGAGATGTCAGGGCCTCTCCAGGCATGTACACTATGGTCACCTGATACTCACGTGTCTTTCTCCTTCTCAGAACTCTCATACTCCAGGAACACGATGTGCCGGGGGTAGTGGCCGCAGATATCGCCATTCACATTTGGAATCACGCTGAAACAGTAGTCTCGGCCAAACAGCTCCAGACATCTCTTCTCGATGCGCTCGACCTGCATAGAGGAGACCCAAGCATAAGGAAGACTCTGGGGTTCTGACAGTAAGAATTAGGCAGTCTGTGACCTGAAGAGGTCACTGGAAATGACATTTGCCTCTGTGATTATTATTCTTCAATGCCGGGAAGAGACATGATGCTGGGTAACAGGCCCTATGTGTAGTTCGTTAACCCATACGTGGTATGCTTTGGGAAGAACCCTGAACCCCTCAACAGTGTATGTGAAATTGTGTGTTGGACATCTGGCAGAGAGGATGACAGCTTTCATTGGATTCAAAGGGGGAGTCCACAACCCATGAAATGTAAGAACTCTTGCTCTACTTTATTACAACTGGCACTAATCTATCATCTTCCCTTGGCACTAGATTCTTCCCTATTCTCCAGCCACAGATTAGCACCTAGAAGCTCTAGTTGGCATAATCACTAAAAGCTGCAGACAAAGCTGTCTCCTTACACACCATTTGCTTATGAAATAGAACAACTCTCCTTCAAATTCATTTTGTTCACAGTTCAGGGAAAGGCCCACTAAGAAAAAGGCTTAAGACCTACAACTTCTTGAGAAGTTTGTAAGAGATCAGAAGGCCTGGACAGGCATAAACCCCAGCTGCAGTGAAAGTCAGGTGTAACTTACAACAACCCTAATCTTCAAGACTATAAGATGGAAGAGGGGTCCAGAAAAACCACCTGCCTTCTATAGCCACTCAAAAGACCCTCCATTAAAAGTACTTTAAACACCAACAGGAAGGGGAAAAACTCAGTGGCTTAAATTATAGACCTTCAAATTTCTTTTTCAAGGCACACAAGCATCATTAAAAAGCCTTTTAAAAAAAAAATGCAAGTTCCAGGTTCCTCCACCCAGAAATTGACTCAGTAGGTCTAGGTGGGACCAAGGAATCTTTATTTTTCACAAGTACCCCAGATAATGCTGAAACCCCGGACTATGCTGTGAAAAATACTTGGTCATCTGGAAAGTTAGGAAGCCCCATCTTTACTAAAGTCTTCTCTGGGTTACCTCAGAGACCAGCAAATGCCAACTATAGCATGTCCCCAGCCTAAGTAATCTCTGGAGCCAAACCAGAGTTTTGCGGCTCAAGATGAAACAGATTCCCACTGGAAAACCTGTTGCTAAAGCTGCCAAAACCACTTGGGTAATGAGAGATGGCAGGGTCAGTAAGAATCCCATCAGACTGCAATGGCCTGACCAGACCGGAAGCTCCTCAGGTCTGGTGATAAAACGATTGAGGGGAATCCCAAGGGAGGAAAAAAAAAAAAAAAGAGGAACTGAGGTCTCCTTTGATAAAGGAACAGAGGTAGTGTGGGCTGTTTTCCTGCTCTACAAAGGGAAGGAAAAGGTCGGGCCTAAGTCATGCTGAGAACTTATAAGGAGGCAACCCATTCCGTTCATCTCTTGACTTCATTCTGCCCCACTATCCCAGCTCCTTCATTCTGATCTGTGACCTGGAGGAATCCTCTGTTTTGCTTAGACTGGGGGTTTTGTGCCCTGTCACCGACCCCTCCCTAAGGCACTTGAAGCAGGAGAATAACCTTCCTAAGTTCCTCCTCTCTAAACTTTAAACCTGGCCCCTCAGCTCTGATCCTTGACCTCCAAACCCCTTGTCTCAAACCAAAAGGACAGCCCTCTTTGGCTCATTCAGGCTCTAGTTTCTCTTTCCATGGTTTTTAAGCCCGACGCCTACTCTCCGGATCCAGACCTTGGAGAACTCTCTTCTTTCTCGGCAGGGAGGTACCACTCCTACTTTCCTCTGACCCCTGACCTCACTCTTTCCTCTATAACTCCTCAAGTCCGGGGGCTTCTCCTGCACCTCCAGGCTCACCTTAGAGCCGCCCGTACCGCTGCCGTCTTTGGCCCGGTATTGAGTCCGAGAGAACTCCTCCAGCAGCTCCCCAAGTCCTGGCTCCTGCGGCGGCGGATTGCCCGAAGATGCCGAGGACTCCGCCGAAGCGGCGGCAGCGGCCCCAGCGCCGGCCATAGCTCAGCCTTGAGTCCCCTCAGTGTGTCTCAGGCCCGTCCATGGCACCTGACTGCATCGACTCCGACTCTGAAACCTCCCGCACCGCTTCAGCCACCGCCTTCTCCTTTCACTTCCGGCCCCGCCCCGCCGGATGTTTACTTCAGACCTGACCAATCGGAGCCCGGGTGCCGTGCCCTGCCCACGATTGCCCGCCCACCTCCTGCGCGGAGCGATCCAAGTTGTCGGAGGGGGGGGGCGCCGCCACTCGCAGATGCCGCGTGCTCTGCCCCACGGGGTTTCCCCTGGGGAAGCCGGACTAAACCACTGGGGCTTCCTGGGGGGTGGGAGTGTAGGACCTTAGAGGAAAGAACCATTGGAGAACCAGGGGAAGAGTGGAGTGAACCATTAAGGGAGAGGAGGGAACGCTCGGAGGCAGGAAATTGATGTTGGCAATTATAATAGCAATAGTAACTAATAAGAAAACAGCATTTCATAAAGCTGTTTTCTTCCACTACTCCTCACAATGTCCCTGTGAGTGTAGTGCTTATATCATTAACCCTATTTAAGTGAGGAAGAAACCCGGAGTCAGGGAGGTGAAGTGACTGGCTTGAAATTCAGAGATTGAAAAGCCACTTACTTTTTTTCAGTTTTCAGCTGTTAGTGGAGTATTTCAAACATTCACACAAGTGGAGACATTAGTCTAATGAACCCTCATGTATCCGTTAGCTGGTTTCAACAATAACCAACATATGCCAGTTTATCCTGTTTAATCAATCCGTGAAGGAAATCATTTTATAGCAAATCCCAGATATCATATTATTTCATCTATGAAAGCTAAAGTATTTATCTCTAATAAATAAGCCTCTTAAAAAAAAATCCATAACCACAAGACCATTAACCTACCTAACTACATTAACGTGGTGTAGTACCAAGTCTGTGTTCCGTTTTCTCAGATGGTGTTGGGAAAATAGAATACTTTGGTCAGGGCCCTCGCCTTGGGTCCAGTTGGGTGTGGTTCAGCATCCTTTGTAAGCAAATTGTGTGTGTGTGTGTGTGTGTGTGTGTGTGTGTGTGTAGTTAAGCAAATTGTGTGTGTGTGTGTGTGTGTGTGTGTGTGTGTGTGTAGTTTGTGCGCATGTGCGCCAATGTGTCTTTTTGGTTTTGTTGCTACTCTTGTGTTCTTGAGAGAGAGAGAGAGAGAGAGAGAGAGAGAGAGAGGGAGAGAGAGAGTGTTTGGAGCAGGCGGGCGGGCGTCGGCCTCGGGCATCCGCCCGGCACAGCCATGCTTTCCAACCTATGGCTCCAAGGACCTGTTTGCCGGTTACCTAGCTCATAGACCTACGTGAAGGGGTCTGGTGACCCAGCCTGGTGTACGAAGGGTTTATGACCCAGTGTGTGAATGGGCTTGAGGGGTCTAGGAGCTCCAGACCCAGCCCTAGCTCAACCATCCGCCCAGTCGGCAGGACTACCAGTAGGTAAAAGAGCCCGACAACTTGCGTGGTCTTGGAGCTAAATAATTGGCGTCACGACCAGGATTAAGAGCACTACAATTGGCGCCGTGAGGATTCCAGGCCTTAGCATAGCCAGACAGATGGTCTCACAAATGTAATTCTTTCTTTGGTAAACTTTTTATTTAAGTATGACATATGTACCAGCACCCAAGAAGCCCCACTCCTGCCCATTCCCATGTAACTTGTCCCTCCCCACCCCCTGCCCCCAAACCAGGTAATCACTATCCCGACTTATAATACTATAGATGAGTTTTGACTATTTTTGAACTTTAGTCAAATGGAATCACAATATGTAATCTTTCGTGTTTGGCTACTTCCCCTCAACATAATGCCCTTAAGGCAATATTATACTTATTATTCTATGTTTTTACATGTAATAATTTTCATTCTCATTGCTATTCTATTGAATGAATGAATATATGACAACTTATTTATTTAATTGCTGATGTGCATTTATAGTGTTTCAGGTTTTGGGCTATTAAAAATTGTGCTGTATGAATTATTTTATAGACTTTTTTTGGTGAACCTATGTATATACATTTCTCTTAGGTATACACTGTTAAATAAAAATTATAGGAGGCCATTGTTTTGGACTAAGTTCTTGCACTAGGTCCTAAAAGACCAGACTAAAAATCAAAATGCAGTCACCCCTGCTAAATTCCATGTCACTTAATCTGTGGTCTGACTTTCCCAGAAGTCAGGAGAAAGATAACAGTCAATCTCCCCAGGGCAGTTTAAATCTTCAGTAGGTGTAATAATGAAGTTCCCTCTGCTTTAATCCTTACACAAAAGAGACAGCCTGAAGTAACCGTAACCTGATTTTATTTTTCTATTATTTTGTCTTCCTGTCCCCACCTTACAAGGAAAGTAACTTTGAAATGACCAGTCTGCTTTAAAAATTTTGTTTGTTTATTTATTACGATTTTTTGTTTACATTCTAAGATGTTGCGGAGCAGTCTGTTTTTGTTCTCTGTTTCTGATTTCTTTACCTTTTTCTGTCTATAAAACCAACCTCCTCTGCTTGGCTCACTAGAACACTTAATCTATTTTATGGAATAACGTGTTACCTGATTCTAGAATCTCAATAAAGCCAATTGGAAAACAGGAGAGAAAAAAGCAATAAAGCCAATTGAGATCTTCAACTAAATTTGTTGTAATTTCGTTCTTTGACAATACCAAGATGTGGAACTACTGAGTTATATGGCTGGATGTATGTGTAACTCTATAAGAGTTTTCCCAGGTGGTTGCGCCCATTTACATCCCCACCTGCAAAACATGAGAGTCTAGTTCCTCTGCATCCTTGACAATACTTAGTAATTTTCAGTTTAGGAGTTCTGTCGAGAATGTAGTAGTATCTTAATGTGCTTTTTAAAGATCACCTTTATTGCACTATAGAGCACATACACTCACTTCAATTGTACATTTTGTTGGGTGTTGCCAAATTATAAAATCACCACCATAATCAAGATATTGAACATTTGTATCATCCCCAGAAAGTTCCCATCCCAGTCAGCCCCACCCATGTCCTGTCCCCATCCCAGGCAAACACCGATTTGCTTTCTGTCCCTAGACTTTCCCTATAAATGGAATCATCTGGTGTGTACTCTTATGTGTCTAGCTTCTTTCAGCATAGCTGATTTTGGTTTTAATTTGCATTTCTTTGATTAATAAAGTTGATCTTCTTTTCACACATTTATTGCTGATTTGAATACACTCTTTTGGGTAGTGCTTATTAATGTCTTTTGCCCATTTTTCTATTGGTTTGTCTGTATTTCTCTTATTGATTTGTAGAAGATGTTTGGATATTCTGGATATGAGTTCTTTAATGAAATGTATTTATCACACATATCTTCTCTCACTCTGTGGCTAGCCTTTTCACTCTCCTAATGTGCCTTTGGATAAGTAGAAGTATTTAATTTTAATGTAGTCCAATTTATCCACTTTTTTTTTTATTGTAAGATGAGCACTTTGTGTGTCAAGGTTAAGAAATCTCTGCCCACCCCAAGGTCCTGAAGATTCTTTTTAATGCTTTTCTTCTAGAAAGTTTTAGTGTCATTTCATTTGTATTTAGGTCTATGATTATTCATCTGGAATTCTTTTTTTCTTGTTATCCAAGTTTTTTTTATTTATTTAGTGTGAAATAGGAGCAAAAGGTAATTTATTTCCATATGGATATTCAATCAACCCAACACCATTTATTGAAGATGCCATCTTTTTCCACTCAATGTGGTGTCACCTTTCATAAGTCAAATGGTTGTGTGTGGGCATAAATGTCATTTCAGAGGTGGTTGGTTCCAACCAAGATGCAAACAAGATCTGTATGTTGCATTTGACATATATCTCAAGTCCCTTTTATGTCATAACAGTTGTCCTCTCTTTCTTCTTTTTTTTGTTTCTTTTTTACCCTTATTTGTTGAAGACACTGAATCGTTTTTTCTGTAGAATTTTCTGTATTCTGGCCATGGCTTTTGCATTCCACGGTATCATTTTACTTGTATCTCGATTTCCTATAGTCTATAAACCAGGCATTAGCTCTAAAGGGTGGATATATCCAGGTTTGAGATGTTTGTAAAACGATTTTCTAGGTGGTGCCATTTGCCGCATATTGCATCACTTCAAGTGTGTCGACTTTTCTTTCTTTTTTAGATGTTAAGATTGATCAGAGGGCTCAGGTATCCTCAGCCTGATTCAGCCATTTCAAAGTTCCCCATCAGAATGTCACCTGATGTTTTTAGCAGTTGTTGATGGTATTGCCTAGTTCCATTATTTCTTGAAAGTTTGCAAAATTGTGAAATTCTAATCCTATCATTCTCTCTATATTTACTAGCAGAATTCTCCTTTAAAGAAGAACTCGTTGGGTCCAGCCTGTGGCTCACTCGGGAAAGTGTGGTGCTGATAACACCAAGGCCATTGGTTCGGATCCCATATAGGGATGTCCGGTTTGCTCACTGGTTGACTGTGGTGCTGACAACACCAAGCCAAGGGTTGAGATCCCCTTACTGGTCATCTTTAAAAAAAAAAAAAAAAAGAAGAAGAACTCGTCAACTCTTTGTTTACTCAGAAATATAGATTATTGTCAAGCAGGATAAAACCTTGATTTTTTCACCTTACTTACCAGTTTTTGCAATATGACCAAGGAAGATTATTTTTTAGAATCATTATGAACTCATAGATTTTAATGTATTTTATATTTTGTGGGGTTTTTTGGCAGCTGGCTGGTACAGGATTTTATGTATTTTAATCCATCGCAGTCATTATTTTTCTGAAATGTAAATGGTCTGGGATGTGCTTCTAAATGATGCGGGAGGCAGGGCTGGGAGTGGGAGTGGAAGTGAGGGAATAGGTAATGGGGAAATTGGGTGATGGGTACATAGGTGTTCATTATACTATTTTGTTTAGTTTTGTATAGATTAGAAAATTCTCCTTTTAGAATGTTAAACAAACACATAAAATTGCTCCATCTGGTGATGAAAATATTCTGGAATAAGACAGTGGTGATAGAGGCACAATGTGTGAACATACTAAAAACCACTGTATTGTATACTTTAAAAGGATGAATCTTATGGTATGTGATTTATATATAAATAAAAGCATTAAAAAAATTGTCCCGTCTTTGGTCCAAGGGAGCCCCTTCAAGTTGACTGATATCTTTTTGTGTTTTTCTTTTGGTGGGGCAGGGGGACGGTGGGCTCGTCCAGGGTGATATATTTTTGTCTTGACTGCTGCAGTCTTTGATGACTTTCTTGTTTTCTGGTATCACAAGATGTTCCAGGTTCATCTCACTCATTTCCTCTTCCAGACCTGAAATCAGCCATTTCTTCAAGGAGGGCTGATTCCTGATTCCTTTTAGCAGGAAATGTTATGTAAAGACCATAATCTGGATGCTGGGAGTTCCCATTGTATTGGGTTGGTCCTTGTTTCTAGGCCTTTTCAGGGGACAGATCTAACAAATACATTTTCACTTCATTTTGTTTTTGAAAGAGAAAATTACATCATGGGTTTATTCTAATGTTTCCAATTCAAGATATGTTTTTTTGTTTTGGCAGCTGGCCTGTATGGGGATCCAAAGGATATATGTTTTATTAACCTCTGATTTTATGTTTGTATTTCTTTTCTCTTATCCCCAAAATTTCAGGTCCTAACATCATTAACATAATCACTTATTTAGTGTATTTTACTGTATACACCAGTTCTAATGTAACAATACCAAAAGGTCAAGGGTTTGTATCTTCATACCAGCCAGCCTCCAAAAGAAAAAAAAATTAATTAAATTAATAATATGATTACTAAAGTCAGTTTTTATTTGCTTTGTAGTTCTTTTCTTAGAAATATTCCATTAAGGATACCCATTAAATCTCTATGTTTAAAGTCATTTAGAAATAATTCTCAGGCTGGCCAGTTAGCTCAGTTGGTTAGAGCTTGGTGTTACAATACCAAGGTCAAGAGTTCAGATCCCCAAACTGGCCAGCTACAAGAAAAAAAAAATCTATTTGGTTAAGTCTCCAACTTGATATACAATGAGGTCATTTGCTTAATTTTATTTTCTATGTTTAGGCACTGACAAGCCTGTTGGGCCTCCCAAATGTGGGGAACTGCAGATGATTTGGTTAGCCCAGAACACCCCCAGTCCTCCAGCACAAGGTTTCTTAATCTGGAGTTTGTATCAGAACTCTACCAGACTTCTGCAGTGCTTGTTAAAACAAAGAGTGTTAGGCTACAACCTGAGTTTCTGGTTCTGTTGGTCTGGGGTGGGGCCCACAATTTTATATTTCTAAGTTTCTGGGGGCTGCTGCGGCTGATCTGGGGACCCCACTTTGATAACCATAGCTACAGAACAGCCCATGAGGCAGACAATTGGCTCCATCACTATTGAACCATGGGCAAGTTACTTCCCCCGAGTCTGTTTCCTCCCCTGTAAATGGTGCAATAATTCCTGCCTCCTCATAGAGTTGTGAGGAGATGTGATAATGTATGTAAAGCATTTAGTAAGGTGCCCAGAACATAATAGGTACTCAATATATGGTGGCTGCTCAAACTACCAACAAAGTACCCATAATATAAACAGCTTACACTTGTATCTGAATGTACTCATGGGCCAGGCACTATTTGGAATACTTTCAAAATGGTAACTCATTTACTCCCCAATTTAACAAACTCCATCTTGCATTTGAGGAGACCAAGACATAGAGAAGGTGAAGGAAGGACCCCTACAGGCAGATAGCAGGGCAGGACTCTGCAGCCAGGCAGGCTGGTGCCTGAAACCACGCTCTCCACACTGATGCCATGCTGGCATGGTGCTCACTCCGTAGTGTTGGAGCTAATTGGGTGGGGACCTTGGCTCATTTACTCAAACATTTTTTCTGGGGGAGGTGGGGCACCTGGCTAGTATTGGGATCCAAACCCATGACCTTGGTGTTACAAGGCTGTTCTATAACAAACTGAGCTAACCGGCCAGCCCACATCAAACATTCTTGAGTGCCCTTCTCCATGACAAGTCTTGTTTTGAGCAGGGGATTCAGGGACGAATAAGACCCTCTCCCTCCTTTCAGTGAGCTGACTGTGGGAAGAACCTAGTGCTCAGAGATTAAATGCATGATGGATGAATGAAAAATAATTTTCTCTGAAACAAGCATGTTTGTATCAAACTAGTAGAGAGCTTGTTTAAATGACAAATTCCTGGGTCTCATCATAGGCCAGCCAAGCAGAGCCAACTTCATGGGGTCCCAGAGCCTACATGTTTACAAGTAGAGGAGTAAAGAGAATTTCTTTTTCTTTGGCAGCTGGCCTGTACAGGGAACTGAACCCTTGACCTTGGTGTTTCAATGCTGTGTGCTAACCAACTGAGCCAAGTGGCCCACCCTCAGAATCTTGTTGCCATCCCTTCTGAAAGTTTGATAATTTGAATCTATAAAACAAACGGACAATAAACAGGTTGTTACAGGGCCACTCAGCTCCTGGTTCGGCTTGCCAAAATTCGTTACCAGCGACAGGTCCCGCTGCCTGCCCCCTTTCAAAAGTAACCCACTCAAAAGTCAAATGTTGGTGAAAACGGAAGTCAGCTTTTATTTAGGAATAGTGATGACCTGAGGAGAGATGTTGGCCAAACCCATCTCTCCGGTAAACATGATGGAGAATGGCCAGACTAAAGCCATCTCAAAGACTCAAGTTTACTGAGGGGATTTTAAAGAGGGGTGTATGTATTGCTATAGCAATAGCTACACTAATTGTCTGGTTAGGGCCATTCATAGCTAAAGCCAAATGTTTCATTATTTTAGTTACATTAAGTTTCCATTTGTATTGTCAGGGCTAGGGCTCAGACCCTTCAAACCCACTGTACAGACTGGGTCACCAGACACCTCACATGCAGGTCCATGGTAGGTAACTGGGAAAGATCCCGGGGGCCCTGGCAGCAACAGCTTGCAGCAACAGCCTCCAGCAGTAGTAGCGACCTCTCCATAACCCCCCCAGGGCGCTGGCTCTGTGGATCAGATCCGCTCATCCTCTATACTTAAGTGCATAACCCAGGACACCAGGGTGCGCATGCACAATTACATTAGACAATAACTAAGGAACACCTGGGTGCGTATTTACATCAAATGCTGGGCAAGATTCTGAACATCTGAGGGTCCCTGACAATTTTCCTATATTTTCCCTACAGGGGTGTTGAGGGAATAGAAAATGGGAAGTGAAAAGCAGGAGGGAGGGGCACGTGAGCTGCGGGGGTGGCGGGGGTGAAGGGGGGGGGTCCGTGCAAGGAGCCAGGTGCAAGTTCTCACCAAGGTTCCTTCTGGTTTCTGCTCCTGTCCTTGCTGTTATCTCTGGGTCCTGCTGGAGGGGTAGAATCGGTGTAGTTTTATTGATGTTTTCTTTGGTTTTCCAGGGTTTGGATAGTATATACAAGTCTGCAGCTCCAGGCTGGCTGGAAAACAACTTTACATTTATGTAAATAAAGTTATGTTGCCTCATAACCAAGGTTCAAAATATCAACTAACCATGGGAAAAGAGGGAACTCAGAGAAATGCATGCCAAGAAAAAGACTATGTCCTTTTAAAGTCATTTAGACCCTGTGTGGTTTTAGGTCCCAACATGGCTTCAGTCCTGCTCACTCCAACAAGATCAGCAGGATAAAAGGCATACAAATTTTATCAATATTTATATGGATGTAGGTACCATGCATAAAGTATGAGACAAAGAAGGTCCACATGGTTGAAGCTTAAATACAGTCTTCATAGGGGAGAGGGAAGTAGGGGATGCAGGTAATTTTAGAAGGGTAGTCAATTGTTTTTAGGGGGAATGAGTAGGCCCAGGAGACAGAAATTAACTTTGAAATTTGAATGGGCCTGAGAGGCAGACATTATCTTGTGGACAAGTCTGTGGCTGTATTTCTGTCTTCTTTTCTGTGACAGAATGTGGGATTTCAGGGAGGAGGATGGAAGGCAATTGTGGTCTCTTTGGCAAGTCCAGTCTTAAGGCAGATGAGGGACTATCAGAGAAAAGGGTCATCCTGTGCATTGAGAGCGAAAGAAGGTTGAGAGACAAGAGGAGAGAGGGAGAGGGTCAGAGAGAACCAGGCTACTGCTTTAGTTCAGCATGTCAAAGCCTTGTATTTTGGGGTATTGTTTTCTGAGCCCAACACCAGGCTCCCCAGGTGATTCTGATGCTCACTGAAGGTTGGAGAACTCATTGCCAATTAGCACCTCCACTGGAGATTTTGCCTGGCTCATTAAGTAATTAGTGGACTAAAAATAGTTGTAGGGTAGTAAAAAGAGCAAGGCAAGATTATTGGGTTTCTAGGCAGGAGACTATGCTGAACATAACTGGAGTCATCTGAGTCTCAATTGTTTTAGCTCAGATGGGGATGCGCAGCTACCCAAAGGTCTGTGCTTTCTTCTGACAGGTGCTTGGAGTTCAGCTCCCTTTTTCCAGGCCATACTCTCTTTTGATTACTATTCACTCAACCCATTCCTACAAACTCATTCTGTTCCCACCTCACTCCCCATTTTCCCCAGTTATTATTATTATTTTTTTCCATCACAAAAACCCTGCAGACATTGGTTAGGCCACAGACTGCCCTGAACAAGGTATTTAAGGCAGTGGTGGCCAAGTTCTGTGGGGGCAACTATTAAGGGAAAACTAAGTTTGTTACAGTAATAAACAAGCAAGTATCAAGTTTATTTGCTGGGCAAGGGAGCACTCAGCAGTGAAGAAATTCACTGGATGCTCCCAGATTGAGTGAACTCAGGAATCTTTATAGTCTACGAATAGGGCAGTTGTCATAGGTATGCTAATTAAGGTCTGATCTTGGACTCTGGATAGAGTGGAGTAATAATGCCCTGGTATCATCTAATATCATGAGATAGACATGTTGGAGTGAGCAGGACTGAAGCCATGTCGGGACCTAAAACTGCTTGGGATGCAGCAATGGGGGGAAGAGGAGTAGGGATTTTAAAAAGGACAGTTTTTTTTTTTCCTCTCCATTCTTTCTTCTCACCCGCTGACTTACTTATCTTGCTTGCTAAAAGGAAAACAAGGCTGAAAAGCTAATCAGTACTTTGAAAGGTAACAATTCTTTGAGACTTGTGGAGTTTTAAGAAGTGATCAAGGCCAAATGACTGGAAGCTGACCGTGGACACCAGACAAGTGATCCAGAGCTCTGCGAAGCAAAACTATGCAAAAGACTTTGCAGAAGAGTTGATTCTACTCCAGAGCAAATCAAAATCTTGCAGAGGCCTGGGATAACAGTGAAGATGAGAACAGAAACCAGATAAGGCCTTGGCGAGAACTTGTACCTGACTCGTAGACATGGACCCTTCGTGGCTTATGTCTCCTTCTCTTCTGCTTTTCACCTCCCATGTTCTATTCCCTTAACTCACCCTCTCTTTAAAAGTCCCTCAGTAAATCTAAGTCTTTGAGGCAGGATAACCTACCATCTCCTTCAGCTGGATACATCTGCTTTTCTAAACACCAACCATTTGACTCCTGAGTCTTTTTTTCTTTCCTTCTTGAGGGGGTGGGCAGCCAGACCTGAGTTCTGTAACAGACATGGTAATACCTGAGAAAGACCAACGAGCTGTGGGATCTGCCCCGGATGCATGAAGAGACAGGAAAGAGATTTGACAGGGAATGTTTGAAGGCTGTGATTGATTTAAAAAAAAAAAACAAAACCTTATAAGATACACAGGGGGCTCTATAAAAAAGAGATACCCCAAACTAACTTTGTGTGTGTGTGTGTGTGTGTGTGTGTGTGTGTGTGTGTGTGTGTGTGTGTGTGTGTGTGTGGCTAGCTGGTACGGGAATCTGAACCCTTGACCTTGGTGTTATAATGCCACCCTCCAACTAACTGAGCTAACCAGCCGCAGCCCTAACTTTTTTTTTTTTTCTGAGAATCCACTATGGGCCAACTACTTTGCATGCTTTATCTCAATGAATCTTCTCAACTTTTTGAGATGGGTACTATTAAATTAATTTTACAGTTGAGGAAGTGAAATTCAGAAAATTTGAGTCACTTGTCCAAAGTTAGGAAGCTAGAAATTGGGGTGTGCTGCTCAGCTCTGTCGTTACTGATCAGGTTACCTGATTACTCTGTCCTCTAACACGGCTACTTCTCTGAGTCTTTTCACCTTTTCCTCAATACCCTGCCAAGGCAGTTTTGCAAGTCTTCCTTATTTACTCTAGATTACTGTTGTCTCAAGCTTTCAAGAGTCACTCCAGCAGAATATGAAGATAGGCTCAGGCCTCATAGTCTGGAATTTGAATCCTAAATTATGGGCGAGTGCCCTAATACCAATAATCTCTCTCCTATATTATTAATAGTCATCTTTCCCTGGTTTGGATCTTTCCTCAAGATCTAGTGTCAGATGTTCTCCTGGTTTCTGCTGAGTCAGATCTGAAACTCTTTTGTACATGATCCCTTTTCCTTCCAAAGTGCAGGGAGTATTTCCCCACCCAGGCCATGCTGAGACTCGACCCCAGTAGTTACTGGTGGAGAAGCAATGAGGAGAGGTGGGGACAGATTGAGAGAAGGACCAGCATCATCTTTTGAGAGTCTGCCTCAGGTGAGACCTTCCATAGTCTCCAGGGAATGGGAAGCTACTTTCCCATAGTAAGCAGGAGGGGGCCACTGCCGGCCTAGAGGGTTCCACAGAATTTGAGATTCAAGATTCTCAAGTACATCTACCCAAGGTCCCCATCTTGGGTGTCAAGGTCCTATGTCTTTTCTATAAGAATCTTGACTTTAGTAAAAGAGACTTGCCAGAGATATTGCTATGTATCAAATACGTTCATGTATTGGAAACTTAATCCCCACCGTAACAGTGTTAAGAGGGTGGGAAATCCTATTATGGTATTTGAAAGGTGGGACCTTTAAGAGGTGATTACATTGTGAGGACTCTACCCTCATGGATGGATTAATCCATTGATGGTTTAATGGATGGTAATGGGTGTCGTTCTGATGACTTTAAAAGGAGAGGAAGTGAGAAGGTTAGCTCCCTTGCTCAGCCCGTTCTCACCATGTGATACTCTGTATCACTGTAGAGAGTCATCACCAAGAAAAAGGCCTCACCAGATGCGTCCCCTGGACTATGAACTTCCCAGCCTCCAAACTGTAAGAATTAAATTTCATTTCTTTATAAATCACCCAGTTTTGGTATTTCTGTTATAAGCAACAGAAACGGACTAATACAGATATGAATTCAGCTTTTACCCTAACCATCAAATCTTGGGCCTGGTCTTCAGCACAGTCTGGCCTCCAGCTACAGAAGATGAAGTTCTCCTTAAACACTACCATAAAGGCCTCTGACTTCTACATGCGTGGAATTTGGCTGACTTGGGCTTGCTATTTTCTTTCTTCAGAGCTTTCATAGAAGTGAATTATAGCCCACTAAAGTCTCAGTTGTTATCACTGCAATTAAAACCTTCTCTTTCAGGTACTAGAGCTAAAGGCTAGGTACTCCATCTCAGGTCACTACAGGTAAGAGTCACTGATGTGACAGCATGCCAGGGGCTGCCACCATTCACACCAGCAGTGGGGTGCCTGCTGCCATCTAATTCTATAACACCATCCTGAAGTTCTGCCTACTGAGAAGCACGTCTAGGACCAACTGTTGAAGTGCTGGCTCCTCCAGAAGCAGTTGCTGAGACACTAGTTTGAGTGCAAGTGTTTACTGAGGAAGTGATTCCAAAAAGAACTTATAGAGGAATGGAGAGGTGAGATAAATAAAAGAAGAATGCCATTACACAATGCATTAATGGGCAACTGATTGCTGTGGGAAATAGGCTCAATTCTTCTGGGGATGTCCAGGAGACCATGGCAGAATTGTCCCCCTGTTATTGGATGAGGGCTGCTTCCAGGGACACTAACTTCCTGGCATATCAGCCTTCTGGACAAACACAAGGCATGCCTATGTTGAGAAAGGCTTTGGGCTTTCAGTAGGAAGCTGTGGGCATGAATAGGAATAATGAGTGCTTAGGGGATATGGTTAGTGCACTGACAGTAGCTGCTACCAACATTTCAAAACTTCTGTTTTGAAATTCCAGTTCACCTGTGATGGAGTAGCTGGTATCGGTCTTAGCTTCTTACCACGCATACCTTTAAAAGCTAAGCAATATGTAAACAATTGCAGCATTGGACAGCAGCTGATGCAGGCTATGATGCTTGAGAGAAGAGAAGCCTACCTTTCAGGCCACGGTGTGCCTAAAAAGAAAAAAAAGAAACAGAGAGACAGAGTGTGGGGGAGGGGAGGGGGAGAGAGGGGCGGGGCAAGAAGCCTAAAAGGTGAGCCCCACATTCACACTGGCTCTCTGCCTGAGAACATTTTTCAAACTGTTGGGCATCCATGGTATAGAACCTAAGCATAGAGTGGGAGTCTTCCTAGGCAGAGGAAACAAAGATTGGAATTTGAGGCTCTCAAATGGCTGAGATTTGGGGGGCAGCGTATGAGAGTGGAGAAAGCCTTGGAGAAGGAGCATCAACAATCTGTCTAAAAAGTCCTCTTGGGTCCTGCAGAACTCAGCTGAGAATTCATGAGGCAAGATTCTGAAAGGCCTAGCAGAAAACAGCTGCGTGGAGACTGCAGCGATAAGTAGAGATTTCAGAGGCCGTGTGGTGCAAGGGAGACATTAGATTTCAAGCCCAGCCAGAGTGGAAGGACTTGTGGAACACCTGGGACTCTCAGTTGAAATGCTGGAAAGGCCACGCTCTAGGTATAAGGACCATGCCTGTAATAGCCAGCCTCCAAAAGGGTGGCTAATAATCTTCCCTTCCTGGCTTGATTATACATGTTACAATAAATGTTTATTGTTGTTTTAAGCCACCAAGTTTTTGGCTAATTTGTTACCTATAAGTAGATAATTAACACAGATTTTGGCTCCAGAAGTGGGGTGATGTCTCAACAAAAACTTGAAGTATAGGCAGGGAGCTGAAGCTGAAAGGACTTTGAGAAGAGTTAAAAGGGCCTTGAAGAGACCATTAGAAGTCTGCTGGCCTTGGGGGAGGCTTTTGGTAAGAACTTAAAGAAAGTGAGCAAGATGTTCTTGGAAAGTGGAGGAAAGGAAATCCTTACTAGGTAGAGGCAGAAAGTTTAGCCACATTGTTGCCTGTGGTAATGTGCTATAAAGCTGTGTTCTAATCAACTGAGCTAACCAGCCAGTGCCTGTGGTAAAGTGAAAAGTACAGAATATACCCAATGAACTGGGTGATCTAACTAAGAAGTTTCCTAGGCAGAGTGAATTCTTCCAATTCAAGAGAGTGGAATGTCTTTCCATCGTTTTGCATCCTCTTTAATTTCTTTCAGCAGTGATTTGTAGTTCTCGTTGTAGAGATCTTTCACCAACTTGGTTACATTTATTTGTAGGTGTTTTTTTTTTTTCCTTTTTCTTTTTGGTGACTATTGTAATTGAGTTAATTTTCTTGATTTCTTTTTCTGCTGGTTTGTTATTGGAGTATAAAAACGCTACTGATTTTTGCATGTTGATTTTGTATCCTGCAACTTTACTGAAGTCATCGATCAATTCTAAGAGGTTTTTTGTAGTCTTTAGGTTTTCCCATGTATAAGATCACGTACGCGAGGACAGTTTGACTTCGTCTTTTCTAATCTGGATGCCCTTTATTTGTTTCTCTTGCTTGACTGCTCTGGCTAGTACTTCTGGTACTATGTTAAATAGGAGTGGTGAGAGTGGGCATCCTTGTCTTGTTTCTGTCCTTAATCCATTTAGCATGATATTGTTGGTGGGTTTGTCATATAAGGCTTTTATTTTGTTGAGATAGTTTCCTTCTGTACTTAATCTGCTGAGAGTCTTTATCATAATGTTGAATATTGTCAAGTGCTTTTTCTGCATCTATTGAGGTAATCGTATGATTTTTTCCCTTGATTTTGTTGATGTGGTGTATCACATTTATTGACTTGCATATGTTGAACCATCCTTGCATCCCTGGGATGAATCTCACTTGATCATGGTATATAATTTTTTTGATGTGTTGCTGTATTCTGTTTACTAATATTTTGTTGATGATTTTTGCAATTTATGTTCATCAGAGATACTGGCCTGTAGTTTTCTTTTTTTTGTTGTATCATTGTCTGGTTCTGGTACCAGTGTGATTCTGGCCTCATAGAATGAGTTTGGGAAAGTGGCCTCTGTTTCAATTTTTTGGACTAGTTTGAAGAGAATTGGTATTAATTCCTCTTTAAAGGTTTGATGGAATTCAGCAGTAAAGCCATCCGGTCCTGAGCTTTTCTTTTTTTGGAAACTCTTGATTACTGCTTCAACCTTGTTGCTTGTTATTGGTCTATTCAGTTTTTTTATGTCTTCTTGGTTCAGTCTTGGAAGTTCATGTCCAGAAATTTATCCATTTCTTCCAAGTTTGCAATTTGTTTTTTTCTTTTTTTTACTTTCATAATTGAGATTTTATTGGTTGTGTTGAGGATCATTACAGATATTTCAATTTGTACACAATTCTTAACATATGTACCCAAATTCTAAAAAGCCACGTATCATGATTTTCTTAAAAAGTTTTTCCAGTGACCTTCCAGCTTCAAATTTGGAGGCAAATTTTCCTTAAGAGGATATCAAGTACCAGTATCTCCAGATGTTGGTAAGCTGTTACATAAGTCCCACCAATTCACAGTTTAATATCATGTATACTACATAATCAAATTTCCAATCATTCACAACACATTAACAAAACTATTAGGAAAACTAGACTACCATGACCAAAGATGTTACAGAGTGCACACAGTTCTGACAGGGAGAGCTATGATTAAGGAGTGGTCTTCTTTAAGAAACAATTCTACTAAAAAATAACATGGGAATAGAACTAATTTTAAATGTTCAAGACACAGTAAATATGTGACTGTGAACTTCAAATTGCCATTTAATATGCTTTGTATTACAGGATATAAAAACTACCCCCATCTGTGGAATGTTAAGCTGACACCCAGGACAGTCAAAGCCTCCAATAATTCAATATTCCACTATTTTCTGTTTGCACCAAAAATTAAACAACCAGCGAATGATTTTACCTCTTAAAAAAAAGCATTTACACTTAAAAATGGGATGAGGTGGGATTCCCTCCTTCTTAAAAATGTTTCTAGAACTACTAAAAAACTTGCATTTACAAAATAGTTGATAAAAATATTCCTCTGGATTGTACAAGGGTGACAGGAACCACTGATAAGACTTGGTATACGATATTCATCTGACTCGGCTTCTTTCTCTCCTGCTTCATCAGAAGCTGGACTCTCCTCGTTTTTAGTTTCTCCCTTTTCTGCAGGTAAATCTTCTTTAGTTTCTTGGTTAGTCACTTCAGCCTGTTTTCCCTTTGCCCCCCTTTTCCCTTTTGTTTGTACTTTTCTGTCTGAAGATTTATCCTTGGCTGCTGCCTTTTTTGGGCTTCCTTTCCTCTTTTGCAGGAGCAGGTTTAGCTGATAACCTCGCCAATCTTCTCTTGGGCTCCTCTTTCGCTGCCCCTTCAGCTGAGCTGACCTTCCTCTTGGGAATCCTGGTGGCAGGGAGGGTGCGTGCCGGGTGCCTGCGGGCTGCGGTGTGCCGATAGCCTTTGCAAAGCTGGGCTGCGGGGCCACTGCTGCTCCTCCCCCAAGTTTGCAATTTGTTGGTGTATAGTTGTTTAAGATAGTCTTTTATGATCCTTTGTATTTCCATGGTATCAGTTGTAACGTCTCCTTTTTCATTTCTGGTTTTTGTTATTTGGGTCTTCTCTCTTGTTTTTTTTTAGTTAGCCTACCTAATAGTGTGCCTATTTTGTTTATCTGCTCTTAAAACCAACTATTTGTTTCATTGATCTTTTTTTTTTATCTTTTTGGGGCCTCTATTTCATTTAGTTCTTCTCTGATCTTAATTATTTCTTTCCATCTACTAATTTGGTTTGGATTGTTCTCATTCTTCTAGTTCTTCAAGGTGCAGCATTAGGTTGTTTACTTGAAATCTTTCTATTCTTTCTTTTCTTTTTTAGTGGCTGGCCAGTACTGGAATCTGAACCCTTTGACCTTGGTGTTATAACACCACGCTCTAACCAACTGAGCCAACCAGCCAGACATTCGTTCTTTTGATGTAAGCATTTATTGCAATTAAGTCCCCTCTTAGTACTGCTTTTGCAGTATCCCACAGGTTTTGGTATGATGTGTCTTCAGTTTGATTAGCTTCAATAAATTTTTTTATTTTCTGTTTAGTTTCTTCTTGTATGTACAGGTCGTTCAGGAGCATGTTGTTTAATTTCCATGAATTTATATAGTTTCCAGAGTTTCATTTGTTATTTATTTCTAGTTTTAATCCATTTTGGTCTGAAAAGATACTCAAAATGATTTCAGTTTTTAAAGATTTGTTGAGACTTTATTTGTGACCTGATATGTGGTCTATCCTGGAGAATGTTCCATGTGCTGATGAGAAGAATGAATATTCTGTCATTGTTGGATAAAATGTTCTGTTGATATTTCTGGGTTCAGTTGGTCTAAAGTGTAGTTTAAATCCTGTGTTTCTCTGTAGATTTGTTGCCCAGATGATCTGTCCAATGCTGAGAGAGGGTTGTTCATGTCCCCAGCTATTACCATATTGGGGTCTATCTCTTTTGTTAGGTCTGGTAGTGTTTGCTTTTATATATCAGGGTGTTCCAGTGTTGGGTGCATATATATTTATGATTGTTATGTCTTCTTGCTGGATGGATCCCTTTATCATTATATAATGGCCTTCTTTGTCTCTTTTCATAGATTTTTATTTAAAGTCTATTTTATCCAATATAAGAATAGCTACTTCTGCTTGTTTTTGGTTTCCATTTGTGTGGTATATCTTTTTCCATCCTTTCACTATTAGTCTGTGTGTGTCTTTATGGGTGAGGCAAGTCTCTTAAAGACAGCATATAGTTGGGTCTAGCTTTTTAATCCAATGTCAGTCTGTGTCTTTTGAGTGGGGAATTTAATCCATTTACATTAAGGTTGTTATTGAAGGATATTGTCTTACTCCTGGCATTTTATCGATTTTTATTTAGATGTTTTAAATATCTTTTGTTTCTTTCTTCCCCCTTTATTATTAGTCTTCCATGTTCGTTGGTTTTTGGGGGTGGTAAGATATTATTTCTTTCTTGTTCACATTTTTGATCTACCAGTGGGTTTTGTTCTTTCTTGTGTCTTCATGGTAGTGATTATGTTTTTTGGATTACAGATACAGGACTCCTTTGAGGATTTCTTGTAGGGCTGGTAATGTGGTGGTGAACTCCCACAGTTTTGGGGTTTTTTTGCTTTTTTCTTTCCCTCTGGGAAATACACTATTTCTCCCTCATTTCTGAAGGATAGCCTTGCTGGGTATAGTATTCTTGGCTGGCAGTTTTTTTCTTTTAGTATTTTGAATATATCATTCCATTCTCTTCTGGCTTATAGAGTTTCTGCTGAGAAGTCTGCTGTTGGTCTGATGGGGACTCCCTTATAGGTGACTTGACACTTTCGCTGTTTTTAAGATTCTCTCTTTGTCTTCAAGTTTTGCCAGTTTGACTATAATATGTCCTGGAGAGGACCTTTTGGGATTGAATCTGTTTGGGGATCTTTGAGCCTCCTGGATCTGAAGGTCTGTGTCTCTCTCTATACCTGGGACATTTTCTGCTATTATTTCATTGAAGAGGTTTTCAATGACTTTTCTTTTCTCCTCCCCTTCTGGAACACCCACGATTCAGATGTTTGTACATTTAAGATTGTCTGCTAGCTCTCTTAGATTTTCTTCATGTTTTTAAATTCTTTTTTATTTTTGTTCACCTGGGTTATTTTGAAAAGACCATCTTCAAGATCACAAATTCTTTCTTCTGCTGCTCTAACCTGCTTCTTAAGCTCTTGGTTGTGTTTTTTATTTCATTGAATGAATCATTCAGTTCAGGGATTTCTGCTACATTCTTTTTTAAGGTATTAATCTCTTTGTAAATTTCCTCTTTCATATCCTGCATATTTTTTTCTCATTTCATTGTGTCATCTACCTGAATCTTCTTGTGTCTCATTGAATTTCCTTAAGATTGTTGCTCGGGGGGCAGCGGAGGGAGGATGGGGATAATTGGGTGGAGGACATGGGGTACAAACACAATTTGTGGTAATTGATATGCTGCCAGTATGAGTCTGGCATTCACATCTTGGGCATGAGGGGTGACAATCAACTTTGTATCTCATGAATATTCATAAGCTATTAAAAAAAAGATCATTGCTCAGAATTCCTTTTCATTCATTTCAAGGGCTCCCTGCTCTATGGGGTCTGGTATTTGTGAATTACTGTATTCCTTTGATGGTGTCATATTTTCTTGTTTTTTCATATTTCCAGTATCTCTAGGTTGATGTCTGGTCATCTGGTAGAGCAGTTGCTTCTTCTATTACTCTGGAGTGGGCTTTGGGAGAGAGACTTCCTCCTGTAGATGTGTTTCATATTGACTATTGAGTAGGATTTTTTTTTTTTATTTTTAAAAAGATTACTGGCAAGTGGATCTTAACCCTTGACTTGGTGTTGTCAGCACCATGCTCTCCCAAGTGAGCTAACTGGCCATCCCTATATAGGAATCTGAACCCATGGCCTTGGTGTTATCAGCACTACACTCTCCCAAGTGAGCCATGGGCCAGCCCGAGTAGGATGTTTTAGAATTGGTTCCAGGTAGATGTAGTAGTCTTGTCTCCGTGTGGGTACTTCAACTGTATTCAGTGCTGGAATTACATGTGAGTGCCTCTGTGGCCTAGGTTCTGGGGCACTTAGTGATTCCTTGCTGAGGTTAGTGACACTATATTGGTTCATCAGGGATGTAGGTAAGCTCTTGAGTTCTTGGAAGAAGCACCTGGGTACGCTGTTGCTCTTTGGCTGGTGTGGGTGACCCTGGGAGTGCCTGTTCACAGCACAACTAGTGTCCCAGGACTCTGGTAGGTGCACTGGGGTATACTGGAGCTCCTTAGTTTGAATGGGTGACCCTGGGTGGAGTTTCTCTTTTCTCTTTCCTGCAGGCAGAGGCTCCAGAAGGAGCATGTAGATGCAAATAGATGACCAATTGTTTGCATGTAGATGACCAATGGTTCCAAAACCATTTTTTGAAAATTGTTCCAACAACATTGAATTGCCTTTGCCCCTTTGCAGTTGGGGATGGGTTGGTAGTGACTGGGAATTTTCTTCCTTACTCTATTTGGGTATCGTCGTTTCTGCACTCTTGGGGGGTTTCATGTGTGTCTCTCTCTGGATCAAGGCAGTTGTGTGGGCTGTGCATGTACCTCCCACCCCCAGATGTGCTACTGCATATGGCAGCATAATTCCCCCTGTGGGCTGGGCCACTGGGTCACAGATGTGTGCTCACATACCTCTTTCACCAGGCTCTGATGGTCACTCTCTTTGTATCATTGAAGTTGAGTGGTCAGTGGGCCACCTGCATGGCAGTGGTGGCTGCTGCTGTGGTGGTGAGCTGCCTTTGTGGCAGAAGTGGCAGTGTCTGTGGCAGACCACCTGTGTAGCAGTGGTGCCTGTGACAGGGGCAGGGGCTGTCTGTGTCTGCTGAGGTCCCTGGGCACACTTGCTGTCTGCTAGTTAAGTGGGTGGCTGCCTGTGGCTGCTGAGGTCTCCAGGCACACTTCTATCTTTTTATTTTCTTTACAGGGTCTATTACAGAGCAAAAGTTTTAAATTTTGATGGAGTTCAATTTATCAATTTTTTTTCTTTTATGACAGTGCTTTTGGTGTCATGCCTAAGAACACTTGGCCTAACCCTGGATCACAAAGATTCTCTCTTGTTTTCTTCTGTTTTATAGTTTTATATCTGGATCTATAATAATTTTTAAATTAAGTTTTGTATAAGATGTGAGGTTTAGGTTGAGTTTATTTGTTTGTTTGTTTTGCATTTAGATGACAATTGTTCCAAAACCATTTGTTGAAAAATTGTCCTAACGACATTGAATTGCCTTTGCCTCTTTGCCAAAAATTAATTGTCCATATTTGTGTGAGTCTACTCCTGAACTCTCCATTCTGTCCCATTGAGCTCTGTGTCTGTCCCTTTGCCAACATTATTCTCTCTTCATTACTGTAAAATTGGATAGAGTGATTCCACCAACTTTTTTTCTTCTTTTTAAAATTGTTTTGGCCATTGTAGTTCCTTTGCTTTTCCACATACGTTTTGTTTTATTTTATTTTATCTCTTGGTAGCTGGAGGATACAGAGATCCAAACCCGTAAACTTGGTGTTATAAGGCTGCTCTCTAACCAACTGGAATCAGCTCGTCTTTATCTGTGAAAAGGCCTGTTGGGATTCTGATTGGAAATAAAAAAATCTATAGATCAGTAAAATCTATAGATTAGTTTGGAGAGAATTAACATCTTTACTGTATTGAGTCTTCCAATCCATGAACACAGTATTTGTCTCCATTTTTAAAGATTTTCTTTGATTTCTGTTATCAGTATTTTGTAATTGTTGGTATACAGATACTATATTTGTTTTGTCAGAGTTATAAATAGGTATTTTATTTTTTGGAGCTATTGTAAATAGTATTGTTTTGTTAATTTTGGTTTCCAATTGTTCTATTTTCTGGTATTATGGAGAATTGGTATTATTTAGATTAGAATTAAACTAGAAATTAACATTAGAATGTAGCAAATAGAACATAAACCACTATTGTTCTAAATAATTGAAAAAATCCCTTAATATTTGGAAATTAAACAAATAACCTATGAGTCAAAGAAGAAATCACAATGGTTATTAGAAAATATTTGGCACTGAGTGAAAATAAAAAATACAACATACCAAAAATTCTGGAATGAAGTTAAAGCAGTGCTTAGAGGGAAATATATAGCTTTAAGTGATATTAGAAAAGAAGAAAGTATGTAAGGGCTGGCCAGTTAGCTCAGTTAGTTAGAACACAGTGTTGATAAACCAAGGTCAAGGGTTTGGATCCCCATACCAGCCAGAAACAAACAAACAAACAAAAAGTATTGGCTGGCTGGTTAGCTCAGTTGGTTAGAGTGCAGCCTTATAACACTGAGGCTAGGGCTTGGATCCCCATACCATACTGGCCAGCCACTAAAAAAAAGATCTAACTTCCATCTTAAGAGGCCAATAAGGTATACTGTATTTTTTCCAACCAGGACATTGCAGTCCATTCAAAAAAGTTAAAAAGTCTCATGAACATAGATGAAAAAATCCTAAATAAAATACGGAATAAAATCCAGTAGGGTTTGATCCCTGTACTGGGCAGCTGGAAAAAAAAATCCAGTGAATCCTGTGATATACAAAAAGGGTAATACATCATGACTAAGTGTGGTTAAATGCGGGAATAAGAAATTGACCTAAAAGCTACAAATCAATCCATGTAATTCACCACATTAACAGAAAAATGAATATTTCATAGATGTAAAGAAGTAAATATAAAATTCAACAACTGTTCATGATAAGACCTCTCAGCAAACTAGAAATAATGGAAACTCTTTAATCCTATAAAAAGTATCTGGAAAAAAAGCTACAAATAACAGAGAAAATGGTGAAATCATATGGTAATACAATATGTACTCTTTTGCATCTTATTAGTTTCAGTAATTTTTTGTAGATTATTTGTGATTTTAAAAATGTAGGTGATCGTGTTGTCGGTAACTTAAAATAGTGTTACTTCCCTTCCCTCCCAATCTGTATGCCTCTTATTTACTTTTCCTTCTCTTATTACACTGACTAGCACTCCCAGTACAATATTGAATGAGGGTGGCAAGAGTGGGCATCTTTGCTTTGATCTCAAACTTAGAAGGAAAGTATTTAATGTTTCACCGCTAAGTATGATGTTAGCTATAAATTTTTTGTAGATTCACTTTATCAGGTTAAAGAATCTCAGTGAACTTGATTTTAAAAAATATCCTGTTTAGGCATAAATTAACCAATACACTGACAATGGCTGCACATTACTGGCATTAGTAGCACTACGTCTGGAGTCAGACAGACTTGGGTTTAAATTCTGGCTTTATGTCTTACCTGTTATGTGACTCTTGCAAGTCACTTCCCCTCTAAGTAGAGGTGCGAGCCTTTGAAAGTCATTTGACCTCTAAGTAGAGTTATGACCCTGTGCAAGTCACTTCACCTCTAAGTAGTAAAGGGGATAGTTGGTTACCCTACCTGTAAGCCTCAGTTTTTTCATTTGCAAAATGAGGATAATGATTATATCTATCTCTGAGGGTTATTGTAAGGATTTAACAAGATAATGCTTGTACAGCTCTGGCCCCTAATAAATGGTTGCTATTGTTATCACATTATTATTGTCAGTAAAACAATAGCTAATAAAGGCATGGTGACTTCACACCTCTGCAGCTCAGCACTTAGAGGAGATTTGGTATCCCTACCTCATTCTAGCATGCCTGATGTCTATCAGGGCTCTTTCCAGATGATTCTTAGAGTCCCTTCTTCATCTTCTCTTGCCAGTGACTAGTCATAGCCTCCTCTGCAGCTGTCTAGCACCTTGGCAAACTCCCCTTCCCCACATCCCTTTCTGGTTTGAAAATCCTATAAATTCTTTCCAGGAACTTCTGTTCCTATGCACCCTCTATGGCAGATTGACAGCTATAAAGCTGTAAGGTCCAAGGCTCCAGGTGACTAATGGCAGCATTGCCTCAGAGTCATCTAGAGGATGGCAGATTGAGAGTGAAGAACAGAGATCTGAGATCACCTATCTCTTGGCTTCAAGAGCTTTGGGTTTCAAGAATCCTGCCTCTCTTCTCAATGGTGTCTGGTTCTGTCACCAGCCATAGGGCTGGAGAGTCTCCCAGATCTCAGTTGTGCCGTGGGGACCATGTCTAAGCTCTCTTTTCCTGCTTCTTCTCTCTACGATCTACCCTCTCTCCTTGGAAAATTCCTTCACCTCACAGCTGCACAATGTTGATTCCAGGCCTCTGTGGCCAGCTCCAATCTTTGACACCAGGACTGGATTTTCAGTCACCCCTACACGTGGCCATGTGGATATCCTCCAGACATCTCAAACTGAACAGAATTTTATCTGGATGCTTGATCCCTCTGTATCTCCCCAAGCACCTTCTCTTCCTGTCTTCCTTACCTCAGTCAATAAATACAGTCATTGGCTACCTGTTCCCAAGGTAGAAACCTGGGAACCTTCCTTGATTTGCCCCCCTGTTTCTTTCTTGAGAATTCTCTCTCTAAATGAGTCCTTTGATCTCTGGTGTCTTGTTGTATTAAAATTAGGGGCTCCATTCTCCTTGTCAGGCCCTAGGTCACATCCTCTCAGCCCACCTTTATGCTCTGGCCATTGCTGTGGCAAACAGCTGCTTGCTGATGTAGCCTGCCAGATCTTGCTCCAGTTGGGTCCAGTTTGTTTTGCTCTGATCCCTGGGGCATTTTTGCCACTCTGTCTGGGGACATCTGCTGGAGTTGATCAACCATTATGGTGCATATACACACCTACAAGGGCCCAGAAGTGAACACCCCAGGCCAACTCTTGACCAACGGGGGAGGAGAGATGGTGGAAACACGTCTTCTCTTTCTGGGTCTTTGGAAGGCAATTTTTGGACAATCTGTATGTGGTTCCTCAAGGCTCCCCAGTAGGATAGAGTCCAGCTGCCCATAGTGGTAATCATCTCAGCAGTGTGCCCTGGATTGGCTTTTCGAATTTTTCTTTTCTATTTATCTCTTCCAATTCCCTCCTGCTCTATTTCCTGGAATTGCTTCTCAAAATAAACTACCTGCACCCAAACCTTTATCTCTGCCTGTGTGTTTTGGGAGAGTACAAGATAGAGAGCGCTGAATCAATCAATAAGTTCTTTTTATAAGGTATTCAATCAATATGTTCTTTTTATAAGGTATACAATATACAAATGGTCTTCAAAAAGTTTGTGGAAAGATTCATACTATCTTTTAATTCCATTTTTCATGAACTTTTAAAAGTACCCTTGTATTAGTTAGGAATTTTGTTTGATGCTAGTGACAGAGAACAGATATAAGAAACCAGACATTAAACAAGATAGAAGTTTATTTTTCTCTCACATAAAACTAGTCTGAGAAAAGGCAGTTCAAGACCAGCATGGTGACTCCCTGGTCCACAGAGACACATGGTCCTTCTGTCCGTGGTTGCACCATCTTTAGCACTTGGCCTCTCTCCCTATGGTTGCCTCATGGTTCAGGATGGCTTCTGGGGCTCCAGATCACATCTACATTACAGGCAAGAAGCAGGAAGGGCGAGGGAGCACAGAAAAGGTTTTCCTGTAAATCTAATCCAGTGACTTCCACTTATATCATATTGGTCTTTTTCTCAGCAAGTAAAGCTGAGAAAAGTAGACTTTTTTTTTCGGGCACATTGCTTCCCAAAATAAAACTGTAGTTTTATTCCTGAAAAGAAGACATTGTGGGAGAATGGGTATTGTGTAGGCAACTATCACTCACTGTCAGAAACAGAATGAAAGAGCAGAACTCCAAGAAATAAGTCTGGCTGGTCAGCTCACCTGATAACACCAAGATCAAGGATTTGGATCTCATACTGGCCAGCTGCCGAAGTAAAATAATCCTTGCCTGACATACAGAAGTGGCAATTTCATATAATTCAACTTACTAAGAGTTACTTTCGTGTGTGTGTGTGTGGGGGGGTTTACTTAAGAGCTACTCAGCAAATTTCAAGTGTGTAATATATTATTATTAACTATAGTCACCATGCTGTACAATTGGTCTCCAGAACTTACTCATCTTATAATTGAAAGTTGTTTTATTTTTATTTTATTTTTATTTTTTATTTTATTTTATTTTATTTTTTTGGTCTTTTTCGTGACCAGCACTCAGCCAGTGAGTGCACTGGCCATTCCTATGTAGGATCCGAACCCGCGGCGGGAGCGTCGCAGCACTCCCAGTGCCGCACTCTCCCGAGTGCGCCACGGGCTCGGCCCTTATTTTTATTTTTTAATTTTTTTGCGGCTCTCTGGTACAGGGATTGAACCCGGGACTTTGGTTTTACCAGCACTGCATATAACTGGAGGTGTGGACCCTTTGACCAACATCTCCCCATTTCCCCTGCCACCAGACTCCTTTCTATCCTGTTTCTATGAGTTCAAATTTTAGATTCCACATCTAAGTGAGATCATGCGGTCTTTGTTTTTCTATGCTTGGCTTATTTCTCTTAGCATAATGTTCTCCAGTTACTTGATTCTTCTGAACTCAGAAAGTACCAACCTCAAAGGGCTGTTGGAAGTACTAAATTGTGTATCAGATCTGGAGCACTTGCTACAGTGCCAGGTACGTAGTAAGAGCTCAATAGATGTGGGAAGAAAAAAAGGAAAGCCTTTGTAAGGAGGTGTCTTTTGAGCTGAGACCTAAATGATGAGAAAGAAGTAACTCCATGAAGATCTGAGAAGAGCCAAGAGCCATGGGGAGGGGGAAACAGCAAGAGAAAAGGCCCTGAGGCAGGAATGAACTTGGTGTGTCTGCGGAAGAGAAAGCAGCTCAGGGAACTGGAGAGACCGAGGATGAGAAGGGCAGATCAGTGAGAGCAGAGGTGTGCAAGGGGCAGTCAGGAAGGGCTTGCAGGCTTTGGTTAGGAATTCAGACTTTATTTTAAGGGACAATGGGCAGCCGCAGGAGTGTTTCCAGCAGGAGAGGGACATGATCGAGACACGAACATGTTGAAAAAAAAATTACTGTCTGGCTTCTGTATGGAGAATAGGTTTGGGGTGAGGGCAAAGGCAGAGAGACCAGCAGAAGCTTTGCCCCTCATGTTTGCAGAAGCTGGGACAAGAGTACACATAAAGGCCCCCCATGCCATGTGTTTAAATACCTTACAGTTATAGCAGGCAAGCAAACTTAAATAAAACACGTTCTAGCCTCCTACACTGACACTATACTGTCATAATGTCAAAACTGGAAAATATATGTCAAGTCACAGTTTTACATGACTGAGAGTCAACACAATATTAAAGATGACTGAATTTAATTATTGTGAATTAAGTGTTTTGTTAACAGATGTGACTTTCAGGGAATAATAAAATAATACATAATTTATAAATAATTATGTATTTATTCTATTAAATTTATTTTTCTTTCTTTCTTTTTTTTTTTGGCACCTGGCTGGTACAGGATCCAATTCCTTGACCTTGGTGTTATACCACCACACCCTAACTTTATTTTTCTCACTGTCCTTTCAGAAACATCACTAATTATGTTGTTTAAGTCAAGTTTTTTTGCATCATCTGTGTCCTATTGACAGTAATGATCATAGGATTAAAAATTACATTCAAACTATAAAAATTTGAATACATTTTCATTAAAAATGTAATTAAAGTAAATGTAAAATATTAAAATTTAAAAGTTGTTCGTGTTTTCATCTAACATACACAAAATTAAAACTAAAATGGAAAACAGAATTACAATAAGTGAATGTTAAATTTTAAAATAAAAAATTATTTTTAAAAATCTGAAATTATTTTTTGAAAATCTAATTAAATATAATTAAATATTTTTAGAAAGATAAAACCATTTGGAACTCCAGTTGCAATGTCAGCATCCATCTAGTTGCCACCGTAAAGAACTGGTATCACATATCACACAAGTTACATCTAGACAAACATGTATGCAAAGTTAAAAGTAATTGTCAATATTGCAAAATGTCTCTCAGTTACCATGTGCGACTCTTGTGAAGACAGAACTAATTTGTGAATCCTTCTGGAACCACACATTGGAATTCAGAGATATTGTCCTCCCGGCACTGCTGGGAAACCATACTTCACTGGGCAAGAGCCTATTGCATTCATGCTGCCTGTGGGGAAGGATTTGACAAATTAATTGATTTGTCCATTCTCTTATCCAGTGATTTCACCACTCAGATCCTTCCCACACCTTGAAACAGTGCCTGTCTTGAATGTCAGCAGACATACAAATTACTGAAAACATTGGGCTGAAGTTGTCTTTAGAGATAGGGATAAGCACTTCCCTGGGGTCTGAATGGGGCTAGTCATGAGAGTGGACATTTAGGGTTATGGGCTGAACAGTGTCAGCACTGAGCATCGGTCCTAAATGATAGAAATGCCTTTACAAAAATTTCCTGTATGTGTTCATGACATGAGGAACCTTCTAGAGCATGAGCCAAGGACAAGGGTCCCTCTTTCCTGGTTCTGAGGAGGTACTACCATCCAGGGGTACCAGGCAAGGGCTGATGGGAAGGAAGGAAGCCCCAAGTCTAGCTTAGGGGAACAGTGACTAAGCCACAATCTCTGATCTGGGGAACAGGAAGACCCTGAGGAGCAGAAGTCATTGCTCCTGGGAAACCCTCAAAGACCAGCAGGCACCATTGAGGCAGATTCCCTCATTGCTTCTACCTGACCATTGGGAACTTTAAACACCCCGAGCACACACAATTCAACTTAATTTGGGAACAAATGAATGCTAGCCTTCTCAATGGTTTGCTAATCAGTCAACTAATTAAGCAAGCATACTAAGTGATACTCCATGTCAGGCAGTGTGCAGGGCCTGGACGTCAGTGTTTCTTAAGGTTGGGGAGATCCCCGAGCTTTGCTGGTCACAGTCTCACAGGGAAGGCAGAGGCTGAACAACAAGTCTGGTGGGCAGAGTGGCAAGGAAGATGGTTTGGGTGCTATGGGAATGTGTGGCTCCATTGGAATCTTGTTCATAGAAAATCTGAACCAGGGGGCTGAGCTTCCCAGTGGATGTCCCTCTCAGGACAGCTGCCTGAATGAGAGAGGGAGCTAACTTTCCAGTCAGACCAAATTATGTCCTCAATTTAATATTGCTAAATGGCATCCACAGAGATAATCTGGTGGAATTTCACTTGTATAATCAAGGGCCTGTTTGGTGGATTACTTCATAACAAGTCCCACTCTGATTATTTCCAACCTCAAAATGGATGTTTTAGGACCAGTTGATGTCCAGGAGATTACTTTCTTGGTCCTCAAATCTGATCCTTACAAATAACTGGGATGTGGAGAAAGGAGGCAGAATGGCTCCAAGAAAAGAGTACAGACTTTGGAGTCAGGCTGACCTGGCTGTGCTGGGCTTCCAAGCTGTGTGACTGTGAGAAAGTACCTCCCTTTTCTGAGCCTCAGTTTCCTCATCTGTAAAATGGTGACACTGGTATCTATCACTGGATTACTGAAAGGATTAAAGGCAGTAATGAACTGTAAAGACCTAACACAAGGCATACAAGACCAAATGTTGCTTTCTTTGTTCTTTCCTTGCAACACGAAATGACGATACATAAGTTGGATTTTCCAAAGAGGTTGGGTTTTTGCTAGAGGTGATGGCTGGGAGGTTAGCTAAAATGGCTGGAACTCTTGGGAAAGATTTTGAAAACATTAATTAGCCCTATTTTATTCTAATTACAAAAGTAATACTCAATTTCAGTTAGTATGGTGGACTTGGTGGGGTTGGTGACTGCTATGGGTTAAATGTGTCCCCCAAAAGTTCATGTAATGGAAACTTGACCGCCATTGTAACAGTGTTAAGAGAGTACAAAATCCAATCCAATTATGGTATTTGAAAAGTGGGGCTTTTAAGAGATGATTAGATTGTGAGGACTGTGCCCTTGTGAATGAAATGATCCATTCATGGAGTAAAGGGCATGGTTCTGTTGGCTTTATAAGGAGAGCAAGTGAGAAGGTTAGCTCTCTCTTACTCAGCCCATTCTACCCTATGACACTCTGGTCATCATGGGACCCTGTAGAAAGTTCCCACCCAGAAGAAGTCCCTCACCAGGTGAGTCCCCTGGCATATGGACTTCCCAGCCTCCAAAACTGTAAGAAATAAATTTCATTTCTTTCTAAATTACCCAGCTTCAGGTATTCTGTTATGAGCAACAGAAACAGACTAATACAGTGGTAAAATCTTTTTCTTCACGGTATACTCTCACAGATATGTTTGAAAATGTTGTCTACCAAAAAATCGTTTCTGACTCCTACCTGTTATTACTTCACCAATGGACAGCTCACCTCCCACTATAGAGAAGCAAAATGCCCAGACTCACTTTCCCAGGGTCTCTTGTGGGTAGGTGCAGGCAGGTTACCCTGACCTGGCCAATGGGATCTGAGGAAAAGTCTGAGAAGTAACTTCTGTAAAGACTTCCTGCCCTAATAAAAGAGATACACAGTAGGAGATGCTGCCGTTCTTCTTCACTGGCCATGACCATCTCTTTTGCAGCCATCTAGTGACCATGATGAAGAATATTACAGATGGATTTCAGAGTAGGAAGATGGAAAGTTCTTGGGTTCTTGACGTCATTGATGGGTCATAAAGTTATCCTGAGAATCCTAAATCTTTGCTACACATCTTTGCAAAAATGCAAAAGGGGTCAGAATCCATTACACCCCATTTAAAGAAGCATCCCAAGCAAAGAAATAGTCTTAAAAGTTGGTCTAGACTTGATGACATTCACAAGGCCCTACCAGAGAAAATGTGACATATCTCCATAGAATATTTCTGTAATTCAGGGCATATGGATTCCTGTAGGAAGGAGGCCTTGCTGAAGATGGTCTCATGGTCAAAATGATTAAGCACACATGGAAATGAACTATTATTTTGGTATACTCAACAAATGTCACAAATAAGTGAATATTTTTACCCCAAGAAACAGAAACTTAAAATATGAAAGAGTCTTTAAGATAACTATGTTTAGAATGTTCCAAGAGCCAAAAACTATAAGGCTAAAACAGGATGACATAAAGAGAAAGCAGGTGGGAAAAAGAACCAAAGAGAAATTCTAAAAATGAAAAAATAAATTATTGAAATAAAAGTTTACTAAATGAGTTAAACAGATTAAATATAGTGGAAGAAATAATTAATGAATTTGAAGATAGATCTGATCAACTTATCTAGAATATAGCACAGAGAGATGTAGAATGGAGTTAGCAGTTAGAAGATATGAAGAACTGAATGAGAAGGTCCAATATGCACATAATAGGAGTTCTAGAAAGAAAGAATAACAAGAATGATGGAGAAGAAAAAGCCCAGACGGTTAACTATTCAAAGGTCCTTTCTGAAAGATGAGTAGTCAAAAATGTGTAACAGCCTGAACAGAACTGACTCCATTTTGCTAAACTTCTGAATTTAAAAACTTGTTTTCTCCTGTAACCCAAACCACATAACCGGCAGCTAATTGCCAGAACACAATGACTTTCGCTCTCACATCCTCAATAGAGAAAAATTATCCCGGATGGCCATTCTTTACTAGTTTACTGACCTGATATTATTTGAGAATAACACAGGAACTGAATCCATGGAGAACAAAATATGACACTGGTCAACGCCTACCCAGGAAGTTCCTTGATGATTATCTGAAACACTCAAGCAAGTCTGCACGTCTCTGCTTGGTCACCATGAATCGGCTTTCAACTACAGACCACTATAAAACCTTTTGGCAAACCTGGAAGAGGCAGAGATGGTCTTTGAGACTAAGTCCACCATTTCCCCAGGCTTCCGGCTTCCTGATTAAAAGCTACTTTTCCTTACACCAACACTTGTCTCTCAATTACTGGCTACTGAGTGGTGAGTAAACAAACCTTTAGGGTCTCAGTAACAAATTCGGCAACCGCGATGGGACACGGTACAATCTGGGTGGCCTAGTCCCCTCGGCTGCTGCAGTGACAGAGGCTGTGGCAGCTCAGATGCCCTGGTTGCCCGCAGCTAGCTGATTCTGTGGCTGTGATCTTAGAAACTTCTTTTGCAGTGGCCGCCAGCGGGGTTTTTTTTTTTTCCTCTGGGGACACTCCCTGTCCTCCCAGCTGAGGCGCCAGCTGCCTTTTTCCCTTTCAGTTGGTGAAGAAAATGAAGTCATTTGGAAGCACTGATGAGATTTTTTTACCAGTAAGTCGCATCAGGGTGCACACTGAGAGCACCCTGCCTCGCCATTTGAACCCTTTTTGGCTTGTGTGGACCTGGTTGGGTCATTTGCGGCAACGAGTTGGCTGGGGAGAAAAGAACTTAAGGACTGTAATCTGGTTCCCCAGGATGGGGAGTTTGTTTGCTACGCGCATGTTTGTTTCTGTTTGTCACTCTGGCTACTCATTCTAACTTTGTCTTGACCTATTGGGAGAGGAAAACAAGGTTTTTCTACCCGTCCTTTAACTGTTACATGGCAGCTGGTCTGCTGGACAAATGCTGGTACAGCTTGTCTTCCTGAGTTGGCAGGTACACCTTGGAAGAGTTTTGCTGTTTTAATTAAGTGCCAGAGGACTGCCAGTCAGACCCCGGTTCTTCTCCATTTTGGAATAGCGGGGGCACTCAGTCACTGACAGAGTCATTAGGCTTCTTTCTCTCTTTAAAGCAAACCAGCAGAATGACCCTCATGTGGACGTGTGTCCTGGTCACAATGTCAGACCTAGATTTCAGCTCCTCGGGGCACTGACTGGGCTCTTGAATCTTGAATTACGTTGGTTACAACAGTGTGGGCCAGCCCCCGTTACTTCAACATCTCTTTTAGGTGCTTGGCTTATTGAAGGAGTGCAATCTCAGGGTGCAGGGACATGACCCAGCACCAGGGGGATTCACATTTTCCAAAAAAACCCAATAACTGGCTGTTGGGAAACATCCATGCCCAGGAAACATTATACCAGGGATTGTACACTCAGTGTCCAGCTATTGCTGATCCCTTTGGGAAGGGACCCCTAAACCCCCTCACTCTACAGGTGGTATTTCAGACCATCAAGACAGATGATTATATCTGGGTAATATCTTGTAAAACATGTGTGTCCCCACTACCATTGCAACTCTCTAGTGGGAAGTTGGAGACAAATTCTTGATCCTCGGGTTTGGGGCATCACTGTACCTTCAGTCCCAGCTAGAAATAAAAGAATTTTAGCTGAATCATCCAGTTATAGTTATAATCCCATGACAAAAGGAAAAATGATTTTTTTTAATTACAATACTGCTTGGCCCATGTATCTTTTGGATTCAGGAGAGCACGGGCCTCTAAACGGTTCCTTTACTCTGCTATACTCCAAATAAAGTTGTTTTGTCAGAGGTCAAGGAAATGAGATAAAATTCTTTATGTACAAGCCTTTTTGTTGTTACATAATAAAGATTCCTAACAGGGAGGCTCATGGCTTATGGTACAGAAAAAGGGAAAAGAAAGAAATATTGAGCCCTTCCCAGATAGTTGTTGTCCAGAAGAGAAAGAGGATGAAGAATGCAACTTGCTAGCAACATTAAACGCTCCAAACCCACAGGTAATCAGAACGCTGCACAAGCCCCAGGGCTTATTCCTGCAACATCTCTGCCTTCACCACCTCCTCCCCAAAACTTTCCAGGTGATTTGGAATCTGCTGGGGCTACTGCCCCATCCCAATACGACTAAGGCAATGTGATGGTCCCCCCTTCTAAGACGTGACAGGGCACCATTTTGGTCCAGGTGTTCCCCTTTTGGGGGCAGGGCAATTTCTATTAAGACAATACTCAGCTAGAGGTATTAATACAAAAGAAGAAGAAAAATCCAAGAGATGGATGATAGAACAGAATGAAAACTCTGATGAAAAATGGGGAAGCCCAGGGACTCCCCTGAATTTATCAGTGTCTACAGTTATTTCCCTACCAGAAACCCAGGCGCAGCTGACAGCAGGGACCCAAACAATTGCTCAATATTAAATACCAAAATGACTAGAAGTACACAGTGAACTGTCCCCATGGCCACAGTTATGGGAAAGATGCAACAAAAATTTTTTCTCCAACCTCTAGAAGGCCAACTAGGAGATAAGAAACCGAGGCACAGCTTCCTCTACATGCCTGAATGGCCAATCCCTCTGTTAGGCTGAGATTTTTATGTAAATTAAATGCCCAAGTAACATTTTTCTCCTGAAAAATGGCAACACCATGTCCACGTACCCCCAGAGCAAGTCCTACGATTGCAGATGCTACTCATCCACCCGAAAAAACAAAAGGAAGAACTCATATCACCAGAGATCTATGAAAGAGTGAGTGAGCTTGTTTGGGCAGATGGGATACCTGGTCGTGCCAAAAATGTGGAACCAGTAGCCAATGAATTGAAAAGGGTGGCACATGTCCACATAAGAGACAGTACCTGCTAAAAGGGAAGTCTTAAAAGACATCCAACCAGTTTTACTAATCTCCGACAACAAAGACATAAAACTTCCAGCAGAAATCTTGGCATTGTTAAAAGCAGTTCTGCTGCCAGTTAAGGTTTCCCAGGCCATCAGAGAGATGATTTCCAAATAACTAAGGGAAACCAAATGGCCAATAGAAGAGCAAAACAGGTAGCTAAAGAAATGCTGTTACTAGGGGCTTTGATATCGCATGTGGACTTATTTGAATTTAAGCCCCATTACAGAGATCGAGATGAGGAATGCATTCAAGAATGGGGCTTTACAAATACAGACTCAAACTCTTTATGGAAAATAAATACCCATGGAATGATATTACCCCCTGACACCCTAGTATATCCAGTTATGAAACACCTACACAAAGGGACTTATTACGGCCAAGAGGCTTTGTCAGATTTAGTCAGGCCTTACTTAAAAGGACCCCATCTTCAGAGGACTATACAAAAAAAATCACTCAAGGATGCCACCTATATGCTAGAAATAATCCTAAAACTGAAAAGCTCCCACCTAAGAAGGGGGTACAATATAAATGGATACGCTCCTTTTAAGACTGGCAAATAGGCTTCACTCAATGCCCAAAACAATGGGGAATTTTAAATTTCTGTTGGTGTTTGTGGATACTTTCTCTGGATGGGTAGAAGCCTACCGCACCTGAACTGAAAACGCCACGGACGTAGCCAGGTTTTTGTTAAAAGAATTAATTCCCTGATTTGGCTTACAAAGCCCAATGTAAAGCGATAATGGACCTGCATTTACTTCAACAATAACACAGGAGGTGAATGAAGCTGTACAAATCTAATGGAAACTATATTCGTCATGGAGACCTCAGTCCACAGGAAAAACGAAAAAGATGAATCATGCCTTAAAAGGACTCTTGCCAAAATGTGCCAGGAAACTCATCTGAAATGGGTTAAAGCGTTACCCATTGCCTTGCTTTGTATTAGGGTGACACCTAGAAATGGACTCAAATTGAGTCCTTTTGAAATTGTGTATGGGAGACCCTCCCAAGCCTCCATGTTAGAGACGCCCTCTCTAGACATAAAATATGACTTGCATCTGAAAGCTTGTGTACAACAGTTATGTCAAACTCTAAAGATTCTACATCAGTTTGCCTTTTCTAGATCAGCTTTTCCAGCAGATGAACCTCTGCACCCTTTCAACCCAGGAGACAGAATGCTACTAAAGACACGGAGAGACCAGGACCCAGACCCTGACTGAGGAGTGCAAGGGGCCTTTGGATGTCTTCCCACCATCCGTGCCTCCCTAAAGCCTGCCAGTGTTAAAAGTCATGGATTCATCCCACATGGATAAAAAAAGCACCACCAGAAGAAGAACCTAAGCCTGACCCATGGATTTGTGAGCTGTTAGAGGACCTCAAACTTCTATTTAAAAAAAGAAAGTAATTAACAGCATGGATTTTAATAACAGTTTTCTATTGCTACTCTTATGTTTACCTTTGCTGTGCCAAACAAATGATTCCAACTTGTTTTTACAATGGGCCCAGCGCTATGCTGACAGTCTGCAGGTAGATTTTTGCTGGATATATGGGCTACTTCCTCTTTCCCGCATTTCAGGCCTACCTTAGTGGTTATCTAACTCCCACCACGAGGCACTTAAGTTGTGTTGCCCCTTTATGCAGGGAACAAAGAAGCCATACTCATGACCATTGGCCCAATAATATACCCCCAAATTAGGCTGGATTAGCCCAACTGTCTGTAGACACACTATATGTAATACAGCTTTAATTAACTCAGAAATGGGCCTGATGACAAAAACTGTTTTACAAAATAGAATGGCTTTGGATGTGTTAATTGCAGCTCAAATGGAACTTATGCTATAATTAAAGCTGAATGCTGTGTATATATCTCAGATAATTCAGGTAACATATCATGTACTTTAAAAGATATACAATCACAAGTTGTTTCTGTGTCTGATCCCACTTTATCTCTAACTGATTGGCTCTCTTCCTGGTTTGGAGAAAAAAGATTGTCCTGATGAAAAAAGTACTAATAGTTTTAATAATTATGTTTCTAGGAATTTTACTGTGCTGTACCAAATAATGCTGCTACAATCTTTACATGGGAATACAGGAATGGTTGGCTCAAAAGATGTACATTCCCCAATCTAAAATTATGATACAGAATTCTGTTCCCCACAAGGGGACCAAGAAAGATTAAAAAAAAAAAGGGGGGGGGGTTAAAACGTTTTATTTTATTTCAAATCCCCTCATAGTCCCAGTTCAGCTAGTAGCAATTAGAACGAACCAGACACCCCTTATTCCATAGAAATGGAATGAACATTTGACAGTGGGGAGTTTGTAACAGCCTGAACAAAAGTGACTCCGTTTTGTTAAGCCTTTGAATTTAAGAACTTGTTTTTTCCTGTAACCCAAACCACATAGCCTGCAGCTAATTGCTAGAACACAATGACTCTTGCTCTCACATTGTACACAAAGAGAGAAAAATTACTAACCCAGACAGCCATTCTTTACTAGTTTACTGACCTGATATTATTTGAGAATAACAGGAACTGAATCCATGGAGAATGAGGTATGACACTGGTCAACTCCTACCTGGGAAGTTCCTTGATGATTATCTGAAACATTCAAGCATGTCTGCACGTCTCTGCTTGGTCACCATGAATCAGCTTTCAACTACAGACCAGTATAAAACCCTTTGGCAAACCTGGAAGAGGCAGAGATGGTCTTTGAGACTAAGTCTACCATTTCCCCAGGCTTCTGGCTTCCTGATAAAAGGCTACTTTTCTTTACACCAATGCTTGTCTCTCAATTATTGGCCATTGAGTGGTGAGCAAATGGACCTTTGGGGTCTCGGTAACAAACGTACTTTAGCAAGAAGAAAATTAAGCTCAGATTGTGGGAGTAGAATGTAAAAAGCAAAGAAATTAATAAATATTTGGGAAATCTAAGTAAGTCTGAACATCTAAAAACTATCTTTTAATTTATGGCTTTCAGTGCTTATGTTAGACAACAGCAAAGGTTCAAACCAATAGTCTAAGCATCCAATTTAAGAAAGTATGAAAGGAAGAATAAATTAAACCTAAAACCAGCAAAGGAAATAATAAAGATAAGAACAGAAATGACTGAATCTGAAAAATCGAGCAATAGAGACTGTAAATGAAATCTAAATCTGTTTCTTTGAAAATATTAATAAAATTGATAAAACTTTACCCAGAGTGACCAAGGAAGAAAGAGGGAAGACATAAATTATCACTATCGAGAATGAAATAGGGGGAGTATTATTCAGCCATAAAAATGAATGAACTACTGATACATGTTACAACGTGAATGAACCTTGAAAACACTATGTTAAGTGAAAGAAGCCAGACACAAAAGGCCATTTATACAAAATACGTAGAACAGGTAAATCCACAGAGACAGAAAGCAAATTGGTGGTTGCCAATCCTGGGTCGGGAGGGGGAATGAGGACTGACTGCTTAATAGGGATTCGGGATGAGGGTGATGAAAATATTTTGGAGGAAGACAGAGGTGGTGGTTGCACAACATTTTTTATGTACTGAATGCCACTGAATTGTATGCTTTAACATGGTTGATTTTGTGTTATGTGACTATTGCCACAATTTTTTTAAAAAAGATAAAGAACAAAAGAGGGTACACTCCTACAAATCCTACAGACATTAAAAGGTTAACAAGGGAATATTATCAAGAAATGTATGGCCATAAATTTGACAACTTAGGTAAAATGGACAAATTCCTTAAAAGGTACAAAAAAAAAAAAAAAACCCAAAAAACAAAAAAACCACCAAAGGGAACTTAAGAAGAAATAGGTATGCTAAATGTCTCATATCTGTACAAAAATTGGATGCCTAGTTAAAAATCTTCCAACAACAACAACAACAACAACAAATAAATTCCAGGCCCAGATAGCTTCACTACTAAATTCTATCAGATATTTAAGGAAGAAATAATGCCAATTTTATATAAAGTTTCCCAGAAAACAAAAGAGAAGGAACACTTCCCAACTCATTTTAATTCTTATTTGAGTTACCCTGATACTGAAATCAGACTAAGATATTATGAGAGAGAAAGGGAGAGAAGAAGAAAGTACAGACCAATGTCTTTCATTAACATAGACCCAAAATGAACTCAGCAATATATAAAAAAGATAATATTTCTGTTTTAGTCCGTTCCTGCTGCTATAACAAAATACCTCAGTCTGAGTAATTTATAAACAATAGAAATCTATTTCCCACAGTTCTGGAGACTGGGAAGTCTAAGATCATGGCACCAGCAGATTTGGCATCTTGTAAGAGCTCACCATCTGCACCATATGTTGTGAGGTGCTGGCACAGAGGAATCCAAGACCAACATTGGTTTTACAGCTCTTTTAATAGTTGACAGCTTTTTTGGTGTTACAGCTCTTTTTGATGTTATAGCGCTTTATTGCTTGCAAGCAAGGAGAGCACTGGGGAGTGAAGACTCCTAGATCAATGTCTCCTCCAACAAAGGAGAGAGGCAGTCTTTATAGCCAAAATTTCCACCCTAACTTCCCACCCAAGTTCCCATTCAGGTCCTCTTGTGTAAACGAGGGATGCAGCTCTGTTAATCCGTATTGGCTGATTATAGGACACAGTCCATTGGTCAGCTCTGGAGCCTAACTTGTATCCAGACCATAGGGCAGTGTGAGACTGTTGTTGTCTCCTCTTAGCACATAGATACAGGCGGGTGCAGGAAACAGGCAAGCCGGAGTTTGCGATTAAGACAGCCGAGCATAAAATTTCTGAAACAGTTTCTCCAGTGGAAGGAGGTAGGTCTAACAGTCAGAAAATGCTCAGGGTTCCCCACTACACATAGATGTCACCTTGTTGCTGTGTCTTCATGGTGGAAGGAACCAAAGAGCTCCCTTCATCCCCTTTTACAAGGGCACTAATCCCGTTTATGAGGAAGGAGTCCTCTTGACATAATCACTTCATGAAAGGTCCCACCTCTTAATACCACCACAATGGGGATTAGGGTTCAACATGAATTTGGAGGGATACATTCAGACCATGCCAATATCATGACCACACGGGGTTTATCATAGGAATGCAGAGGTGATTCATCATTTGAAGGGCAATCAAATGTAATTCATCATATCTAGAATCTAATGAAGAAAACCATAGGAAGATATCAAAAAAAGAAAAAAGTCCAACATCATTCATGATAGAAACTCCCGGGATACTAGGAATGGAAGAGAATATCCTTAACCTGATAAATGGCATTAACAAAAAACCTGCATCTGACATTATACTTAATGTAAAAGGTGGAATGCTTTTCACTGTAGGAGCCAAGAGAAGACTTTCCCTTCCAGCTCCTGAAGTTTCTCTGAAAAATCAACTGATAGACACAGATTCAAAGCATAACAAACTGTATTATTTTAACATACTGGGAGGGGGCAATGCACAGGGGAATCGCAAGAAAGTAATTTCTCAATAACTCAATGGGGTACAGAAACTTACACACCACTTCTTCATAGGGGAGGGGAAAAGGGGAATGTAGACAATTCTTTTGAGGGATAGTAAACGATGAAATGGAATTTAAATGAGCCTGAAAGGCAGATATTATCTTGTGAAAAGGTCTGTCCAGGTGTGGTGCCCTCACAGTCCCTCCAGACAAATCAGGGGTTGTTCTTTCTTCTTTATCTGATGAGATTCCTACAGAGAGGATGCCAAGACAATTGCATTTCTTTTGTGACGCTTTCTCAGTCAGAGAAGGAAATTCCAGAGAAGGTCCCTCCCTGCACTTGGGGTCAGGAGAACAAGACAAGATCAGAGGAGCCTTGATTCTGAGGCCTTTTAATTTTCAAAGCACTCAGCACACCAAAGCACTATATTTTGGGGAGTAGTTTTCTGTGTCCCAGTGTCACTAAAAAAGAGGACCAGGCAAGTATATCCCTTCTCATCACTCCTATTCAACAATGTAATGAAACGTTACAGTAAGTAAAAAAAAAAAAAAAAAAAAAAATATATATATATATATATAGATAGATAGATAGATAGATAGATAAATAGATTGGAAAGGAAGAAATAAAACTGTACTCAAGGACTACATGATTGTCTATTTAGGAAATCTCAAAGAATCCACCAAAAAGTCCTACTAGAACTAATAGGTAATTTAGCAATACCAGGGGATACATGGTCAAAATTTAAAAAGTCAATTGCGGGCGAAGTTACTTTCGAAGGGACCTGAGCAGCGGTGGAGTGTCAGGGGCTACAGAGGAGGAGGAGACGCAGAGCGAGGGGACAGAGTAGCTCGCACCTCCACTAGCTGTTTCCAGGACAACGGGAGTAGCAGACCCTGAGAGAGACCATCCACGAGACCCTCAAGCGGCCATGTGCCCCGCCCCCCACTGGTGCTCGGAGTGGCGGGACCTGGAGCGAGACCCCACCATGTCCTCCCCCCACCACGAGTGCCTTGGACACCCCCCTGCCTGGAAATGGCCCCCATCAGTCAGGCACCCCCCCTTCTTCACCCACTGTAAAGGAGGATAGTCCTGAGCCGTGGCCCGGGGTCCGGACTCTGATGTCCCAGGCACTGATGGGGCCAGCTCAGCCTGCAGCGTGGTCATCCCAGACCCTGAGCAGGAGCCAGAGAGCAAGCGAAAGAAGGGCCCGGCTCCAGAGCAGCAGGGCCACGAGCCCTGCCGCGTGCGCGCGTGTGCGGGGACAAGGCCTCCCGCTGCCACCGCAGCGTGCTTGGGGGCGCAGGCTGCCCGCGCTTCTCCCGGCGCAGTGTGGTCCACGTCGGGGCTGGGCGCTATACCTGCCGGGGCGGTGGAGCCTGCCAGAGGGCCGCCTGCAGGCGGCGCAAGTGCAAGGAGGCAGGGAGGAGGCTCCTGAAGAAGATTCCGAAGCAGCAGCAGCAGCAGCAGCAAAAACAGCAGCAGTCGCCTGTGGAGCTGGGGGAACTGGGGCAGCGGCAGCTCAGCCTCTGGGCTTGTGGTATCCCTGGAGGGTTCGAGGCGGGTGCCCAAGGCTCTGGGGACGGCGAGGGTGTCCAGTTAACAGCGGCTCAGGACTAATGATCCAGCAGTTGGTGGCGGCCCAGCTGCAGGGCAACAAACACTCCTTCTCTGACCAGCCCAAAGTCACGCCCCGTCCCCCCAGCGCAGACCCCCATCCCCGAGATGCCTGCCAGCAGCGCTTAGCCCAGTTCACGGAGCTGGCCATCATCTCAGTCCGGGAGATCGTGGACTTTGCCAAGCAGATGCCTGGCTTCCTGCAGCTGGGCCGTGAGGACCGGATCGTCCTCTGGAGGCGTCCACCATTGAGATCACGCTGCTGGAGATGGTCAGAAGCTACAACCACGAGACAGAGTGCATCACCTACCTGAAGGACTTCACCTACAGCAAGGAAGACTTCCACCGTGCAGGCCTGCACACCTGCCCACGGAGTCTTCCAGCAGGGGTGGATGGGTCACAGGTCATGACCTCTGGCCTTTCCCAGCTGCCCTCTGCACACAGCTTACACCCACTACACAGTGCACCTTGAACAGAGGCGGGGGGCGGGGCATGGCTGTCTCCCACATCTCGAGAGACCATAGGACCCTCTTTTCCTCTGCTTCTTTTATTTAATAAAAACTTAAAACAAGGGCCTGCCGCGTGGCTCATTCGGGAGAGTGCGGCGCTGGTAGTGCTGAGGCCGCGGTTCCGATCCTATATGGGGATGGCGGGTGCACTCGCTGGCTAAGCGTGGTGCAGACCACACCCTGCCGAGGGTTGCGATCCCCTTACAGGTCAAAACAAAAAAGAACAACAACAGCAAAAAAACCTAAAAACAAAACAAAAATAAAATTAAAATAAAAAATAAACTGCATTTCTATATACCAGCAAGAACAATTGAAAATAAAAATGTGAAAAATTGTGTCATTTAGAATAGGACCAAAAAATATGAAATAAGTGTAAACCTAACAAAATATGTGTAAGATTTATACACTTACTGAAAACTACAAAACACTGATGAAAGAAATAAAAGAAGACTAAGACAAACGGCAAGATATATCATGTTTATGGATCAGAAAACTCAGCATCGTTATCCATTCTCCCTAAACTGATCTATAGCTATAGTGCAATCCATTTTAAAATTCCAGCATGAATTTTGGTAGAAGTCAATAAGAATATGCTAGGATTTATGTGGAAAAGTAAAGGAACTAGAATGGTCAAAACAATTTTGAAAAAGAAGAGCAAAGTTGGAGGATTCATAGTCCTCGATCTCAAGTCTTCCTACAAAGCTACTGTAATCAAGGTGCAGTAGTAGTGGTGAAATGACAGATGACTAGATCAATGGAACAAAGCAGAGTCTAGCAAAAGACACATATATGCCCAACTGGTTTTTTTTTTTTTTTTTAAATTTTATTTTGTTGATATACATTGTAGCTGATTATTGCTCCCCATCAGCCCAACTGGTTTTTGAAAACTTCTTTTTTGAGATATAACTCAAATACCATAAAATTTATCCATTTAAAGTGTACAGTTCAGTGGCTTTATTATGTTCATGGAGTTGTGAAACCACCACCAAAATCTGTGTAGAACATTATCACACCTCAAAAAACAAAACAAAACAAAAATACCCTGAACTCATTAGCTGTCTACTTCCTACTCTCCCAGTCCTTCAACCCTCGGTAACCACTAGTCTAATTTCTGTCTCTATAGATTTGCCTAATCTTGACATTTCATAAAAATGGAATTATACAATATGTGGTCTTTTGTGACTGCCTTATCTCACTTAGCGTACTGTTTTCAAGGTTCAGCAACATTGCAGCATGTATGATTATTTAATTCCTTTTTATTGTCAATTAATAATCCACTGACTGTATGGCTATACCGCATTTTATGTATCCAGTCAGCAGTTCATGTTGGGGCTCAGGACACACCACCCCAAAATATGACTGTAAGAGAACAGAGTATGACCCCAAAATATACTTCTTTGGAATATTTTAACTTAGTTTTTCTGAGTGTGAACTGGGAAGGAAGCTGAGGCGTGCTTAAACAACAAAGAATTTATCTGGGCCGAATTTCAGTGACTGCAGCCTGGGAGGCAATTCCAAATTCCTTGAGAAGTACTCTGGAGAAACAAAAAGGAAGTTGGGTTGATTAAAAAAAAAAAAATCAGAAGGGGAGGTGGTTACAAAATTGACTAATATCATGATCGGTGTTGGCATCTGAAAATAGTCTTGGCAGTAAGGGATTGGTTATAACAGTCTGTGAGAAAATCATCAGCTAGAAATTTTTCATTTTGACAGGAGGTATGTGGAATAACAGTTAACAAATGGTTGGCAGACAGACAATTGTCAGATGTTGGTCATTATACTTCCAGGAGGTTGTGACTCTTGTGATTAGGCAAGTTTAAAAGTTCAGGGTGTCTTTGAATGTGATTGATTGCAAGAATTCAAAAGTTATAGGTGCCCTCAGATGAGACATGCCTGAAGATCAAGCTAAAATGGCCTCCTGACTCCATTTTAGGTAGCTTGACCAAACTGACATCATTTCCCTTCATCATGAGAAACTGCAGATCAGGAGTAGCTCTAAAAATCTGCCCTTTTGTAAAATAAGTTTACATCTATAAGTAAAACCTACATTCATTAAAGTATCCGTATCAGGAAGAGGGCTGCTCAGAGACAACTTTTATTACCTGAGAATAGAATCTAAAACATGATTACTTTGAGCTGAGGGTTTGAGGTGAGCAGGACTAAAGCCATGTTGGGAACTAAACCTGCATGGGCTGTAGGCAAATTTTAAAAAGACACCCTTTTCTTTTCTTGGAGTTCCCTATTTTCCCACAGTTAGTTGATATTTCAAACCTTGGTTAGGGGCAAGAAGACATTATTTTCATGAATGTAAAGTTGTTTTCCAGCCAACCTGCAGCTGCAGACTTGCACGTACTATCCACACACTGAGAAACCAAAGAAGACATCAATAAAGCTATGCTGATTCCACCCCTCCAGCAGGACCCTGAGATAACAGCAAGGACAGGAGCATAATCCAGATGGAGTCTCGGAGAGACTTTGCACCTGAGACCTTGCATGAAGCCCTCACTGCACACGTCCCCCTCCCTCCTGCTTTTTCTTTCCCACGTTCCATTCTCTCAGCCCTCTCTTTAAAACCCTCTGAGTAAACCTGAGTCTGGGAAATGGCTTTAGTCTGGCCATTCTCCTTTGCCTAACATCTCTCCTCAGGTCATTGGTTTTACTGAATAGAAGCTGACTTCCATTTTCACCAACATTTGACTTTTGAGCAGTTTGTTTTTGAAAGGGGGCAGGCGGCCGGACCTGTGTGCCTGGTAACAAGGGCACTTGGGAAACAGCGGATTCAGGCAGAGGCTTTCTCTGAGTTCCCTTTAACTGCCTAAAGATGGATTCTCCAAAAGGAACTCAATTGTCATGAATCTCCTCCCTGGGTATCTTACCAACCAGGGAAGATTAACTAGATAACAGGAAAGGAGACTGGAGGTTGATACCATACCCAGGCAGTCACCTATTCTTCTGAGGGCCCATTCATCTTTCTCAAAATTTATTTACTCTTCCCTAAATTGCCTACATTCCCCCTCACCTCTTTCTTATGAATGTGGTATATAAGCTTCTAGATCTCAGTAGGTTATTGGGTATTCACTTTTCTTTTATGCGATGCCCCTGTGCAGGTAATAAATTTGTATACTTTTTCTCCTTTTAATCTGTCTTATGTTGATTTAATTTGCAGCCCAACGAAAGAACACAGAAGGGTGGAGGCAGGCCATTTTTCCCTCCCCTACAATGGCCATTTGAGTTGTTTCCACTTTTTGGCTATTATGAATAATGCTATGAACACTTCTTATACAAGTTCAGTGTGGACATATGTTTTCATTTCTCTCGGTGAGATCCTTGAGCTTGGAACATGGAGAACATTCAGTTGCCCCCAAACTAAGTTAAATTGTGTGTGCTGTGTGTATCTAAAGCTCCTGATGGTCGGGTTAGAACCATTGAGGTAATCTGCCTCTATGTCATCTACTGGACTTTAGGGTTTTCCAAGATCAATGACTTCTGCTCCTGCAGCCTTCCTGTGGCCCAGATCTGAGGTTGTTGCATAGTCATTTTCCCCCTATTCCAGGAGTGGAATTGCTGGGTCACATGATAACACTATATTTAATATTTTAATACATTTTACATTCCCATCATCAGTGTATGAGGGTTCCAATTTCTGCACATCTTCATCAACACTTGTTAATATCTGTCTTTTTAATTTTAGCCACCCTAGTGGATGTGACAAAGTATCTCAATGTGATTTGATATATTTTTGACAGAGGTACAAAGGCTGTTAGAAGGAAAAAGGATAGTCTTCCAACAAATGATGCCAGAATAATTATCTATCCATATGCAAAAGACGAACCTTGACCCTAACATTTCATCATAAACAAAAATTAACTCAAAATAGGTTATAGACCTACAGGTAAAGGCTAAACCTATAAAATTTCTGGAAGAAAACTTGGAGGAAAGGTTTTGTAACCTGGATCAAGCAAAAATTTCTTATTCTATAAAAAATATAATCCCTAAAAGAAAAAACGATAAATTGGACTATCAAAATTAAGAAATTTTGCTCTTTAAAAGACACTGTTAAGAGAATGAAAAAATGAGCTACAAATTGGGATGAAGTATTTGTAAAACACACATGTAATAAAAGACTTGCATCCATAATACACAGAGAACTCTCAAAATTTCATTATAAGATCATCAACAAACCAATAAAAAATGGGCAAAAGATTTGAATCGAAACATGACCAATGAAGCAAATAAGCACATAAAAAGATGCTCAACATCATTAGTCATTAGGGAAATGCAAACTAAAACCACAATGAAGCCTGGCCAGTTAGCTCGATTGGTTAGAGTGCGGCATTGTAAAACCAAGGTCAAGGCTTAGGGTCCCCACACTGGCCAGCCACAAGAAAACCCCCCAAAAACCCAAACAGAAAACCTCCCACAATGAGATACCTACTCAAATGACTTATATCACAAAAAACTTTTTATTTATTTATTTTTTTTACGTTTTTTTCGTGACCGGCACTCAGCCAGTGAGTGCAGCGGCCATTCCTATATAGGATCCGAACCCGCGGCTGGAGTGTTGCTGCGCTCCCAGCGCTGCACTCTCCCGAGTGCGCCATGGGCTCGGCCCACAAAAAACTTTTTTAAAAAAGGCCAGCCGGTTAATTCAGTTCCTTAGAGTGTGGTGCCGATAACACCAAGATCTGGGTTTTGATCCCTGCACTGGCTGGGAAAAAAAAAAAAAAAAAAAAAAAAGACAATACCAGATACCGGTAAGGATGTGGAGCATCTAGAACCGTTGTACATCACTGGTGAAAATGTAAAATGCTGCACTTATAAAGTTAAATGTGTATTTGCCATGTGATTCGGCAATATTACTCCGAGGTATTTACCCTATAGAAATGATTACTTATATTCATACAAAAACCTATAGAATGTTTACAGTAGCTTTATTCATAATTGTCAAAATCTAGAAACAACTCAAATGCTCCCACAAGTCCCTCAAATGGTGAAAATATAAGCAAACCATCGTTCATCCAAGCAATGGATCACTAATCAGCAATTAAAAGGGACCAATTACTTTTTTTTTTTTTTTTTGGTTGCTGGCTTGTAAGAGGATCAGAACCCCAACCTCTGGTGCTATGACATTGTGCTCTGACCAGGCGGGGCAACTGGCCAGCCCTGGACGCCATGCACAACAACATGACAGGATTACATAGTCTTTATGCTGAGTGAAAGAAGCCAGACTCAAAAGGGCACTTATTGTATGATCCCATTTACGTGACGTTTTTGAAAAGGCAAACCCCACAGGGATAGAAAACAAATAAGTGGTTCCCCATGGCTTGAGGGAAGTGAGGAGCCATCATCAAAGGGCAGTGGGGAATTTGGGGGATGATGAAACTGTTGTGTATTTTATTTTATTTTATTTTATTTGGTAGTGGTTACACAAGTGTATGTGGTTGTCAACACCGAAAAGGGTGAATTTAACTGTATATAAATTATACCTCAATAAACTTGACTTTTAAAAATTAAACTTTAGGGAATTTAAAATAAAAGTTGAAACTGAAAATACATAGGCAATGATAACACCCAAAATGGGAGAGTATGGGTTTTTTTTTAAAGGAACTTATTATTATTATTATTTTTTAAGATGACTGGTAAGGGGATCTTAACCCTTGACTTGGTGTTGTCAGCACCACGCTCTCCAAGTGAGCTAACCGGCCATCCCTATATGGGATCCGAACCCATGGCCTTGGTGTTATCACCACCACACTCTCCCAAGTGAGCCATGGGCAGGCCCTATTTTTTAATTGACATGTATTGATTGTACATATTTACAGGGCATAGAGTTATATTTCAATACATATATACAATGTGTGATTACCAAATCAGGATAATTAGCATATTCATCACCATGAAACTTTACCATTTCTTTGTGATGAGAACATTTGCTCTCCTCTCTTCTAGCCATGTGAGGACATACGGTAAATTATTAATCATAGATGCCTAGAACTACTGTATGCCACTAGAACTTATTTTCCCTATCTAGCTGCAATGTTGTGCCCATCAACCAACCTCTGATCTTCCCTCCATCCTCCTGCTTCCAGCCTCTAGTAACCACAATTCTATTATCTACTTCTAAAAGTTCATCTTAATTTTTTAAGCCCCCACATGTGAGTGAGAACACACAGTATTTATCTTTCTATGCCTGACTTATTTCACTTAACATAATGTCTTCTAGGCTCATTTGTGAAGTTAGAATGGCTATTGTAATCAAATGGGGTCCATTGCCTGATGCATAGCAAGCCAATATGCTGAGACACCAATCTTTACAGCAGAGCAAATGGTTTATTCGTGAGGCAGCCAAGCAAGGAGATGGGGAAATAATCTCAAATCTGCCTTCTTGGCGGAGAGGAGCTAGAGACATTTATGGAGAGTGGGTTAGGGGTGGTGAGGATCATGTAGGGCAGTATTGGATAAGTACTGGATAAGAACTTTGAGAAAGTTCTTCAGCTATCTGTTAGGTGCAAGCTGTCTTCATGCCTGTTCATGGGTCACGTGTTCAAACAAAATTGTGGTGTTAGCATGATCTGGAGGTGGAGTTTTCGGCCCTCTGACATCAAAAGGTCACCCATTGGACACCCTGGCAGGCTCAGAAGAGAGATCTGTGCGTACAGTCAGTTCAGACCAGTTTGACTCCAAGGGTCTTGCAAAACCTCTTAGACAAACAACTTGTGACATTAACGTCAGAGATGTTATCTTAAAGAACAGGTCAGGAAGAAAGTCTTATGATCTTGATTGAACTATTCTGTTTATTTAGGAAGGAACAGTTTTATGGGAGGAGCTCCTTAGTGGAATTTTACTGGCAAGGCAAAGAGCAAGCTGAGTGAGAAACAGGTTTTATTTTTTAATTAAAAGTCACTGGTTTCACTATTAGCAAAAAACCAAAAAAATAACAAATGCTCGTGAGGGTGCAGAGGAAAGGGAACTCTTATACACTGGTGGTGGGAATATAAATTAGTACAACTATTATGTGAAACAGAATGGAGGTTCCTCATAAACCTAAAAATAGAACTACCGTATGATCCAGCAATCCACTGCTGGGCATTTATCCAAAGGAAAGGAAATTAGCACACTAAAGAGATATCTGCACTCCCATGTTTATTGCAGTATTATTCAAAATAGCCAAGATATGGAATCAACCTAGGTGTCCATTGACAGATAAACATAAAGAAAATGTGGTATACATACACAATGAAACACTACTCTGCCACGAAAAAGAGTATGGCTTAAAGTTAAAGCATTCTAAAATCCATTTCTGCATAGGAGGAATATAGAAATCTTAATTTATTTTAGAAATTATGTTAGGTATGCATGTTTTAAAATATAAGGGGTCTTCAAAAAGTTCCTAGAAAGATTTTTATTACTTTTTAATTCAATTTTTTAATGAACTACCTTGTATAGGGGTAACCAATAAAGGGTGGAAATAAAATACAGGCATCTCTTGCTTAACATCAGTAAGGTGTGTTAGAAATCAGATGTTCTGTGTGAAAACATAGACCAGAGGAAGCCTAGTTCCCATTATTTTATTTTATTTTATTTTATTTTTGTTTTGTTTTTTCTTTCTTGTTATTGTTTTTTGCCAGCTGGCTGGTACAGGGATCGAAACTCCAACCTTGGTGTTATCATTCCATTGTTTTAAATGAGAAAAATGATAATGCATGACATATCAACACTAACCCCCAATTTTCTAAAACAAATAAAATACAGTAAAACATCTATACACAAGCAACAATCTATTATGTCAAGATTTAAAATTATTAAAACCATTACTTCCTTCACATCAGTGAAGGTTAGTGGCATAAGGATCGACATATAGGCCAAAGGTACAGAATAGAGAGTCCAGAAATAAACACACATATATGAGAGGTCTTCAAAAAGTTCATGAAAATATGTGTATTATTTTTTTAATTCTGTTTTTCCATGAACCTTTTGCAGTACCCTCGTATAGTCAGTTGATTTTCAACAAGGTTGCTGTAGTGGATTGAATTATGTCCCCCCAAACTCACTGAAGTTTGAGTTGTGTCCCCCAAGTTTTTTGTATTAGAAGCTTAGCCCCCACTGTGACGGTTAAGAGGGTGGGAAATCCTATTATGGTAATTGAAAGGTGGAGCCTTGAAGAGATGATTGGATTGTAGGACTCATGTAGTAGTGAATGGATTAAAAATGGTGATCAGGAGAGTGGTTCTGAGAGTTTTGAAAGAAGAGGAGAGTCTGTCTTCCTCTCTCTCTTCTCTCTCTTTCTCTGGTCTCTCTGCTTCCATCATCTTGCAATGTGAGATCCCTGGGTCACTGTCACCACCACCAGATGGACTTTGGACTTCCCAGCCTCAGAAACTGTAAGCGATAAATTTCATTTTTCTTTGTAAATCATCCAGTCTCAGGTATGCTCTTATAGCAACACAAAACAGATTAATACAGGTGCCAAGACAATTCAACAGGGAAAGGATAGTCTTTTTATTAATGGTGCTGGGAAACCTGGATGTCCACTTGCAAAAGAATGAACTTGAACCCTTTCCTTATACTATAAACAAAAATGAACTTATATAGATCAAAGACCTAAACGTAAGAGCTAAAACTATAAAACTCTTAGAAGAAAACAAGGGGAGAGTCTGGGAACTGAGATTCCTCTCCTGGGAAGGGGTAAACAATGAGGCAGGCACTTTTTCAGAGAGCTTCATGACACTGGATTTCACAATGATTTCTTAGATAGAATACCAAAAGCACAGGCAGCAAAAGAAAAAAACAGATAAATTGGATTTCATCATAATGAAAAATGTATATCAGAGGACACTATCAAGAGAGTGAAAAGTCAATACACAGAATGGAAGAAAATTTGAAAATCATATATCTGATAAGAGATTGATATACAGGATATACAAAAACCTCTTAGAACTCAACAACAAACAACCCAAGTCAAAAATGGGAAAAGGTAGAGTGCAGTGTTATAACAAAGGTCAAGGGTTCAGATCTCCTACTGGCTAGCCACCAATAAATAAATAAACAAATAAACAAATAAATAAGGGAAAAGAATGAGAATAGACATTTCTCTAAGGAAGATATACAAATGGTCAAAGGAAGATATACAAATGGTCAATAAATACACGTGTGAAGATGTTTGTTCAACATCCCTAGTCATTAGGAAAACACAAATCAAAACCACAACGAAATGCCAATTTAATACCAAGTAGGATGGCTAATATAAACAAACAAACAAGCAAACAAACAACCAGAAAATAACAAGTGTTGTTAAGGATATGGAGAAATTGTGCATTATTGTTGGGAATATAAAATGGTGCAGCCACCATGGAACACAATTTGGCAGTTCCTCAAAAAGTTAAAGAGAATTACCATACGATCCAGCATTTCAATTCTTGGTATACTTCTAAAAGAATTGGAAGCAGGGACTCAAACAGATATTTGTACACCAATGTCTATAGCAGCACATTTACAATAGTCAAAAGCTCAAAACAACACAAATGTCCATCAACAGATGAATGGATAAACAAAATATGGCATATACATACAATGGAATATTATTCAGCCTTAAGAAGGAATGAAATTCTGACACATGCTATTACATGGATGAACCCTGAAGACATTATGCTAGGTGAAATAAGCCAGGTACAAAAGGACAAATATTGCATGATTCTGCTTTGATGAAGTACCTGGAATATTCATAGAAAGAAAGTAGAATAGAGGTTACTAGGGGCTTGGGAGAGGGGATAGGGAGTTATTTTTTAATGAGTACAGAGTTTCTGTTTGGAATGATGAAAAAGTTCCGGAAACAAATAGTGGTGATGGTTATACAACATTGTGAATGTGCTTAATGCCACTAAATAGTATATTTAAAAATATTTAAAAGGATAAATTTTATGTTGTGTATATTTTACTCAAAAGTCAAAACCAAAAATCATTGCTTCCTAACCACCAAACAAATAATATAGCTATTAGCAAAACATTGCTTTGTATGCAATAACATGACACTATGATATCTCTTAGCACCAACAACATCTGAGATTCACACCCCCTTTGTTGACTTGGAGGAACACTTTTCAAAGAACACTTGATTCTGATATTCTACCAATAGTAGTTGGAATCTATCTTTATGAAGAGGAAAATATCAACTTGGGAAAGATCCCACAAGGTATGAATTGCAGATCTTCCAAACCAGCAGAAAGAAAACTAAGAATAAAGAAAACTAGACCAATGAAACGAAGGCTGGGAAGGAGAAAAAAAGACACATAGAAAAAGCATAGTAAATGTAAATCACATAATTAGATTGCAGAAATAAGTTCAAATTGACCAATAATCACAATAAATGTAAACAGATTAATTTCACCTATTATAAGACAGAGACTCTCATATTGGATTACTTTTATGTAGCTATTTCATTTTTACAAAAGACACTCCAAAAATATAATGACTTTTAAAGGTAAAGGAATACGCACCAGGGAAATACTAACCAAGAGAATCCTAGTATATGTATAGCAACTTAGTCTCAATATATGTAGCAAAAACTGGTGGACTCAGAAGAAATTCAAAACTCATCAATCATAATGGGATTTTTCCCCCCAACATTTTTTAATGAAAAATTTCAAATACACAAGTTGAAAGAATCTTACAGAGTATACCCACACACTGCCTAAATTCTACCAATAATACTTTACTATACTTGCTTTTTTACATATCTCTCAATCTCTATCCATTTATTCACCCATCTTATTTTTTATGCATGTCAAAGTAAACTAAAGAATCAGTACCTTTCCCCTTAAAGGCTTTATTAACTATAGTTGAATATCTTATTGCAATTTTATTCTTTTGAAACAAAATGAAATGCACAAATCTTAAGTGTATATTTGCTGGGATTTGACAAATGCATATAGTTGTGTAACTTAAACCCTGTCAAGATATAGAACATCATCCCATAAGATTCCTTCATGTCTATTCTCAGTCAATCATAATGGTTGATCTTAACACATCTTTCTCAGAAATTGATGGATCAAGCAGACAAAAAAAATTCATAACACTCTGCAAAATGTGAACAACACAATTAACAGGCTTCAGCTAATAGACATATGAAAAGCTTTCTTCCATTAACAGAGAATGCACATTCTTTTAAAGTACAAAGGGAACATTTATAAAAATAGACCGTGTACTAGGCCTCAAAGGGATACTCCACAGATTCCAAAATATGAGTATCACACGGATCACATTCTCTGACCAAATTGCTAGCAAAGCCATTTTGCCATAGCTTGGGAAGATCCTGCATGGAGACAACCACGAACAGGAAAGCAGAGTCCACAGGGAGGGATTGAATCCTAATCCCATCACATGAGCAGCTGAATCCTTTTGGACCCTTTTCCTGCTAATGCCAGTTTTTGTTGGGTCTCTGTCACTTGCAACCCAGGAGTCCTGAATAATACACATGTTTACAAGTAAAGTATGGTACAATTATGCAAGCATCTTGATATTATATGAATAATTCCTGACATTTTTAGTTTGCTTAAAGTATAAAGAACATTATTTTATTTAATTATCTGTGAAATAGTATTTTTTATGATGGCTCTTTTACAGATGATGCAACTGATATCCAGAGAGTTTAGATGATTCAATCAAGATCACAGCTCCAGTGAGCCCATTCACAGGTTCTCAATGTCTATGAGTGACTCCCTATCATTCTAATTATACTCCATCTGTTCCCTTGGTCTTCTGCTAGACAGTGAGCTCCTCAAAGGCAGCAATTGGGTCTTATTCATCTTTGTGCCCCCAGTGCCTGGCATAGGGCCTGTTATACATGAGGTGCCACTGATATTTACTGACTGAGTGCTTAAAGGAATGAATGACTTGACTCCCATGTCAAAGAGCAAGAGATAATGTGTGGGATTGAGGAAGAGTACCAACCAGGACTCTTTCAGGAACATGAGACAGAAAGTGAATTCAAACCATTGTTTGAAAGGGGCATTTCAAATAAAAAAGGGAGATTTAAGCAAACCATGGAAAGACAGGTAGAACTTTGACCATAGGGTCTCAAATGGCATCAAGAGTCTCTCCATCTCTCAACCCAGCTTCTGAGCTCATGTTGGCCTTATTCTTCAGGCTCTGCACGGGGAGGTGAACATGACCATCTGCAACTTAAGGGTAGCACTTTACAGCTTCTGATCCAAGGAATGAAGAAATGAGCTTGCCTCTCTCTATCTCTCTCTCTCCTTCCCCCCAGGGTAGATGTCTGATTGACCAGGAATGGGCTCAGTTGTTTATCCTGGGGCAAAACATTAAAGCCAGGTGAATCGGGCTGTATGATTGACTGGCTTGTGACACACATCCACTCCCATGTCCCAGAGAAGGAAGGAGGGAAGTTCCCTAAAAGAATCCAGGTACTATTACTATTATCATAAGAAAGGCGGAAAGGAATGCTGGGCAGACAAATCCAGTGGATTTTCCATTAAAGCATATACAGATAGCTCATACACACATTTAATTTAAGGACTGATTCCTTAAGAGGTGATTATCCTATTTATTTTAATCCTCACAAGCACAAACTAATCTATTTCATGTGTTAATGCTTTGAAGTTTTCATATATAAGTAAAGAGGAAATTCTACAGGCAAATATGAATCGTTTAGAAATTTGTCTTTCACCCATTTTCTAAGGATTAATAATTATTTTAAAGGCAGGATGGTTTGAATGTCTCTACAACTAAACTAACTTCTTTTTGTTTCTTTCGTCTATCTCAGTTTTCTTAAACTTTAGTACCTAAGAGGTACAGGATGGGGTGATATACATAAAACTTTCCTTATTATATTTTATGGATAATTAAGGGACTTTTAAAGGGTAATTTACACCACACTCCTCCCCAATTCCATTGTCTTTAGAACCTAACCTCTTGGGCTGGCCTGTGGCTCACTTGGGAGAGTGTGGTGCTGATAGCACCAAGGCTGCGGGTTCGGATCCCTATATAGGGATGGCCAGTTAGCTCACGTGGAAGAGCGTGGTGCTGACAACACCAAGTCAAGGGTTGGGATCCCTAAGAACCTAACCTCTGTAACCTTTTCTCGCAAAAGGTTAACCCTCTGTGCTAATGTTAATTCAGTATCTACTATGGGACCAACACCTAAAAATTTTTTTTTGGTGGCTGGCTGGTAGGTAGCTGACCGGTAGAGGGATCCAAACCCTTGACTTTGGTGTTATCAGCACCATGCTCTCGCAAGTGAGCCACTGGCCAGCCCACTAACATATTTTACCTCATTTAAATCATGTGTGGTTAAGGAGTTGTTAGTTCAATTTTATAGATAAAAAAATGAAGTTCAGAGAATTTAGATAACATATTCAAACTCACACAGCTATTAGGTATCAGGGTTAGAATACAAATACCTATTTATCTGACTTAAAAGCTCTGGTCCTGATACTGGGGGAGAGGTCTGGGGAGGCCCCATAGACAGCCTCAACTCATCCCATCCTCTTACCAGTTTCTTGATTCCACCACAGGAAAGAATTCAAGAGCAGAGTCACAGTAGAAAGTGAAAACAGGTTTAATACAGAGAATAGGAAATAGAGACTTCACAGGGAAAGTGCAGCCTAGCTCCAGAGACTGAGCAGCAGCCACAGCAAGTTTAATACAAAAGTAAGAAATACACACTTCACGGACAAAGTGCAGGCTGGCTGGAAAGTGAGCACAGCCTGCTAAAGGCAAGTTTGATAGAAAAACGTAAGAAATACACACCTCAGGCAAAGTGCAGAATTGCTCTAGGAGAGGGAGCAACAGCCCTGCTGTCTCCCAGGATTCAGCTTTTATAGTTTGGCTGTCTATACATATTCATACTATCTAATGAATATTCAACTAAGGGGGTGGTTCCCAGTTATGTACCCTGGGCCTGCACATGCTCAGTTGGTCTCTTTTAGAGCATGCTCATTGGTCAAATTCCTACACATGCATCAAATATATTCAAATATACTTATTTGAATAAATATTATTATTATAAATAATAATATCATTATATTTAATAATATAAATATGGTTATTTATAAATTAAATGTAATGATATTATTATTATATTTAATAATATAAATTTGGTTATTTATATAATTAGATGTAATAATATTATATTTAATACAGTGCTCTCTAGTGCCTCCAGTGAAAGGTCATTTAAGGGGTAAATTCCTTTTTACTGAGCATGCTTGGCTACAGAGATGACGTAAATCTGCCCCCTGTGGTCTCAATCTCCATCTTCTGGTGCCAAAAATGGTACTACAGGCCACAGTAGCTTAGGACTCAGAGGTGGGGCTTGAGTCCTAAGGGAGTGGCCTGAAACTCAGGGGAGTGGCCTGAAACCCAATCCTCTGGGTGACTGAGCACTTCCTATCTCAGTTCCTCTCCTTAGGGGCTCAGAAATTTGGGCAGTTCATTGTAAGTGTTATGTGCATTAGCTCTGGACCATAACATACCCAGGTTTGAATCCTGGAACTACCAATTTATACAATATTGATGGCAAATAGCTTTTGAATGTTTTCCAGGTGCTCAGCTCTTTATGTGCGCAATATCTCATTTGATGTTCTTGAAAACTCTTGGAGGGAGATATTTCTGTTATTATCATCCCCACTTTACATATGAGGAAACGAGGCTTAAGAGCGGTTAGTGATTTGCAGAAATGACACTTGAACTCAGATGGTGATGCCAGTGCATGTGTTTGTAACCAAATGATATGGATGTTAAAAGGAAACAGGGGCAGTTGAGAAGAACTGAATCCTCTCCATAGAATGATTCATATGGCATAGCATTTAAGAATGTGGCTTTGGAGCAGGGTGCCTGGGGACAAATCCCAGCTCTTCTACTTGCTAGAGATGTGACTTTGGGCAAGTAGTTTAATTGCAGTGTTCTCATCTGTAAAATGAGCATACAATATTGTCGACCTGTATATGTTTCCTGGATGCTAGGGTTTAAATGTTTGTCCTCTCCAAACTCATATTGGAGCTTAATCCTCACTATGGTATTTGAAAGTGGGAGTTTTAAGAGGATTGTGAGGACTATGGGTATCAGGGAGTAGATTGGGGGCTTTATAAGGAGAGAAAGAAGGCATATGGAAATGCTCTTTCTCAGCCCTCCCCATGTGATACCCAGTGTCATCAAGGGACTCCCCACCAAGAAGGCCCTCACCAGGTATGCCTCCTGAAACTTGGACTTCCCAGCCTCCAAAACTACAAGAAATAAATTAGTTATTAATTATTCAGTATCAGGTATTCAATTATAAGCAACAGAAAATGGACTAATACACTGGGGCTGCCATGACAAAATACTAGACTGTGTGGCTTAAACAACAGAAATTAATTTTCTCAGTGTTTTGGAGGCTGGAAGTCCAAGATTGAGTGTTGGCAAATTTGGTTTCTTCTGAGGCCTCTCTCCTTTGCTTCGAGATGGCTGCCTTTTTGCTGTGTCCTCATATGGTTGTCCCTTGGTCTGTGTGTTGCCTGCGTCCTAATCTCTTCTTTATTTATTTTTATTTTATTTTTTAATTTTTGTTGAATCAAAATTGATTATACATATTTTGGGGGTTCAACATTGAGATATATTGATCAAATCAATATTACCAGCATACATATTGTTACAAATTGTACTCACTCTTTATGTCCCAGACCCACCCATATCACCTCATTTTAACTTAATTAACTCTTTAAAGGTCCTATCTCCAAATGCAGTCACACTCGGAGGTTCTGGGGGTTAGGACTTCAACATAGGAATTTTGTTCGGTGGCGGGGGGGAGCATAATTCTATCCATAACACTACCTCACGGAGTTATTTTGAAGATTAAATGAGACAATACATGTAAAGCAATGATCAGGGACCTAGAATGAAGTAAGAGCTTACTCACTGTTAGACATAACTGGACACTTAACTTAGTGATAAGGGGACACAGCAAGTTACAAATCTTTCCTCATTAGGATACTGGCTGGAAGTACCTGGAGGGCTTCTCTTCCTGTCCAGGTGTTCAGTCCAACACCATCTTGCCTTATGATCTATAGTCCACATCTTGATCCCACAACTCTTCCATTCTGCTCCGGCCCCTCCCTGAGGTCAAGAAGATGCTTTTCTTGTAGAAAGTTCTCAAAGTTTCTTTCTGTAATGGCTCCAAGTGTAGTCTTTAAAATGAGGACATATGCTTTCCCAGCTACTCACTGCTCAGCAAGTGCATTTCCAATATTACTGCTATTTCCACTCTTTGGACAAGTCGCTTACTATTAAAATTTAATGATAATAACTTACATTTATAGCCTTTTTCAGTTTGCAAAGCTCTTTTCTATCCATTATCTCTTTTAATCCTCACAACATCTGTGGGAGGAAAGTATGTTTTTCTCCATTTTACAAATGAAGAAAATAAGGCTCTGAGGAGTAGCATCATTGTCCTGGGTCACACAGTTAATACATGGCAGAGAGGGCCTCAAATTCTGGTCTTTTAATTTCAATATGTCAGAATCACTTCACCTATTCAGGTATTCTATAATATAAACAATCCTGTATACAAGCCACTGCTCTCTCCTTTAGAGAAATTTAGGTAAATTATTTAGTACTATTTTGATTGGAAGTGACAAAAACCCAACTCAAACTGGCTTAAGCAAAAATTGAATTTATTGGCTCACCCTAAGAGAACAATGCAGAAGTATGTCTTCAGGCATGGATGGATCCAGGTGCTCAAACTATGTCATTTGAATACTCTCTCTCTCTGTTTCGTGTGTCAAAGATGGCCCCCACTAGTTGCAGCTTGCAATCCCCCCAGTCAACAAACTCAATAGAGAGAGAACACCTCTTTCTTGTAAACTGCAATAAATGACCAGGATATTATTCTCAACTATTTGGCCTGGGTTATGGGCCCACTGACAAAACAGTCATTGTGCTCAGGACAATGGGGTATTCTCATTGTCCAGGCCTGATAATTTGCCCCCTCTGGAGTAGAGTTTGATGTGTGTGTGTGTGTGTGTGTGTGTGTGTGTGTGTGTGTGTGTGAGAGAGAGAGAGAGAGAGAGAGAGACCCAAAACCAGGGCCTGGGTGAGGGAAAAGGAATTTCTTCAAAGAAAAAGCACTGTTGTCAGAAGTGGTGTGGGTGGTGGGCTGATCTCTACAGTGTGCCTTTGTTCTGCAGAGCTAGAATAGAACAGCCAGAGAGGAACTGGGGGCCCACTTCAGCAAGAACTCTAAGTACTTGCCTTGAGGAGAGTAGTACTGGATGTGCGTATGTGTATGTATGTGTGTGTTTCCCCAGGACCATCTACCTTGGCTCAGCAGGCTAGGGGGAAGAAAAAACAATAACGGCAATCCATGGCAAAGTAAGGAGTAACTTGGAATGTTCAGAACAGTATCCAAACCTGGAGCACTCACAGAAGGAGCCTTTGAGATGCTCTTTGAGGATGACCACTTCCCTGCTCCCTCCTTCCAGCACCTTCCATCTCCCCATGGGATCACGTCTGTTTTACCCACCATCTTCTCCTGAGTGCCTAGCATAGGGCCTGTTCCTGGCACATTGCAGGGGCCCCACACATATTTCTTGGCTGGATGAATAAATTAATAAATCAGATTGGTCAGTCTGATTGGCAGAATCCATCTATCTCTCTGGATAAGCCAATCCCCTTCTAGGCCCCTGTTCCCCATCTGTAAGGTGGGAGAAGGTATAGAGCCACAGCACCATCAGCTTGTGATCCTAGGAGCCTGGGCTCTCAGGAGACAGCCAGGAGGCCCTCTCCAAGAAACCAATGGGAAGAGAAAGTAAATTTTTTGAGCACCCGGTGCTCAAGCTGTGGACAAGATCAGTTCACATAGCTCTGAGGTCCGCAAATTATGGGATTTCATGGATCCATAATTTTTAAATATTTTTTTGAAATTTGAGGTTGAAGTAAGGTTGCCTATTTTTTAATTTACCAAAATAAGGACATTTAAAAACAGAACCCTCCCAGGGCTGGCTGGTTACTTGCTTAGAGCACAGTGGTATAACACTAAGGTCAAGGGTTCTAATCCCTGTACCAGCCAGCTGCCTAAAAAAGAAAAAAAGAATATATTTTTGTGCTAAGAAAGTAGAAAGTACATAATCTCAGAAAAAAAGAGCAGTTCTCTTCCTCCCTGGAAAAAAGACAATCAGCAATCCTACATAGTCGTATTACAGATAGGTGTAAATTTTGACAGATTGACTCAGTGTTTGGGACCCATGAACATGAATTATTTTTCACACACCCTCACTACACACACTTATACTAGGTGGGGCTCCATCTGCCCACTTTACAGATGGGGAAACAAGTTCAGAGAGCACAAGTGCAAGGTCACAGAGTTAGTAACTATCAGTCAGTCTGTCTGGGTTCCAACCCCGATGCTCTCGACAGATCCTAAGCCAAAGGCTATCTTCCAGCACGGAAGGAAGTGACCCAAAGGGGCTCCCTTGGAGTGCTCCTGGCGTGTTCTGCGCCCTAACCATGCGCCTTGTCTTTGGTGCTTTGTTCTTTAACACATCTCTATGGTGTGCCCACTTCATGCCAGGGCTGGGCGCTGGGGACAATGGGGGGAGGAAAACCAACAACTTCCCCAGCCCCTTCTCACCTGTGTCCTGGTACTCATCGTGGATCCTGCTCCCCAGCCCCACTCCTTGCCCTGGCGGCCAGCGAATCCCCACCGCAGGCGCGGGCTGCTGACAGTTTAGAGGGTTCCTTCTCACAGAGGTGCTGGCAGTTTCCTAGGAGATTCTGGAAACCTTCAACGCCTCCAGGGCTCAAAGGACTGGAAGCATAATGGCGCACCTTCAGGCACCGTGATAGGTGATTGGGGAGATAATTTGGGAGCAAGAGATCCAGTTCAAACCCTGTCGAATCATATCAGTTCGGCCCCTCCCCATTCCCACGGGCTTGGGGGGGACCGACAGCCGCACAGCTCAGGCGGGAAGAAGGGAATTCCCCAAATCAGAGCACCCTCCTGTGGAGGGGGCTTGTCGCTCTGGCTGGGGGACCCCGGGGACCGTGTGCACTCCTGTCCCCGACCTCCAGGACCGGGAGCGCCCCTCCCCCGTTCCGCCTCGTCTCGCACGCCCGCGAGCGAGCGCGCCCCCGCCGGTGCACGAGCGCGCGCGCCTCGGCGCGGGAGCGCGCCCCGGGGAGAACCCGAGCAAGATGGAGGCCGCGCGGAGGCCGCCGCCTGGGCCGAGGCCGCCGCTGCCGGGAGCGCCGAGCCGAGGCGCCTAGGCAGTGCCCGTCCCGGACCCGCCGCCCCCGACCCGGCCCAGGTTGGTCTCCCTGCACTCTCGCTCCGCGGCCGCAGCCTCCGCGCGCGTCCGGCCTGGGCGCGGGGCCGCCGCCTCCCCATCCCCGACCCTCCTGGGGCCCGGCCGCTGCCCAGCGCCCCGGGGACGGCCCCTGCCCGCCGCCTGTCCCTCGCGGCCTGGGCTGCCCGCCGGCCCCGCTCCCTCGTCCTCCAGTCCTGGCCCGCCAGTCCTAGGCTCCCCGCAGTCTGCATCCAGCCTTGGCTTCTGAGGACACCCCCACCCCCGCTCCGTGTTCAAACCCTACGGTCCCAGCCCCCAGATCACCTTCCTAACCCCCCAGTACCAGCGCCTTCTACCCCCTTCTTCCTCCCTCATAGAAGCGCCCCCGCCTCATAGCCCCTTTCTAGACACCCCACACCAGACCTCCCTCTACCCCTAATACCAGCCCCCAGATTCCCTTCTGAGCTCCATATAGGCAGCACCTCTGCTAATCCTCCAATACCGGACTCCAGCCTCCATTCCATCTCCCCACTGCGCCCTCCTGCTCCCCCAATACTAGATCCCAAACCCCCTCCCCAACTCCCCCATGACCACTTTCGAGCTCCCCCCACTTCCAGCTCCCGTATTCTCATCCCAGGGCCCCCCAACTTACACATGGTCCCTTCCTAAGCCCCCTACTAGATCTTTGCCAGTGCCCCCCCACACCGCCCCAACACTCTTGTGACCCCTTCCTCATTTCCCCGCCCCAGGCCCCGCCCTCGCGAGTCCCTTGACTCAGGGCTACTTCTCGCGTGCGTCCCCAGCTCCCGCCCGGCAGCCCGGCGGTCCGTCCCGGGCACCATGCTGCCCTCGCAGGAGGCCTCCAAGCTCTACCATGAGCACTACATGCGGAACTCGCGGGCCATCGGCGTGCTGTGGGCCATCTTCACCATCTGCTTCGCCATCATCAACGTGGTGGTCTTCATCCAGCCCTACTGGGTGGGCGACAGCGTAAGCACCCCCAAGCCTGGCTACTTCGGCCTCTTCCACTACTGCGTGGGCAGCGGCCTGGCCGGCCGCGAGCTCACCTGCCGGGGCTCCTTCACCGACTTCAGCACCATCCCGTCCAGCGCCTTCAAGGCGGCCGCCTTCTTCGTGCTGCTCTCCATGGTGCTGATCCTCGGCTGCATCACCTGCTTTGCGCTTTTCTTCTTCTGCAACACCGCCACGGTCTACAAGATCTGTGCCTGGATGCAGCTCTTGGCAGGTAGGGTAGGGGCGGGGGCGGAACCCCCAGAACAGGCGCCGAGAACGGGGGCTCCTTCCTGACAGGTTCTCTTCTTGGAGGAGTCAGAGATAGATTCTGTCCCTCTGTGTTAAGACACTCCCCTCTTTGGCTGACCCTCAGCAGCCACTGGGTAGGGGATTCAATGAGAGAGAGGCACCTTAGGGCAGGCGCAGAGCCTTAGAATTGGGTATTTGGGTCTGTGTGCTTGGATATGGGCAGACCACCTGTATTGACTGGTTAGCATTATGTTAGTGTCTCTAAGAGTCTCTTTTGGCTGTCTTAGGGGAAATATTTATCTGAATGATGGATTACTCTAGGTGTGATTTCTATTATATTGAAAAAAGCTTGAGATGGGAAATGGAGAGATCCGGCTTGGACCTCCAACTTGCTGACATTATCAACTTAGGTGTTTTTCTTTATTTCTCTGAGGCTCGGTTTCCTCATCTGTAAAACAATGTTGAGGATTCCAAGAGGACAAATGAAACAGTGTCCTGTAAACTTTAAAGTCTGTGATAAGTGTGTGTGTGTGTGTGTGTGTGTGTGTGTGTGTGTGTGTGTAGGGGTGGGGGAAACAGGCTGTCTATAGAGTCCATCCAATGTTTGACATGTGAGTGGTTGACAGCACCTGGCAACATGGGTCTCTGGAGAGCATTCTTCATCCTCCCCGCCCCCCAAAGCAGGAAGGGTTCTGGTGCCATGCCCAGTGGGAATGAGTCCCTGGGACCCTCTGAAATATTTGGCTAAGACAGTCATCTTGCCCTAAGAACTAGAGAAGGGCCACTTGGGAACAAGAAATGCTGAGACGGTTTTCCAGGATCCATTAGAGTCCCACACCTCTGCCCACCTTTCGATCGAAGACAGATTTTGAAGACTCAGAAACTTGGGCGTTTGCCTATTTGCTGAGAGGGAAGAGAGTTGATCTGCAAAAAGTGGGGTCAGGGGATGGCAGGATGGGGGAGGAGGACTGGTGAAGGCTAGGAAAAAGTTTGGGGTGCTTCAGGGATGAGAAAGAGAAGGAAAAATGTGATAATCATATAGTAGAGATGATTTTTAAAATAATCACCTCAGGACATTCAACAAATGTTTGCCTTTACAAAAGAAACCCCCAGAGGAGGTGTTATATCACTTGCTGATGATTCCACTACTCAAAGCATTATAGGGAATTGTCTTTGGAGCACGGGGTGTATTCTCTTGAATATCTTCATTGAGGGGAAACCTCCATCTTTTGAAGGAGGAATGTGATTTTTGAAAATGGCTGAAAATCACACAGGGTCAACTGTAGATAATATGATGGGTGATCAAATTGAGAACTGTCACTTGGGATAAAAACCAAAATGTAAGGACAAAGTCACAAGGCTGGCTTGCTTCCCCAAGGAGACTTTTACAAATGCAGGGGAAAAACAAAGACAAAAACAAAACACACACACACACCCCAAAAAAAGAAAGAAAAAGAAAAGAAAAGAAAAGATATACAAATGCAGAGAGGAATTACTGCCCCAGTGAAAGAATTGCCTAAATTACTAAAAGGACTACCTTGAAGAAGACAGTATATATTCAGATGTGGACATTGTAATGGGCTTGTTTCAAATTCATTTCACCCCATTCAACTTAGATGTGGATATTTTAGAATCTCTAAAGGGGGTGAGGAAGGAGAATTTTAGGATGTAAGGTGCATCTGTCCACATTTCTCAGTGGTACTAGAGAAACGATATGTATTTCCACTCTATTTTTCTTCCAAAGTCAAGCTGGAACCCCCAATTCATCAACCTTTATTTGGAGTCTGCAGATGGGTTGCTGACCTCTTGGCCTTCAAATTCTCTGTAATCCATGTGGGTTTAATCTTGAGGATTTGATGAACTGTCCAACAACCCCCATGTAATCATAGAATTTCAGGGATTTTAGAGATCAGCTCCTTCAGATTCCACCTTCCCATCACTTATTTTAGAGAGATAAAACTGAGTGTAGAGAACTGAAGGGCTTACCCAATGTCACACAGCCAGTGAGGGAGCAAACTAGGTCTAAGGCCTGGGTTTCTTGACTCCTGGCCCAGGGCACTTTCCTTTGTGTTACTGCCCCTCCCTTGTGGGCTGAGGGGCACTTGGCAGAGTTGGGGAGTTTATTCACTTTGCTTAGAGATTTCTGAGTTCTCTGGGTCAATTCACTTTGCTTAATAAAGTGACACCAGGACAGAGGCCAGAGCACGGACTCCGAGTGTTGGGATGGGGGTTCTTGGCTGACTATGCCTGTGACTCACCATTCAGGTTAAGTTTTTTTTTTAGTTTAAATCTCAGTTTTCCCATTTGTACAATGGGTAACTGGAGGCAATTAGTGAGTTGATTTAAAGTATCTCTTTCAGCCCTATGGTGCTTTGATTATGCCAGACAAGAATCTGATACATGTCATATGATTCTTGTTCCAGTGAACTTTTATTCAAGTATTTTAGAGTCTTTTAAGTACAGAGCACTGGACCATTGGGAAAATACAAAGAGATATTTATTTCTTTGTTTATTCCTCACCTGCTCTGTGGTCATCCCTGTGCTAGGTACTGCAATACTGAGATGCATAAGATATCATCCCTACCCCCAAGGATCTTAGGTCTATAAAATGCAGTCCCTGCTCTCAGGAAGCTTACCGACTAATAGGGTCACTGTATGAGTACTGGTCAGCAATCTTTCAGTGGCAAGTGACAGAAATCCAACTCAAACTAGCTTAAATGAATTAAAATAAAATAAAGAGGGTAGGGTTTATTGGCTCACTCAACTTGAAAGTCAAGAGTATCTGGTTTCAGGCATGGTTGGATTCAGATTCTCAAATAATACCATGAAGAATCTATCTCTTTCCATTTCTTGGTTCCTCTGTGTTCACTCATCTTAAGTCCACTTCTCTTTTGAAGCTGACAAATAAGGCTCCTGGCAGATGTGAATTCACATCTCTTCAGTTTAGCAATGCCTGTGGGAAAAAAATAATTCCAGGAAAAGTTCCAGGGATGATTCTCATTGGCCCAGCTTTGGTCAAGTGCCCACCTCTTAATTAATCATAATGACTTTGTCTAAGACCTGAATCACATGCCCATCCCTGGAACAAAATGTGGACTGATAGTGGAGAAAGGTCCTTTCCCACAAAGGTAAGTCAAGTGTGATAACTGGAAATGGTGTACTGCGGGTAAGACAAGTGCAGACAGAAGCTTCCCCTCGGGCTGTCTAACATGTGCCGGACTAATATACACATACTAATACACACTAATATGTGCTGGGCTGTATGTGCTGTGGAAACCCACAGCAACAGAGGTGGCTGCTGGCTTAGTTGGAAGTGAGGCTTGAGCTGGGCAGGGTGTTGACAGGTGCGAAGTGTGGGAGAACATTCTGAATGGAGAGGAAGATGGAGACAAAGAGGCAAAAAAGCCATGTGTGGCGTGACTATGGCATCCACATGGAGGACAGCAGGATGAGAGGCCAGGAAGGAATGCTGGAAGCCATAGTGTGCTGGATCAAGGAATCTGGACTTTAATCAGTAGTTAATTGGAAGCTGCTATGACTATTATTAATATTCAAGAAAAATATTTAACATTTTCTGAGCCTTTACCATACGCTAGACCATGTGTTAAACATTTTACATGCATAATATTATTTAATCCTCACAACAATCCTGTGGAGAGGTACCATTATTCATATTTTATAGATGAGAAAATTGAGCTTCAAAGAGGAAAAAGTCATTTTTCCAAGGTCATACAGGTGGTAAATGGTGCAGCCAGGACTGTAACTTGATCTGTCTTAATTGAAAGCCCAAGCTTTTGGTTAAAGGAAAATTAATGATGGAGATAGTGGCAGGAGGTTTTTGCCAGAAAAGCCATATGTAGAGAGATGGAAGAGCCACGTGGCTGTTGATGGAATTAGGCGTCAGCTCCTCAGGGCTTCTTCGGAGATGTCTGCTAGTCATTCTCATTTCCTGAGAACATGCAATGGGCCAGTATCTATGCTAGACATTTTCACGTTCATTGTGTCATTTAATTTTCAGCTGTTAAAATGAATTGCTCAAAGGTCACACATCTAGTAGAAGGTGGAGCTGAAACTCAATGCAAGTCTAGATTGATCTAGAACCTATTCTTAGCACTGGACTGGAATGCAGGAAGTGCATACGCAAATTACAATTTAGAGCTGTAAGCTCTGTGTACTAAATGTTACCTATGGGCTGGGAGAGGTAAGCTGGTGGGGAGTGGGGGAGGGGTGGTGGGGGTGGGGGTGAGGGTGGAGGTGGGGTGATGGGGGTTGGGGTGGGGGTGTTCGCACCTGGAGTTGAGACTCAGCTGAAGGCTGGTTGAGGGCCAGAGGGGGCAGTGTGGGGCAGGAGTTTAAGTGCAGAGGGCTTAGAATCCCTACTGTGCCACTTCCCAGCTGTGTGGCCTTGGATAAGTGGGTTTGCCTCTCTGAATCTCAGTTTCCTCATCTGTGAAGGAGATTATTATTGCACCTACTTCAGAGGGTGGTGGAAAGAAATAAATGAAACGATGGGAGTAAAGTGTTGAGTGTGGTTCCTGGTGAGCACTAATAAATGGTCGCTGTTGTTCTTGTGATGGAATCCAAGTGAAGAGCCGATTGTGAGGAGTCCTTGGTGCTCAGAGTTTGTGCTTGCTGGGATGATCACAGAAGTTGTAACTTAAGAAGTTACAAGCTGTCAGCTGGGAAGGATCTTACCAATTAGCTTGCTCAACCCCCTCATTTCACAGGCGAGAGAACTGAGTCCCAGAGAGAAGAGAAAAGTTCATGGTCACAGAGTAGGGCTTGAACCTAGGTCCCTCCTCTTTCCACTGAAAGGAGATGATTCTGACCACAATTCATTCAATATTAAGTGCCTACTATGTGCCAGGCACTGCCCTGGTGCTTGGGTCACAGCAGAGAACAGTGTGTGACATGGAATGGAAGCTGGGGGAGAGCTGGGGTGGGAGGTGGCAGCAGGGGGCTGGATGGTGAGATCCAGAGGTGAGTATCTTCCAGCTTTCCAGATGCAGGTCTTTAATCACTGGGAGTCTCTGGGCTAGGAGCAGCAATCACAGGAGCTGCCATCACTGCCGCTTAGGATATACATCCACATTTCTCTCCATTTCCTTGCATTTTGGTTCAGATTTGATTTGGGATTTTATCAGTCCAATAGGTCTTTGTTGTGTGTGCATGACACTGCTAAGCACATCGGGAGAATTTCTCTCCTCCCTCCCTCATTTCTTTTCTCCTCCTCCAGGTCTCCCTTCCTCCCTCCTCTCCTCCATTTCACTTCCTTCCCTCCCTGCCTGCCAGCATTTATCTCCCTCCCTCTCTCCCTACCCCTTTCCTTTCTTTCTCACATCAGCCCTTTACTGAAGGCCTCCTGTGTGTGTCAGGCACTGTGCAAAGCTCTGGGAATCCTGGGTAAGAGTCCTTGCTCCCAGGGAGCTCACAGTCTACTGGGGGAGGCAGGAAAGAAAACTGATCATCACAGTATGGTATGACACACGAAATTATTGAATCATAATAGGGAAATGGGGGCATGAAGGGGACTTCTAATACAATTAAGGACAGCCAGGGAGTATTCCAAAAAGGGTAACAACATTTGAACTGAATTATGAGTAGGAAAGAGCAGGGCAAGCCAGGCAGAGGGGACAGTATGATCAAAGGTGCGGAGGTGGGAATAGTTGGTGTGTTTGGGGGACTATGAGCAATTAGGGCAAGGAGAGGTAAGAGCTGAGACAGGGGAGGTGGGCAGGAGCTGGATCCTAGAGGCCTTCTGAGTCATGGTAAGGAGTTTAGGCTTTATCTGTAGGCAGCAGATAGTTGAAAGGTTCTTTTTAAATTGCTTTATTTTTTCCCAGACTTCTATTGACTTCATGGAAAAGTTAATACATGCCCATGATACATAATTCAAAAAGTCAGAAGTGTATCCAGTCAGATGTAAGTCTCCTTTCCACCCTCATCCCCCATTGTTTCTCTCAGAGGCAGCCACATTACCGGTTTCTTGAGTATCGTTCCCAGAAATTCCATAAATAGTTACATAATGGTAAATTAGTTGCTGCATAACACATTACCCCAAAACTTAGTGGCTGAAAGCAACAAGCATTTATTATCTGTGTTTCTATGAGTTACAGGAGTTTGAGAGCAGCTTAGTTGGGTTGGTAGTTCTGGCTCAAGGTCTCTCATGTAGTGAGTTGCAACCAAGACCTCAGCTGGGGCTATAGTCACCTGAAGACTGACTGGGGCTGAAGGATCCACTGAGCTCATCCATGTGAGTGTTGGCAGAAGACCTTAGAATGAGTGATGAGAGAGAAAGGGGGAGAGAAAAAGGGGAGGAGAGATAGATAGATAGAGAGAGAGAAGTGTTCCATCAGTGAAAAACTCACTCTTTGACCTATTGAATTTGTTGAAGAACATTACCCAAGGTCTACAAACCAACCCATTTTTAGCAAGCTTTGATCAGTGTCTCTACTGAGCTGGAAGCCTCTCCATGATTTTCCTCTAAAAATTATTAAGGGACAAAATTCAAAAGAATGCCTTTAATTCTAGTCGTAGAATCTTGGCCATGTGCCAGGTTACCAGAATGATTTTCTGTTACCAGGTCAAAAATTGTGTTCCTGATTTATAACATTGATTGATTTGTCAGCCAAAAAGACCACACCTCTTTTAGGAAGAGTGGGAAAATTAAAAAATTTGTTTTACCATGTTTGAGTCTAAGTAGGTTTGTGATCTACATTGGAGCCTGGAATAACTCTTTTAAATATTAAGTTTGCATGAGATAAAGTTTAATATGCAGAGTTTTGCTGTATGGTATATAGCTTTAGTCTAAATTAGAAACAGGTGTTTGACAACCGAATTTGTTTTCCATGTTGAATTGTAATCTCTAAATGCAAACTTGGAGGTCAAGGGACCTTCCTAAATAGTTTATGCAAAAGTAAGCTTTAGACAGTCCCAGGGGACACCACCTGCTTCCATGCTTTATGTATCAGGAAGTTAGGTGTAGACTTGAAAAGTGTTTACTAACAGAAAAATGTTATACCTAAAGCTAAGAAAAAGTAAGGGTTTGTAATGCAATGCAGAGAAATACTCTAAGGGGTGGGGGGACGGTGTCAGTAGGAAATGGGATGAAATATCGAGAGACATGAGTTGAAACACTGCCTTCATATATAATGAAGATTGCTGTCAGGGCCATCAAATTCATTTTTTAAGTTTTCAGAGTGATCTTGGGAATGGAGTGTGTTTAAAAAAGAGCTTGGAAGGGCTGGCAGGTTAGCTCAGTTGGTTAGAATATGCTGCTGATAATACCAAGGTCCAGGGTTCAATCTCTGTACCTGCCAGCCCCCCCCCATTAACCCCCAAAAGAGCATGAAGACTGAGAGAATGCTTAAGAAAAACAATCAGCGAAGCTTCCTGCAGGAAAAGCCTACTACAGCCAATTCTCATATTGAAGTCTGTTTTCATTTTTTCCCAAATTGTCCTTCTTGAGGTCCAAGCCTTAATAGTGAGCTGATGGTCTCTATAGACAGGGGAGTCTAGAGAATTTATTTTGCATTGGAAAGCAAGAGGTGATTTTTCTCTAATATATGTGAGCTATTGCTCATTTAAAACTGCTTGTCTAGCATAATTTGCCCTGATATGAAAAAATGTGAAGTTTTTTCATCTAGCAGCCAAGTATCTTCTAACTTCTGGTAGTTTGTGGAAGTTGGGGGCCGAAGTACCCCCACTGTGGGTGTCTTCCATGTACAGTAAGTGCAGATTTTCTCAAATTCAAAGTGGTTATCTGGGTTTTACAAAAAGCTATAACTAGTTGTAAGTGCTTAGGAAGAAACCATTTGCAACCATTTAATTTAAATGAGAATATGTTGTTCATTTTGAATTAATGTATTTTATATTCTTTTAACATAACTTATTTCTATGGGTCTTAAAACCACACACAATGGTTCTTATCTGAATTGTCTTCTGTAACAGGTTTCAATAAAGTTGGACCAAATTAAAAAAAGGGGTGGGGGGTAGAGAGGAAGAAGCCATCTGCCAACCCACTCCACCGTTTTTGGTAACAACTTTGTTAAAATATAATTCATATGTCATACAATTTACCCATATAAAGTGAATGACTCAGTGGTTTTTAGTATGTTCACAGAGTTGTTTAACCATCACCACAATCAATTTTAGGATATTTTCATCACCTCAAGAAGAAACCTCATACACTTTAGCTATCATCCTCTAATACCCTTTCCCCCATCCTACCCATCCCTAAGCATCCACTAATTTAGTTTCTGTCCCTGTATTATTAGCCTCTTCTGGACATTTCATATCAATGGGATCTTTATTTTTCTTTTCTTTTTGTTGGACCTTGGTGTTATCAGCACCACACTCTAACCAACTGAGCTCACTGGCCAGCCCTAGGATCATATAATATATGGTCTTTTGTGACTGACCTCTTTCACTTGACATAATGTTTTCAAGGTTCACTCATGTTGTAGCATGCATCGGTACTTCATTCCTTTTTATGGCTGAATAATATTAAATTGTAGGGACATACAACAGTTTGCTTATCCAGTCATCAGTTGATGGACATTTGGGTTGTTTCCACCTTTTGGCTACTATGAATAATGGTATATAAACATTCACGTACAACTTCTTGTGTAGACACATGCTTTCATTTCTCTCAGGTATATACCTAGAAGTGGAATTGCTGGGTGTATTAGTCTGTTTTTATGTTGCTATAACAGAATACCTGAGACTGGGTAATTTATAAAGAAAAGAGGCTTATTTGGCTCACGATGCTGAGAGGTGTGGGCCTCAAGGTGCTTCCACTCATGGTGGAAAATGGCAGGCAGCCAGTGGGTGCCAAGATTGTGTGATGAGAGGAAGGGGCGGGGGGAAGGTGCCAGGGTCCTTTAAACAACCAGCCCTTGTGGAAACTAATAGAGCGAGAACTCACTCACTTCCCCTCCTCCCCACTGGGTGTTAATCTATTCATGAGAGATCTACCCCCATGACCAAAACAGCTCCCAATATTGCCACACTGGTGATCAGATTTCTACATGAGCTTTGGGGGCACAATGTATCCAAACTCTATCACTGGGTCAAATGAAAACTCTATATTTAACATTTTGAGGAACTGCCAGGTTGTTTTCCATAGTGGTTGGACCTTTTACATTCCCACCACCATTGTATGAGGGTCCCTATTTTTCCATATCCTCACCAATACTTGTGATTATCTCACTTTTTGATTACAGTCATCCTACTGGGTATGAAGTAGTATCTCACTGTAGTTTTGATTTGCATTTCCCTAATGATTAGCAGTGTTGAGAATCTTTTCCTGTGCTTATTGGCCATTTGTATATATTCTTTGGAGAAATGTCTGTTTAGATTCTTTGCCCATTTTTCATATAGTTTGTCTTTTTATTATTGAGTTGTAACTGTTCTTTAGATATTCTGGATAAAATTCTCTTATTAAAAATATGATTTGCAGGCCAGCCCGTGGCTCACTTGGGAGAGTGCAGTGCTGATAACACCAAGGCCACGGGTTCGGATCCCTATATAGGGATGGCTGGTTAGCTCACTTGGGAGAGTGTGGTGCTGACACCACCAAGTCAAGGGTTAAGATCCCTTTACCGGTCATCTTAAAAAGAAAAAAAAAAAAGATGATTTGCATATAGTGTACTTTTGTTTTAGTCAGTTTTGTGTTGCTATAACAGAATTACCTGAGACTGGGTAATTTATAAGGAAAAGAGGTTTATTTGGCTTACGATTCTGGGACAGCTGCATCTGGCACGGGCCTCAGGCTGATTCTACTCATGGTGGAAAATAGCAGGCTGACGGTGGGTATGAGCAGATCACATGGCGAGAGGAAGCAAGAGAGAGAGAGTAGGTGCCAGGGTCCTTTTAAGCAAGGAGCTCTCGTGGGAACTAATAGAGCGAGAACTCACTCATTAATTCCCCCTCCCCCAGGGAGAGCATTAATCTATTCATGAGGGATCCACCCCCATGACTCAATCAGTTTCAAGCACTGCCACATTGGGGATCAAATTTCCTCATGAATTTTGGAGGGGACAACACATCCAAACTCCATGAACTTTCTTCCATTCTGTGAGTCATCTTTTCACTTTCTTGATAGTGTTCTTTGAAGGAAAAAAGTTTAAAGTTTATACAAAGTCTGATTTATCTATTTTTCTTTCTTTCATTGCCTGAGCTTTTGGTGTCATATCTAATTTTGTTATTGCCAGATCCAAAAATCCAAGGTCACAAAGTTTACCTCTATGTTTTCTTCTAAGAGGATTTTTTTTGTTTTTTGTTTTTTGCGTGTGTGTGGCTGGCCAGTACAGGAATTGAATCCTGGACCTTGGTGTTATCAGCACCACACTCTAACCAATGGAGCTAACTGGCCAGCCCCCTCTTTTTTCTTATAGTAATAACTTTGTATGTGATTTCACCTCAAAAACTTTTCTGTTATTTTTATGTGGAATTGGTTTTCCTGATAAAGTAAGGTTCAGGAAAGCCTAAGTTCAGAACTCTCTCTTTTGTTTTGTGTATCATTAAAAAAAGTGACCGCTTGCTTTCCAGAGTTCCTAGCTCTGCTCCCCTTCCCATGTTGGTCTATATCTTCTCTTTTCTTTCCTCTGTGTCCCTGTTCTGCTCAATTTTCAGCTTTTCTTTTCTTTTTCAATTAAAAAAATTTTTTTGGTGGCTGGCACGTATGGGGATCTGAACCCTTGACCTAGGTGTAACACATTGTGCTCTAACCAACTGAGCTACAGCCAGCCCACAAATTAAGTTTTATATGTGGTGTGAGGTACTGATCCAACTTCCTTCTTTTGCATATGGCTGTCCAGTTGTCCCAGCACCATTTATTGAAATGACTATTCTTTCTCCATTGAATTGTCTTGGTACTCTTGTCAAAAGCAACTGACTGTAATGTGTAGGTTAATTTCTAGACTCTCAATTCTTTTCCACTGATCTGTATATCTGTCCTTAAGCCAGTTCCAGACTGTCTTGATTACTGTTGCTTTGCAGTCAGTTTTGAAATCAGGAAGTGTGAATCCTCCAACTTTGTTCTTTTTTTTCAAGATTGTTTTGGCTATCACACTGCCTTTTATGTCCTAACGTCAGACATCACATACCATCAATTCTGCCACATTCTGTTATTAGAAGTGAGTTCCTAAATCCAGCCCACATTCAAGAGGAGGAGAATTAGGCTCCCCTTGTGAAGGGAGGCATATCAAAGAATTTGTGGACATATTTTCAAATCACCACAAATGGTAACATACTAAAGACTTTGTTCTGTGTCTTGCTCCAGATTGTTTCATGTCAGTGTATAAAGAGCCATCTCTTTCTTAACTACTATGTGGTAAACTTTTTCATAGATACGTCATAATTTATTCAATTAATTTTTGTTTATAATATTTTGCTATAATAATGCTTCCATGAAAAATATTGTATATAAATAATTCGATACATGTGTAAGTATAAGGATAGTGTAAAGCCCTAGTAGGGGAATTGCTAGATTTATAGTCATATATATATATTTACATTTATTTATAGTCATATATATATTTAGTCATAAATATATTTACAATTTTTTTCCATGTGTGTATTTGGTTGTTTATATTCATAACTTGACAGATCTAGTGATGGTGTCCTCCACAGAGGCCGCTCAAAGTTACACTTTCACCAGCAATGTCTGATAGGAACCATTTCTCCACATCTTCGCCAACTGAGTGTGTTATCAAACATTTTATTTTTTCCAACATGATGGACAAAAACCCACACTTCTTATAGTAGTAATTTGCCTTTTTCTTATTATAAATGAGGTTGAGCACCTTATATAGATTTTTTTCAGTAAGCTGTCCCTTTTAAATATTTTTGTCAAGTTAATCGTATTTTTCCTCTTTGAACTGTAAGAACTTTTTATGTGTTAAGAAACTTAAGGGCTGGGCAGTTAGGGTTAGGGTATAGCCTTATATCACCCAAGTAACAGGTTTGTATTCCCATACCAGCCAGCCACCAAGAAAAGAAAAAAAATAAAATAGAAATTGTGGGCTGGCTGGTTAGCTCACTTGGTAGAAAGTGGAGCCAATAACACCAAGGTCAAAGGTTCGGATCCCTGTATCAGCCAGCCACCCCCAAAAATGCCAAAAACAGAAACAGCTTTTTGTGATATGAGTTTCCAATATTGTTTTCCAGTTTATCTTTTGACTTTGTCCATGGATTTTTTTCGCCCATGGTGAAAAAAAAAATTTTTTTTTTAACATCAGCAAATCATCAACTCTCTCTTTTATGGCTCCTGGATTTAGTGTTATACCTACAAAGGCCCTGAAGTATTTTAAGCATGGGGAAACACAATCAGACCTGGTTGTTGGTGGAGTGGATAGGTTAGAGGTTTCAGGACAAGGGTTGGGCTGTTCTTATTCTGAAAGCCTCTTATTTTTATCTTTTTCTTTAAATTTTTATTTCATGTTATTCATCATTGTCAACCTTACTTTAATCCCAGAGCACTGTAATGGCACAATGAGAGCACTGCCTGGCACATAGTAGGTGCTTAATATGTGTCTATTGAATGAATGAATGATGGTATCTTATTTAAGTCCTAGCTCCACCAACCACTTCTTTGGAGGTAGCATAGTTCAGTGGTCACACAATCTGAATGAATCCCAATTGTGGTATTACCAGCCAAGTGTCCTTAGGAACATTACATGATTTCTGAGTCTCAGTCATCACTTATAAAATGGGAACAATAATAGTAACTACCTCATGGATTGATTGTGACTATGTATACATACCCCAGCACAAAGGAAACCCTCAATAAATGGTAGCAATTGTTATTAGTTATGTGACCTGAATCAAATCACTTTGGCTTCAACATTCCATGGTCTGTGCTAGAACAAGGGAGGAAAGGTTGAATAGTGGGAAGAGTTGGGAGATAAGACTTGAAAAGTGGTGTATTAGTCCATTTCTGTTGCTTATAACAAAATACCTAGAACTAGGTGATTTATCAAGAAAACAAAATTTATTGCTTACAGTTTCAGAGGCTGGGAAGTCCAAAGTCCAGGGAACACATCTGGGGAGGGTCTTGTTGGTGGTGACAGTGACCCAGGGGTCTCACATGGCAGGAAATGGCAGAGCAGAGAGAGATAGCTCCTCCTGTACTCTCCTTTTAAAGCCCTCAGAACCGTGGCTATGACCACCATTTTTAATCCATTCACTATGGCATGGTCCCACGATCTAATCACCTCTTCAAGGCCCCTTTCAATTACCATAATAGGATTTCCCACCCCCTCAACAGTCACAGTAGGGACCAAGTTTCTAATACATAAAACTTGGGGGACACAATTCAAGCTTCACTGAGTTGGGGGGGAGGGCATTTAATCCACAGCAGGGCTGGCATATGGAGAGCCTTGAATGTTGGGCTTTGGAGTTTGGGTCTTATTCCGAGGTGATGGGCAATCACTTGCAGGCATGAAGGAGGCCAGGGCCAGGTATGGCTTCAGAAAGACAGCTTGGGCAGCTGCTGTGGGGAATGGACCAGAAGGAGGCTTGATGGGAAGCAGGGAGCCCAAGGAGGAGCCTGGACAGTGGTCTGGGTGAGAGATGCTGAGGCTGGTGCAGGGACAGCAGAAAGATCAGGGACCTGTTAGGAGACCAAAAGGCATCTTGGGGGTGAGGACAAGGCAGCTGTTGCAGAGGACTCCAAGTCTCCTCCGTGGATGATTGGGTCTCTAGAGTGACATTCACAAAGTATGCAGGAGGAAGGTCAGGTTTGGGGAGGAGGAAGATAAGGCCTGCTTGGGAATGTTGAATTTGAGATGTGCAAGGGGAAAGTTCAAACAAGCAGTTGTATATTTAGGCCTGGAACGGAGGAGAGAGGTCTCAGCTGGAGATGGAGATCTGAGGCGTCTTCACACGAATCTGAGCGTGAATGAAATTGCCAGGGAGAGTGAGTGGAGGGAGATCAGGAGACTGCCTAGGAAACACCAATCTTTAAGGGGTGGGTAGAGGAGGCAGATCCAGAAAAGGAGACTGCGACAGAGAATTCAGAGCGGTAGGAGGCAAATTAGCCACTGAGAAACTGAAAAAGATCACCTTGAGGAAGGCTACTTCTTTGGAGGAGAAAAAGTGGACTGGGGAGGGATGGAGACACCTGGAATGGAAAGAGAATGTGGGGAGAACAGCAGGAGGCTTTTAACCAAATCCTAGAGGTGGGTGTGGCCGAGCTGAACTAGGGCCATGGGGGAACAGGGGAGGAGGGGCGGGTTGAAGGTTATTAACAGGCGATGAGATCCATGCAGGCTGGGCCCGGGGGTGGTGGACGAGAGTAAGTTCTGTTACCAAGTAATTATCACACAAAGTGACCAGCGTTCTATCTGTCCATACTGGCATCTGTGGCACCAGCTACAGTGACTGTATTTGTGTTCTCAACAGTACCCCCCTCCTAAATGGTGAGCTCCTCAAGGTCAGGAACCATGAGCCAAGGACTGAACGACTTAGAGGAAGAGCATCCCAGCAGAGCAAATGAATTTGACATGTTTTAAGGGACAGAGAGGGGGCCAGTGTGGCCGGGAGTGTAGGGAGCAAAGAAAAGAGGAGGTGGAGCCAGCCTGTGGGCCTTGTAGTCTGTGATCAGGTGTCGGGATGTTATCCTGAGTGCCACGGGGAGCTTTTGGAGAGAGTTAACCAGGGTAGGGACAGCAGCTGTTTTGAACTTTCACTCTGGATGCTGAGTGGACAATAGACGATGATAGGCAGGGCTGGGAGCAGAGAAACTAGTTAGGCGCTCCTGCATCTTCCAGGTGGGAGGCTGTGGGGCTTGGAGCAAGGGGGTAGTGGTGGAGATGGAGAGAAGGGGTCAGATGCTGGACATTTTTTGGAGGTTGAGCCTATCAGCCTTGCAAATATTGGGTGTGGGAGGTGAGGGAAGGGGAGGAGTCAGGATGCCTCCTAGATTGGCTCCAGAGTCTGGGTGGTTGGAGGGGAGTAGGAACCCTGCCACAGGAGTCCCCCCCTGGGAGCTGATAGGGGCATGGAGATTGGGCCTTGACCTCTCCAATCTGGTGGGTCATGGGTTGACAGTTAGGAGAAGCCCAGCCTCCCTTGCAAGATAAGCCCCTGCCCTGGGTAAGCAGGAGCAGAGCGAGAGGCTCAGACCTGGCAGGTAGGGATGTGTGGTCAAGCATCTCCACCCTCCCTCCTTCACCCCAACCTTCTACCCCTGAGAGTCTCCCTGTGAGATGGTTCTCACTACAGCCCCCTTAGGCACCGGATCCTGGGGAAGCTATTCCCTTTGAAAGCTATGGTCCCGATGTGGACACAGATCTTCACCAGACTCTCCTCAGCCCCAAACCTAGTCTGGTCCTTTCCAGAAAAACCTTTCTCAGCTCGAGGGAGGGACTCTGAGAGCATTCAAGCAGCTGATGATGTATTCTATGCTGTGATGCTTGCTTTTTTGTATATCTCACCCTTTCTAAGACTCTTATTGCTTTTTAAAAGTATCGTTGTTCTTTCTAGAAAAATTGGAGAATCTAGATGAGCAGAATTACACCCATAATCTCACTCGCTCCAGGATAGTCATTCTTAACTACTTGGTCTACACTCATAACGGTATAGAGTATTGGATATGAGCAGGCTGTCTGAGTTCAAGTCCTGGTTCTGCAACTTACTAGCTGTGTGACCTTGGATAATGTGAATGACCTCTCTGTGCCTCAGTGTCCTCATCTGTAAAAAGAAGATAATAATAGTACCTACACCAGAGTCATTGTAGACATGAAATGAATTTGTGTGTGTAAAGAACTTAGTATAGTGCCCGGCATGGTACATTCTGTAGAACTATTTGCTGTAACTATGTAAGTATTTTTTCCAAAATGAAATTAGTGTGTGTTATTTTTTAAAGCCTTTAAAAACCTAACATATAATGAGTATTTCCTATGTCATTAAACCTTCCTCCATATGCTTTATTTTTATTTTTTATTTTTGCGGCTGGTCGATATGGAGATCGGAACCCTTGACCTTGGTGTTACAACGCTGCACTCTAACCCACTGAGCTAACTGGCCAGCCCTCTCCTCAATGTTCATTTAATAGCCGAGTAATGTTCCATCGTACAAAAGAGTTGTATTCCCGTATTGTTGAATATTATGTTATTTCTTTCCTTCTTTCCCACTATTTCTCCTCCTCTCCCTCTTCTTCCCCCTCCCCCTCCTCTTTTTCTTTTTCTTTCTCACCCCCTCACTTTCTCTTATAAAAAACAATGTGATGACATCCTCATAGCTAAATCGTAGAGCATATCCATGAGAATTTTATTAGGATAAATTCCTGGAAATTGGCAAGCTCAGTCAAAAGGGGCTTAGAGATTTTCATTTTCCTGTTTTTGATTTTGTTTTTATTTATTTGTTTTTCATTTTTCTGTTTTTGAGATCAACCCATTTTTTCGGTGAGTTACATTTGGCTGTGCATTGCCATTTTTTATTGCTTTAATTATTTCACTCCAAGTGGATGAAAATTTCTGGCAATGGCCACTTACTTGTAGTCAACTTCCACCCACCTCACAGTTTTAATAGGTGATTTATTCACATGGTTCCAAATTCAAAAGGTGCTGCACGTTATCACTGAAAACTCCCCTCCTACCCCTGTCCTCCAGCCACCCAGTTCCCCTCTTTAGTAGTAACCAGGTTATCAGTGTCTTATAAATGCTTCTGGAAATATTTTATGTACATGCATACAAGAAAACAAGAGGGATCTTCAAAAAGTTCATGAAAAGATTCATATTATCTTTTAATTGTATTTTCCCAAGAATTTTCTGATGTACCACTGTACACTCCCCACGTACATATTTTTTCCCCCACTCTTGATAGAAATGGGAGTGCTGCGCCCTGTCATGCTGGACCTGGTCTTCACTTGGCAGGTGTATCCAGAGATCATTCCACATCAGCACATAAAGGGCTCCCTCATTCTCTTTAACGACATATAGTATGCAAACTGTGAGGGTGTACTATAACTAATCAGTTACCTATTGGTAAGCATTTTGGTTATCTCCAACGTTTACTCATTACATACCATGGCATGCGGCCTTTTTAAAAAAAGTCAAATTTCATTGAAGTATAACGTACAGAAAAGCACAGGAATCAAACATCTACAGCTCAAAGAAAGTCACAAAGTGAACGTGGTGTGAAAATAGCATCCAGATCACAAACCTCATGCCCCAGCCAATCACTATCCCCAAAGCTAACCACTATCCCGACTTTAATTCTATGGACTAGTTTTGCCTGTTTTTGAAATGTGTATAAATAGAATCACACATTTCTAGTTGCCACGCATAGCCACAGTCTGTCCATCCTCATTGCTGTATACTATTCCATTGGATTAAAACACACAATTTCTTTATCCATTATATCATTAATAGACATTTGGGTTGTTTCCAAGTTTGGGACTGTGAATGAAGCTGCTATGAATCTTCTAGCACATGTTTTTTTGATGAGCACATTTACACATTTCAGCTGGGTATACCTTGAACGAGGGTGGCTGGGCCTTAGGGGACGGTTGCGTGGACTCAGCTCCACAGATTCTATGGCCAGCAGCTTTTTCAGGCTGTGATACCCAGTGCTGGATTGCCTTCCAACACCTGCTCCCTTTGACTTTGCAGGATTTTTCTTCTCTTGCTGAGGGGCTCCTACCACACAGAGCCACTGGGGAATTGTGGGTGGTTAGGGGACCAAAGTCTCCTTTTGGAAGCTCGTGCAGCCTCTCAATGTCTGCCAGGCCCCACTGAGGCCCATTTCTCACATCCTGCTGAGCTTCCACCTGCAGGGCCTGGTGAGAGGGACCCAGGTGACAAGACAGGAGATGGAAGATCAGAGGGGCCTCATCAGGGGAAAGAGGAGGGGGGACTCTGTAGAGTCTGTGCAGGGACAGAAGGCCCTGGGGCACATCCAGTCTGACCCCACAGTAATGGGTAGCAGCTGTGGCATGTCAGGCATGGAGGGGACAACTGAAAAAAAAAGGGCCCCCCTTTGGGGTCCCCAACTCAGCAGGGGCCTCTTGAGGATGGTGTAACAGTATTTTAATTAAACTTTTAAAATAGCTAAGCATAAAATGCATTAATAAACTTTATATAAAGGCACATGTATAACATGTTTTAAACAAACACCTGAGTATAAAGTATATGTTCTCTTATTATTCACCATTTCTTAGTCTCATTCTAGCTTTATCCCCTAAACTCAAGTATTTCTTTGAACTCTCCTTTAGTTTTTAAATTATTATTATTTAGTTACTTAATTATTTCTTAAAAGCTTGAGAGGATTCCATAGCGTCCAGTAGGTGGATTAGGATTGGGTACAGTAGTATTGTTTTTATTATAAAAGTGATATGTAGATGTTAAACTGTTTCAATAGCCTAGGAAGGTGTAGGATGAAAGTTCCCCTTTCCCTCTCTCTCCCTTTCTCTCCCAGGCCACTTCTCAGAGGTAAGAACCATCGTTAAATTGCTTCTGTGTCCTTCCAGGAATGTTTATAGATGTGCAAGCTTAGATATGTGTATATGTACAGGCATGCCTAATTTATTGGGCTTCACAGACACTGCATTTTTATAAATCGAAGATTTGTGGTAACCCTGCATGGAGAAAGTCTGTTGGTACCATTTCTCCAACATCATGTGCTCATGTCATGTCTCTGTGTCACATTTTGGTAATTCTCCCAATATTTCAAAAATTTGCATTGTTATTATTTCTGTTATGGTGATCTGTGGTCAATGATCTTTGACGTTGCTAATGTAATTGTTTTGTTGTGTCAGGAACCGCGCCCATGTAAGACGACAAACTTAAAAAGTATTGTGTGTTCTGATTGCTCCACTGACCCACTCTTCCCCAACTCTCTCCCTCTCCTTGGGCCTTCCTGTTCCCTGAGACACAACAATATTAAAATTAGGCCAGTTAATAACCCTACAATGACCTCTAGGTGATCAAGTGAAAAGAAGAGTTGCACGTGTCTCACTTTAAATCAAAAGCCAGAAATGATGAGGAAGGCATGTGGAAAGCCAAGATGGGCTAAAAGATTTGCCTCTTCTGCTAAACAGTTTAGCCAAGTTGTGGATGCAAAGGAAAAGTTTTTGAAGGAAACTAAAAGTGCTACTCTGGTGAATACAACAGATGATAAAGCAAAACAGCCTTATTGCTGACGTGGAGCAAGTATTAATGGTCTGGACAGAAGATCAAACCAGCCACAGCATTCCCTAAGCCAAATCCTCATCCAGAGCGAGGCCCTAACTCTTCAACTCTATGAAGGCTGAGAGAGGTGAGGAAGCTGCAGAAGAAGAGTCTGAAGCAGCAGATGTTGGTTCATGAGGTTTGAGGGAAGGAACCGTGTCCATAACATACAAGTGCAAGGAGAAGCAGCACGTGCTGGTGCAGAAGCTGCACACGTGATCCAGAGGATCCAGCTGAGATCACTGATGGAGGTTGCCACAGTAAAAAACAGCCTCCAGAAGCAGTAGCAGCCTCCCTGGGCCCCTCCCCCCACCAGGGGCATCCTGAGGGTGGGGGGCACCGTGGGTCAGAGCCACTCATCCTTTATACTTAAGTCCAATAACCCAGGACACCTGGGTGCGAGTCAGACAACCCAGGAGCACCTGAGTGCAATGCACAGTTACATCAAACAGTAACCAAGGAACACCTGCACACATGGGCATATTTACATCAAAGACTTGGCAAGATTCTGAACATCTGAGGGGCCCTGACCATTTATCTTCATTTTCCCTACAATCCTTAAATAGAAGAAGATGTCATCTAGGATGTGCATAGCTAGAGAGAAGTCAGTGCCTGTCTTCAAAGGTTCAAAGGACAGGCTGACTCTCTTGTTAGGGGCTAATGCAGCTGGTGGCTTTAGGTTGAAGCCAGTGCCCATTTACCATTCTGAAAATCCTAGGGCTCTTAAGAATTATACTAAATCTACTCTGCCTGTGCTCTATAAATGGAACAACAAAGCCTAGATGACAGCACATCTGTTTACAGAATGGTTTAGTGAACATTTTGAGCCCAATGTTGAGACCTACTGCTCAAAAAAAAAAAAAAAAAAAAAAGATTCCTTTAAAAATATTGCTTCTCAGTGACAATGCACCTGGTCACCCAAGAATTCTAATGGAGATGTACAAGGACATTAATGTCAGTTTCATGCCTGCTAACACAACATTATTCTACAGCCCATGGATCAAGGAGTAATTTTGACTTCCAAGTTTTATTATTTAAGGCTATAGCTGCCATAGACAGTGATTCCTCTGAAGGATCTGGGCAAAGCAAATTGAGAACCCTCTGGAAAGGATTCACTATTCTAGATGCCATTCAGAACATTCATGATTCATGGAAGGAGGTCAAAATATCAAAATTAGCAGGAGTTTGCAAGAAGTTGATTCCAACCCTCATGGATGATGTTGAGGGGTTTAAGACTTCAGTGGAGGAAGAAACTGCAGATATGATAGAAATAGCTAGAGAATTAGAAATTGTGAGTTAATTGCTCCAACCTCATAATAAAACTTTATGAATTGCTTCTTATGGATGAACAAAGAAAGTGATTTCTTGAGATGAAATCTTCTAGTGAAGATGCTGACACAAGGTCAAGTGTTTGGACCTGTGTACTGGCCAGCCACCAAAAAAAAAAAAAAAAAGATGCTGTAGAACATGGTTGAAATGACAATAAAGGATTTAGAATATCACACAAACTTAGTTGATAAAGCAGTGGCAGGGTTTCGGGGGATTTTTTTTGCTCTGGCTGGTGTGGGGTGTAGCAGAGTGTTTGAGAGGATTGACTCTAATATACATATACACACATTCATATCTCACCCCCTACTTTTTTTTTAAAACAAGAGGGATCATGCCTATGTATGGTCTTTCTAACTGCTTATTATGTGAGAGAGGGGAGGTGGTTAAGAGCATGGACTCAGGCCCGGGTGGGCTGTGTCTGACTCCTAGCTCTGTTACCTCTAGCTGTGTGACCTTGGGCACACCACTTAACCTTTCTGGGCCTGTTTCTTCATCTATAAAAATGGGGATAAGAATAAATGAATACGTATAAAGCGGTTAGAACAGTGCCTAGCACTGGAAACAGGTATGATATTTTTAAAATTATGATTGTTTTTTCCAGTAGACACCATGTCTCAGAAAGCACACTGTGTCAGTCCTTATAGAGCTACCCGTTCTTTCTCACTGATGCAATGCATTCTGTAGTATGTACATCCTTTTTATAAAATCATAGATGGGTGGACTTCTGGTTTCTGGTTGAGAATGTAAGAATCTTGGAAATCACTACTCTATCCTGACAACTGAAAAGCTGGACAAACTGAATAACCAACAACTCCTAAAACGAGTGAGTTCACAGAGCAAACTGCTGCCCTCCAAGTTGGAGAGACTGATGGTGGATACAGAGAATCATAGCTAACCTGAGCGAAAGCCCACAACCAGGAGAAGCCTTTATGGAAACCAGTGCCTGGGCAGAGGAAAACTGAACTGTAATTGACAAGTTGCTGCAGGCTCAGTGTGGCCAAGTCTGAAAGAATAAGAACTCCAGGGGACCCAGTCACCTGGGGCCCCCACACTTCTGTGAGTTTTACCTCCTGGAGCTTTACCAGATTCTCATAGTGAATATTGGAGAAAAATGCCCTCATACTTTTGGTTGGGGGAGGAAAAAAAGAACAATTTTGAAATCTGACAGAGAACTCTGTTCTTCTTAAAAAAGGCCTGCCCTAAGAAGAAACTAGGTAACCTGGGCCTAACCTGCTAGGGTATTAGCAGAGCCTAAATGACCTGGGGGAAGGGAAATACTCAACTCCATCTGGCTCTAGCCATCAGTCTCACCTAAGGAGGGGGAGGAAAAAAACCTTAGAAGCATTTGTGAAGTTCACAGTCCAGGGGCAAGGCTCACTAAAAGACTGAGACCTAATCATAGTACTATAGAATGCTTCCGCTGCACCTCCCCTCCCCCCACATCTTATTACCACATCACGGAAGGTCTATTTACAACAGTTCCTTTTACCCAGTACATAATTTCTGGCAATGAAAAAATTACAAGGCAAAAACACAGTTTGAAGAGATAGAGCAAGCATCAGAACCAGACTCAGATATGGCAGAGGTGTTGGAATAATCAGACCAGGAACTTAAAATAACTATGATATGTATGCTAAGGGTTCTAATAGATAAATTAGACAGCCTGCAAGAACAGATGGGCAATGTAAGCAGAGAGATGGAAATTCTAAGAAAGAACCAAACAGAAATGCTGAAGATCAAAAACACTGTAACAGAAACGAAGCCTTTGATGGGCTTATTAGTAGACTGGACGTGGCTGAGTAAAGAATCTCTGAGTTTGAGGATATCTCAATAGAAACCTCCAAGGGCTGGCCAGTTAGCTCAGTTGACTAGAGCATAGCCTTGTAACACTAAGGTCATGGGTTCAGATCCCTGTACTGGCCAGCTGCCAAAAAACAAAACAAAATAAACAAACAAAAAAACTCCAAAACAGAAAAGCAAAGAGAAAAATACTTTATAAAAACCAGAACAGAATATCCAAGAATTGTGGGACAGCTACAAAAGGTGTAACATATGTGTGTTCATATTACCAGAAGGAGACTAAAGAAAGGAACAGAAGAAATATTTGAGACAATAATGATGGATAATTTCCCCATATTAATGTCAGACACCAACTCAAAGATCCAGGAAGCTCAGAATGCCGACCAGGATAAATGCCAAAAGACTATACCTAGACATATCATATTCAAACTAGAGAAAATCAAAGATAAAACATTCTGAAAGAAACCAGAAGGAAAAAAAAATATTACCTATAGAGAAGCAGAGATAAGAATTACAACTTCTCCTCAAAAACCATGCAAACAAAAAGAGAGTGAGGTAAAATCTTTAAAGTGTTCCTAGAAACATGCCTCCTACCATCCTAGAATTCTGTACCCTGAAAAATTATCCTTCAAAAATGAAGGAGAAATAAAGACTTTCTCAGAAAAACAAAAGTTGAGGGAATTTGTTGCCAGTAGGCGTGTCTTGCAAGAAGTGTTAGAAGAAGTTCTTTAGAGAGAAGGAAAACAATACAGGCCAGAAAGTCAAATCTACATGAGGAAAGGAACAACACGGGAGAAGGAATAAGTGAAGGTAAAATAAGATCTTTTATTTTTCTTATACTTAATTGATCTAACAGATAACAGTTTGTTCAAAATAATAACAGCAATGTATTTAATTGTGTATGTACATATATACACATGTATACACATATGTACATACAGACATAAGTACATATGTGTGTATGTACATATGTATATTATGTACATATGATTATGCATGCTTAAAGTGAAATGAATGACAGCCATGATACAAGGGACAGAAAGGAAGAATTAGGACTATTTTGTTATTATAAGGTACTTGTACTACCCCTGGAGTTGCATAGTGTTATTTGAAAGTGGGCTTGGATTAGTTGGAAATGTATATTACAAACCCTAGGGCACCTACTAAAAAACGTTAAAAAAAAAAGGAAGTATGACTGATATTCTAAGAAAGGAGAAAAAACCGGAATCATACAAAATGTTCAATTAAAACCACAAAAGGCAGGAGAAGAGTGAAAGACAAAAATAGGAACAAATAACAAGGGCAACAAATAGAAAACAGTAACAAATATGGTAGATATTAATCCAACTATATCAATAATCATTTTGAGCATCCATTGATGTTGTAAATGCACCAATTAAAAAAAGAGATTGTCATAATGGATGAAATAACAAGATCCAAATATATGTTGTCCTACCAGAAACCCACTTTAAATATAAAGGCACACATAGATTAAAAGCAAATGGATGTGGGAAGATATACCATGCTTACACTAATCAAAGGAAAGCAGGAGTAGATGTATTAACTTGAGACAGAGCAGACTTCAGAGCAAAGAAATTTATTAAGGATAAAGAGGGGCATTACCAAATGATAAAGCAGTCAATTCTCCAAGAGACATAAGAATCCTTAATGTATATGCACCTAACAACAGAGTGTTAAAATATATGAGGCAAAACCTGATAGAATTGCAAAGAGAAATAGATGAATCTACTTATCATAGTTGGAGACTTCAGCACCCCTCTATCATAAGTGGATAGATCCAGCAGGCAGAAAATCATTATGGACACAGTTGAACTCAACAACACCATTAATCAACTGGATATAATGGACAGCTATAGACTAGTTCATCCAGCAACAGCAAGATACACATTCTTCTCAAGCTCACATGGAACATTCAGAAATACAGACCACATTCTGGACCAAAAAACACACATTAACTGTTTTAAAAAATAGAAATCTTACAATATCTGATTTCAGAGCACAATGGAATTAAACTAGAAATCAATAACAGAAAGATAGCTGGAAAATACCAAAATACTTGGAGATTAAACAACACTTCTAAATAACACATGAATCCAAGAAGAAATCTCAATAGAAATTTTAAAATATTTTGAATTAAATGAGAATGAAAATACAGCTCATTAAAATTTGTGGGATGCTGTGAAAGCAGTAGTTAGAGGGAAGTTTATGTCATTGAATGCATATATTAGAAAAGAAGAAAGCTCTGAAACCAGTTATCTAAGCTTCTATATTAAGAAGGTAGAAAAAAAAGCAAATTAAGTCCAAAGTATGCAGCAGAAAAAAAAAATAATAAAAATTAGAGCACAAAGCAATTGAGTTAAAAACAGGAAATCAATACGGAATATCAACAAAAGAAAAAGCTTGTTCTTTGAAAAGATCAGTAAAATTGAAAAGCCTCTACCCAGGCTAACTGAAAATGTGGGGGTGGGGAGAGAGAATCAAATTTTAATATAAGAAATAAAAGAAGAGACATCACTTTAGACCCTATGGACATTAAAGCAATAAGAAAGGAATGTTTTGAACCACTTTATGACCACAAATTTGATAACCTGAATGAAATGGACCAGTTCCTTGAAAGACAGTCTGCCAAAAATTCATGCAAGAAGAAATAAACAATCTGAATAGGCCCATAGCTATTAAAGATTTTGAATCAGTAATTAATAACCTTCTGAAACAGAGAGCATCAGGCCCAGATGGGTTCACTGGTGAATTCTAACAAACATTAAGGGAAGAAATGATACTGATTCTCTACATTCTCTGTCAGAAAATAGAAGGAGAGGGAATACTTCCTAACTCACTTTATGAAGCCAGAATTACCCTAATATCATAACCATATGAAGACTTTACAAGAACGGAAAACTACAAACCAATATCTCTCATGAACATGGATGCAAAATTCTCAACAAAATATTAGCAAATTGAATTCAACAATGTATAAAAACAATGTTACACCATGCCCAACTGGGATTTATCGCAGGTATGCTAGGCTGGTTCATCATTTGAAAATCAATTAAGGGCCGGCCCCGTGGTGCACTCAGGAGAGTGCAGCGCTTGGGGGCGCAGCGGCACTCCCGCTGCGGGTTCGGATTCTATATAGGAATGGCTGGTGCGCTCACTGGCTGAGCGCGGTGCGGACGACACCAAGCCAAGGGTTGCGATCCCCTTACCAGTCACAAAAAGACAAAAAAAAAAAAAAAAAAAGAAAGAAAATCAATTAATATAATCCATTACATCAATAGGCTAAAGAAGAAAAATCACATGATCATATTATTAGATGCAGAATAAGCATTTGACAAAATCCAACACCTATACATGATAAAACCTCTTAGTAACTTAGGAATAGAGGGGAACTTCCTCAACTTGATAAAGAATACCTACAAAAAACCTGCAGCCAACATTATATTTAATGGTGAGAAACTTGGGCCAGCCCCGTGGCTCACTCAGGAGAGTGTGGTGCTGGTAGCACCAAGGCTGCGGGTTTGGATCCTATATAGTGGTGGCCGGTGTGCTCACTGGCTGAGCATGGTGCTGACCGCACTGTGCCAAGGGTTGCAATCCCCTTACCAGTCCAAAAAAAAAAAAAAAAGTGGTGAGAAACTAGAAGTTTTTCCATGAAGATCAAGAACAAGACAAGGGTGTCCCCTCTTAGCCATGCTTTTCAACATTGTACTGGAAGTCCTTAATGCAAAAAGACCAAAAAAAAAAAAAAAAAAGAAATAAAAGGGATACAGATTGGGAAGAAAGAAGTAAAACTGTCTTTGTTTGACACAATCATCTATGTAGAATATCTGAGAGAATCAACCAAAAAAAAAAAAACCCCAAAACAGAAAAAAAAAAAAAAACCCCTCCTGGAACTAATAAGTGATTATATAAGGTTGCAGGATACAAAGTCAATATACAAAAGTTAATCACTTTCCTATATACCAGCAATGAACAAATGGAGTATGAAATGAAAAGCACAATACCATTTAAATTGGCACCCCCCAAAATGAAATATTTAGGTATAAATTTAACAAAATGTGTACAAGATTTATATGAGGAAAACTACAAAACTCTGATGAAAGAAATCTAAGAACTAAATAAATGGAGAGATATACCATGTTCACGGATAGGAAGACTCAATATTGTCAAGACAGCAGTTCTTTCCAACATGATTTATAAATTCAATGCAATCTCAGTCAAAATCCCAGAAAGTTATTTTGTGGATATTGACAAACTGATTTTAAAGTTTATATGGATAGGCAAAAGACCCAGAATAACCATACAATATTGAGGGAGAAGAACAAAGTTGGAAGACTGACACTGCCTGTCTTTAAGACTGACTATAAAACTACAGTAATTAAGACAGTGTGGTATTACCAGCCAGCCACCAAAAAAATTTTTAAAAAGACAGAATGGCATCAGTGAAAAAATGGACAAATAGATCAATGGGACAGAATACAGAGCCCAGAATAAATACAGTCAACTGATCTTTGATGAAGTCTCAAAAGCAAAACAATGGAGAAGACAGTCTCTTCAACAAACGGTGCTGGAACAAGTAAATGTCCACATGCAAAAAAATATTAACAATATAAATACAGACCTTACACTCTTCAATATGGATCACAGACATAAATGTAAAATTGTAAAACTCATAGAAGGTAACATAGAAAAAATTTAGGGGGGAAGGTGGAAGAGGGAGGGAGGAAAAGGAGGAATTGGTAAAGGGCCATGAAAATCAACTACATTGTATATTGATAAATTAAAAGAAAAAAATCTTCATGATCCTGGGTTTGTTAATGACTTTTTAGATATAACACTAAGGGCATGATGGATGAAAGAAAGCATTGATACGTTGGACTTCATTAAAGTTAAAAAGTTCTATTCTGTAAGTGACACTGTCCAAAAAAATGAAAAAACAAGTCACGGACTGACTGGGAGAAAATATTTGCAAAAGACATATATGGTAAAGAACTGTTATTCAAAATATAAAGGTTTAAAAGAACTCTTAAAACTCAAAAATGAGAAGACGACCTGATTAAAAATCAGGTCAAAGACCTGAACAGACACTTCACCGAAGAAGATATACAGATGGCAAATAAGCACATGAAAAGATGCTCTACATCATATATCATCAGGGAAATGCAAATTAAAACAACAATAATATACCACTACACACCTATTAGAATCACCAGAATCCAGGACACTGACAACACCAAATGACAATACCAAATGCTGGTGAGGATGTGAAGCCACAGAAACTCTCATTCATTGCTGGTAGGAAGGCAAAATGGTGCAGCCACTTTGGAAGACAGTTTGGCAATTTCTTATAAAAGTAAACATACTCTTACAATATGATCCAGCAATCACACTCCTTGGTATTAACCCAAAGGAGTTGAAAACTCATGTCCACACAAGAACCTGCATGGCTGTGTATAGCAGCTTTATCGTAATTGCCCAAACTTGGAAGCAACTAAGATGTCCTTCAGCAGGTGAATGGATAAACAAACTATGGTACATCCAGAAAATGGACTGTTATTCAGCACTAAAAAGAAATGAGCTATCAAGCCATGGAAAGACATAGAGGAACCTTAAATGCATATTACTAAGTGAAAGAAGCCCAGTCTGAAAAGACTACGTACTGTGGGATTCCAATTATATGACATTCTGAAAAAGGAAACATTGTGGAGGCAGTTTTGAAAGATCAGTGGTTGCCAGGGTGTGGAGGGAGAGAAGGATGAATAAGCAGAGCACAGGGGATTTTCAGGCAGTGAAACTACTCTGTATGACACTACAATGGTGGATAAATGCTATTACACATTTGTCCAAACCCATAGAATGTACAACACCAAGAGTGAACCCTAATATAAACTATGGACTTTGGGTGATAATGATGTGTCAGAGTTGGTCCATCAATTTTAACAAATCTACCACTGTGGTGGGGGATGTTGACAGTGGGGGAGGTTGTGGGGTGGGGGGCAGGAGGTCTATGGGAAATATTTGAAACCTCTGTCCAGTTTTGCTGTGAATTTAAAACTGTTCTAAAAAATAAAGTCTATTAAAATAGATGGGCTTATACTATATACGATATTCTGTACCCTCGTATCCTTTTTATTTCTTAATATACCTTAGAAGATTTTCCATGACAACATATACAATTGTGAGCCATTCATTTCAATGGCTTAGTAGTATTCCATAACATGGATACACTATAACTTATCTAACCAGTTCCTTCTTAATAGACATACATTTTCAGTCCTTTATTATAAAATGCTGGTGCAGTGAACACCTTGGTATGCGTCCTTTGTGTACATGCACAAGTATAGCCACAGGATAAAATTGAGTCAAGGGGTCAGTGTGTTTACAAAAATGCACATGCCACTTCACACTCCACAATCAGTGAGGCGTACCGCCATTACAGTTGACGATGATGACTGCTCAGTCCTTCTCACAGCCTTGAGAAGTAGATATCACCCTCCTATGATTACAAAACTGAAGTTTAGAGAGGTAAAGCCACTTGCCCTGTGACACAATTTTTTTTCCCAATAAATATACATTATACAAAATTCAAACATAATAAAATATTATTCTATCAGTTAGGATTAGGTTTGGCTGCATGTGATAGGAAAATCCCAAATAATCATGATTTAACAACCCAGGGTTCTAGTCCCTTATGTAAAACAAATGTCCAGAGCTGGTATGATAACTCCTGAGGTCATTAGCAACTTCTAGCTCTCTGCTCCGTCACTCCTGGGGTATGACTCTATCCTCATTGTTGAAGATGGCTGCTAGATTCCTAGCCATCACATCTGCATTCCAGGCAGCAGGATGGAGAAAGGGATGAAGAAAAAGGGGCAAAGAACACACTCTGGCATCCTTATAAATCTGTTTATGGGAAGTTGTTTCCTTGAAGCCATGTAACACATCTGCGTGACTTTTTACTTAGCCATGTGGCCATATCTAGCTGCAAGGGAGGTTGGAAAGTGCAGTCTTTATTCTCTACAGTCATGTTCTTAGCTAAAAGTTGGAGCTTCTAATATTAAGAAGGAATGAACAGCTATTGTAGTAAATTATTTGTCTCTGTCATGGTTACACGGTAAAAAAATAAGCTTAACTCCTTCCCTGGGCAGCCACTGCTGGCATTTCTTGAATACCTGGAAAAAGCCATGTCTCTTTTGCCCAAGATTTTTTTCCCACTCTGCCAAAAGTCACTGTGTCCTGTCCCGACTCCACCCTTAGAAATATGCCGTGCCACTTCTTATCTCTCGTTTGATTCTAGCAAAAGCTCTATGAAATGGGTAGGGCAGATGTCGTAACCCTCATTTTACAGGTGAAGAAACTGAGGCCCAGAGAGGTAAACTGACTTTGCCTAAAATCACAGTGTAAAGAATAAAGCTGATCTTTCTATGGGGGCAGGACAAGGTGGGATGTGTTTCCCAAATATAGGACACATGCAAGATGGTATCAGGCAGTCAGTGGTGAGTACATTTCCAATTTCTTTCATAACTTAAAAGAGGAAGTCTTAATTTGGTGCTAATATGTCTTTAACTCCTCTCACACTAATAGGTCTTTGAAACAAAGAGGGACTAGCCCTCAGGCTCAGAGCATTTGTCAGGCAAAAGTATCTACTAGAATCTAAAAACATTGTTTTGGTTTCATTATATTTATAGTGTCTTTCTACTTATGGCAAATGATCCTGGTTTCCTTTTCTTTGAAAGTGACTTAAATTTAAATCTGTATTAAAAAGCAAATCTATTCAGAGAAAAACATTAAGGACCTATCTGCATACAGATCTCACCACTTACTAGCTTGTGACATTGGATCAGATACTTGATTCCTCTGAGCCTCAGTTTCCCCATCTCTAAAATAACGGTGATATTTTTTCCCACCTCATAATTTTTTAATAGGATTAAATGAGACAATGAATGTCAGGATCTTAGCACCCTGACACATAGTTAAGCACTCAATGCTATTTTTTAACATTATTATCACATTATTTAATAATACTAATATTATTCACCTTAATTTTGTCATAACACCTCCTGGTTGCTTGGAGCAGGGAAAGTCAATGGACTTTGGGGCAACTGGTTGGAGAGAGTCCATCCTAGAGCCCCTGTCCCTACACCAGTGATTTTTAAATCAGGGATAATCCCCCTATCCCCCCCCCCCCCAGGAGACATCTGGCCATGTCTGGAGACATTTTAAAAAATTATTACGACTGGGGGTGGTGGTGCCACTAGCTTCTGGCCGGTAGAGGCCGAAGATGGTGCTAAATATCCCACAATGCACAGGATGGCCCCCTGCCATGAAGAATCATCCAGCCTGAATGTCAAAAACACTGAGGTTGAGAAACCTTGCCCCACTCTGCACCCTGCACCCGTGTCTGTGCCTCAGCAGTAGCTAGCTCTTCAGTCAGCTCATTATTTCCAAAAGAGACTTGAACTTGGAACCCAAAGACCACAGCCTCAGTTTCCTCATTTAGCAAATGGGAATGCTGAAGCCTGACTTGTCCGCATTCATTCATCTCCTGATGGTTGAGCCTCTTGGGCACTTTCCTGGCCTAGGCTGTCCGTATGGGGCTCTTCCTTTCTTCCCCCAGGTCCAAGGAAACCTGTCTGATTGGCTTTTCTCCATTGGTTTGACTTCTGGGTGTTTCTCCCTGCAGAGCAAGGGAGGCAGAGTGAATGACCCAGCCTTTTCTGCCCACCCCGGTTATTGTGGGTCTCAGCTCCTGGTTTGTTTACTTTGAAGCAGTCCTTGACTTGGATAACTAGTCTACTTGTGTGTTGACTTGTTGATTTTCTTCCTCCCCACATGCCTCTGCTTCCACGCCTGCCTGTGTCCCGAACACACTGCACAGTGCCGGGCACATAATAGGCACTCAGACATTTATCTGTGGAATGTACCAAGGGAGAGGCCGAGAGAGAGGATAGGGTGAGGGGATAGACATAGAGAAGGGAGAAAAGACAGAGAAGGAATAGAGAAGAGGAGGGGTACTGAACGGATGTTAAATGCTGAGAGACAAACGGAAAAAGGAAAAGGAAGGGTCGAGACTGAGACTTGAGCACAGTATAGGAGAGAGAGACAGAGAGAGAGAGAGAGAGAGACAGAGAGAGACAGAGGGACGGGGGGGGGAGAAAGAGGGAGAGAGAGGGAGAGAGACAGAGAGAGACAGAGGGACAGAGAGGGGGGGCAGAAAGAGGGAGAGAGAGAGAGAGACAGAGGGGCAGAGAGACGGGGGAGAAAGAGGGAGAGACGGGGGGAGGGGGGAGAGAGAGGGAGGGAGGGAGAGAGGCAAAGAAAGACGAATAAAGGAGAGGAGAAAGGAATGGAGGCACAGGCGAGAGACAGAGACAGAGAGTGTGCAGTGGCGGAGTAAAGGGAAGAAAACCTGGCTGGGGCCCCCGCCCGGGCTGTGGAGAGGAGGAGACCGCCCACAGGCACCCTGGGCTGCCCAGCCGGAGCGCGGTGAGACGGGCGCGGTTTCCATGGAGACGGTGATGCTCCAGGCCGGAGCGGAAAGAGGCTCCGCGGGGCCCGCCCCTCCGGCCCTGGGGAGTGGAGGGCCCGAGAGGAGACGGAGGGTCAGTGTGGGTCCGGCCCGTGCCCAGGCTCTTCCACAATACAGGCTTTCTGCGGATTCAGAGCCCGGGGTCTGGGGAGGCAGGAGCACTCCCGCCTAGGAACGCCAGGGGACGGGGACGCCAGGGCGGGCGAAAGGCCGGGCTGAGGCAGCTTCTTCTCTCCCCTGCCTCCGTCCGTGGCATTTGACCCTCCTCCTGTCCTCGATAGGGTGCTGGAGGGTCTGGCAAAGTGGCAGGAGTATGTGGGGAGGTGGACGGTCAAGCCTTCTCCGCAGGCTCCTCCTTCTCTTCCCGCCCCGGTAATGCTGCAGCTCCCCAGGGCTCAGTCCTGAGCCCTCTCTTCAGTTTCCACAATGTCCGGTCCCAAGGATTTAAATGCCCCACGTGCCCACAGCTCCCTAATTTACATCTCCAGTCCCGGTTTTTCCCCTGGGCTCCGGACTTGCCTCCGCTCAGGTGTCTAACGGGCATCTTCAAACTTGTTTAATTCTTCAACTCGCTCGGCTTTTGTATTTGCCCTTCGCTTTGCCTGGAGCTCTCTGCCCATCCCTTAAGCAGCGGTGAGTTCCACTAGAGCGAAGACTTGCCTCGGAGGAAGTGTGGGATCCCAGGACTGTGGGAGAGCCCTGCATCTTCACGCTTGGGGGAGGGGCTCTGTTGGAGGCCAGAGGAATCCAGGGCCTAGGGAGCACTCCTTGACACAGTAGGGAGCACTCCTTGGTACAGTAGCTGAGGGAGGGAGCTGGCAAAGCCAATGGCCCCCTCCCCACCCTGAGGACTAGGTGGGCACATGAACAATGGGCAGAGCTGACCACCCCAACAATGTCATCACTGTCATGTAAAACCCAGGTTAAGTACCCCGAGGGTCTGGAGTGGGGTCAAGGGCCCCACAGCTCCAACCAGAGCCCTGTGGAACCTTTGGGTCTCAGACACAGTAGCCTAGATGCTGGTGGGACCAACAGATAATAAGAGGGAAACATCAAGCCAGCAGACAAAGTCATAGCTCCACAGAAGGTGAAACCGGGGGCCAGACCTTGATTTCCTCTAGCTATTTGCCTAACCCTAGCTGGAACTGACCTTGGCTTGGGGGGAAGGGGAAAATAGCAAAAGAAAATCTGCTTGACCAAGTAGGACAGGCTGGATTCCTAGGAGAAACAAATTCAGTTAATAATAGGATAAGATTAGAGTTGATTAAACATATACTCCCTTAGGCTAAAACTTGATTTGAAGGTCAGGATGTTTGTTCCTTAACCGAATGCCTTAAGGCTTAATATAACATCTGTAATACCAATCTCAAGTTGTCTTCACAGAATACCTGCTGCTACAAACCTGCTTTGAAGTTTGTACACTTCCAGACTTGAAGGAGACAAGGAGGACCTTAGCCAGGATGCCAGAAATAATTACACAGACACCCACATGCTTCCTGAGACCCTCTACCTCAATCTCTGCCCTGTAAAGATCTGTGATTTTAAGTTCTCAGGAAGTCCAGGGTCTTAAAGCTCTTTTAGCTACCATGGCTCCTTTGAAAGGCCATTTAAATAAATGCTAACTTTCAACACGGCAAACTTTGGTGTGAGAGACTTCTTAGTCCTTTGAGTGGTGGGTGAGGAACCCCTTTCAGTTTGGTAACAAAGGGAAGACCATGCCTCCACGTTTGTTTACTTAATCTGGGTGGCTCTGATTGGCTGTTGCCAGAGGGATGCAATGTGCTGATTGGCTCAGGCTTGGGTCACTGGCACCAGGCTAAGTGCTGGAAAAGAGCCCACCCAGACCACCTGGGCTAGAAGTGGAAGAGGTGGGTTGTTAGACACAAAGGGCTGGTGGATGCTAATGAGGGAACCATTTTGAAGCCCCTTCTTGATCTGCCCCTTCTTCCTTTCTCTGTCTGTCTCTCCTCACCTGAAACCAACGCCCCCCCTTCATTGTTTCCTTATTTGTGTAATATTTTTACTGTTATGACTAGCTTTAATAATAACAGCTGACATTTCTCAGGGACTTACTGTGACAAGCACTTTACAGTTGCTGCCTCCTATAATCTTTACAATCACTTGGTGATACCATCATTATCCCCATTTGACAGATGAGGAAACTGAGGCTTAAAGATGAAGGAACTGGCTCAAGGTCACTGAGCCAGGATTTGAGTCCCAGCCTTCTTAACCGCTTTGCCATAAAGCAGCTCTTCCTCACTACACTGCAAACTCCACGAGGCTAGAATATGAAGGGTCTTCAAAAAGTTCATGGGGGTTGGTCAATTAGCTCAGTCAGTGCTGATAACCCCAAGGTCAAGGTCCAGGGTTCAATCCCTCTACCAGCTGGCTGCCCCCCCCCAAAGTTAATGGAAAGATTCATATTATCAATTCTACTTTTCCACAAACTTTTCAAAGTACCCTGTTACAAGTACTCCCCCCCACCCCGGTTCTGGTCTACTGCATGGCACCCAGTGGGCCTTCAATAAACGCTACCTGAGTGAGTGCCTGACACTGAGCGAAGTGTCTTACAAGCACTACTTCATTTAATCCTGGCAACCACCCTGCGAGGTAAGTACTGTGGTTTCCATTGCACAGACAGAAACAGGCCCATTCAGAGTCAGTGGCACCCCCCAGGGTCCTACAGCTGAGTAAGTGGAAGAACTAGGTTAAACCCTATCCTTCGCACTCCACAGTCTGTTCTCTTAGCACAGCGCTCCACCGCTTGAGTGAGAACGAATTTCCAACATCTTGAAGGAAAGGAAAATGGCACCCAATAAACACATTTGTTGAACGAATGACAAAAAAAGAAAAAACGATGGCCAACATGCTAGAAGGAGCTGAAGGCGGTGGCTGTGCTTTGCTATTTTCTCATATTTCCTGGAAGCCTTCCTGGAGAAGGAGTTGATTTGATGGGGGAGGGAGAGGGCATTGAGGGTTCTAGAAAGTTTCTGCTCCCCGAGGCGGAAGGCCCTCGTCCCTGTCTCTTGTCCCTCTGGAAGCCACTGGAAGGGGTTAACAAGCACTCGGCTGGGTTGATGGGCGGAGGGGCGCGCTGGCAGCCAGTGCGAGGAGGGCTTCTGGTGTCCGGAGACCGGAGCGTAACGACCCCTTCTCTCTTCCTTCCTGCCCCGGCGGTGGGCCCTGCGCTCGCGCCCCTCAGCGCTGTGCCTCGTCCTGGGCTGCATGATCTTCCCCGACGGCTGGGACGCTGAGACCATCCGGGACATGTGCGGGGCCAAGACGGGGAAGTACTCCCTGGGGGACTGTTCGGTGCGCTGGGCGTACATCCTGGCCATCATCGGCATCCTCAACGCCCTCATCCTCTCCTTCCTCGCCTTCGTGCTGGGCAACCGGCAAACAGACCTGCTGCAGGAGGAGCTGAAGCAGGGGAACAAAGGCGAGTGCACGCGCGGGGCGCGGGGCGCGGGGCACGGGTGCATTCCGCACACGTGGGAGAGCACCTTGCAAAGGTGGCCTTATCCCTCAGGTCTGCTCATTGACCCAGCAGACCCACCTCGCAGTAAAAAACCCGTGAGAAATGTGCAAGAATGCTGGTGGCAGCGGTTTCATAAGAGCAAACAACTAGAAACAACCTAAATGGCCATCGACAGGAGGATAGATAGATTAATGGTGGTATATTCACACCACGGCGTAGTTCTCAGCTGTGAAAATGGATGCCCTTCAGTTCTATGTGGCGGAATGGATGCGTCTTGGCAACATAATATTGAGAAAGGGAAAAAAGATCAAGTTCCAGAGATGACAGAGTGACATTTTTATTGAGCTCAAAACCAAGAAAAACTAAGCGTGTTGTTTAAACATATATGCATTTATGGTAGTACTATACACACACACACACACACACACACACACACGCACGCACATATAAGAAACAGGGAAGAAATGATTAAAACAGAAAAGGCAGGATAGTGGTCACCTGTGGTTGGGATGGAAGGAGAAAGCCTGGGCACAAGCCAAAGGCAGGTGGGGATGTGCACATTACTGCAGTGTTATAGTTCTGGACTGGTGAGTTAACAGGTGTTTATTACAGTATGCTTTATGATTAGTATTATCAAATAAGGTTAAAATACAATAAAGAAATATTTTATACATAAGGCCAGAGCCTCTGGAATAACGGTCGTTATCAGACCCTTTCCTATGCATGTACAAACATTACAACAGAAGATGAAGGAACTATAGTTTATTTAATTATTCCTTCAGGGACTGTTAGGGAGGGTTCCAGGTTTTTACTATAACCGACAATGCCTAATGAACATCTTTGTAGTGCCTTCTCTACACATGGGCGAGTGTTTTCTTGGTGCCTTTCCAGAAGTGGAATTGTGTGCTTCAGATTGTAATGCTAGTGCCAGATCGATTTCCAAAGGGGTGGTACCCAGCAGTCCTCTGACCCAGAGGCTGACCCCTCCCCAAGAGCAAGGGGACATGCTGCACTGGTGGACGCTTGTCTGTCTGGGCGTGCGCTCTTTACTTTGAGAAATGAGAGTAGTGATGTTCATAGTCACACCCTTCTTGAGCTCTTGGTATGTGCTGGGTCTGTGTTTAGCACTTACATTAATTATATTCATCTCCTGGAGTCTCTCCTCACCTATACAATGGGAATAACGGCAGTGAGGATCAAGTGAGATTAACATATGCACCGTGTTATCTCATTTGGCAGGAGGTAGTTTAGTGTTGTGATTAAACTCTTGGACTGTGGAAGCAGATTGTCTGTATTGGAAGCAGCTTGAGCTTAGAAACTACTTAACCTTCAGCTTCAGTTTCCTGCATTTCATAAAATGAGGGTGATGAGAATTGTACACCTCCCAGGGCTGTCATGTGAGGAAGAAAGAATGATTGTGCTTGTGAAGTGGCAGGCAGGGTCTGCCACGTGGTGAATGCTCTGTCAAAACTGTCAATCCTCACAACCCCCGATGAGGCAGGTATCACGGCCACATTTTACAAGTGAGAAAGCAAGCCCAGGTTCAGAGAGCTTTAGTAACTTGCCTGAGGTCATTTAAGTGGTGGAGTCAGGATTTGAGCCCAGGTCCAAGTCCAAAGCCCAAACTCTTGCCTGCTATCAAGCTGCCTGTCTCATCCTGGTGAGGCCAGAGATTTCCTGTCCCAGTGTCTCCTGGGTTGCTGGTTTGCTAACCGGTCCTCAGAAGCTCCTTCTGATAGAGACTCTTAGACCAGGTGGTTTCTGTGGTTCCTGGTGTGGGGTCAGGGCCTGCCCTCTGGTGGCAACTCCCAGAAGTGCAAGACTTTGGGGAAGTGACAGGTGAGGTCGGCCCACCTGGGGTTCCCACCTCCCTCCCTAAAGCCACCTAACAACTCAGTGTTATAAGTGATGGAAGGGAGAAAGTTGCCTTCTTTCAGCGCTTGGGGATCTCCATCCCTTATGGGGAGTTTGCAGAGAGTGAGCCTCGCAGTTCAGTTCTGAACCGAAGACCTCTGGAACAGAAGTAAAAATTAAAATTGATATTATTTCCAGCATTTACTCTGTGCCAAACATTGTGCCAAGTCCTTGGCTGACATTATTTGTCTCTTTTTGACCCTTCAGAATTACCCTGTGACATAGGCTATTATCCCCGTTTTACAGATGAGGATGTCTGGCCGGTTAGCTCAGTTGGTTAGAGCACAGCCTTATAACACCAAGGTCATGGGTTTGAATCCCTGTATTGGGACAAGCCACCAAAAAAAAGATGAGGAAATTGGGGCTTGGAGAGGACCAGTGGCTTGCTCAAGGCCATGCTGCTAGTCAGAGGCTTGGTTGGGATTCCAGAGCCTCTGCCCTTTGCAGTTCACCCGTCTGCCCACATTTGCCCTGGGGAGTGGCTGAGGGGAACTCTAATGCCTGGGTGGTCTCTGACTTTCTCCAATTCTCTCTCTCTCTCTCTTAGATTTTGTGGGCACTACAGTAAGCTCCGTGTTACGGCCAGGGGGTGATGTCTCTGGATGGGGAGTCCTCCCCTGCCCTGTCGCTCACTCACAGGGACCCTGAAGGCCAGGATCACAGCCCAGGAATTGACCTGACCTCAGCTTGTCCTGTCTCCTGCCCTCTCATCCCTCCATTCAAGCTCCGAGGGAAGACCCCAATCTCAGACTGACTTCTCACCTCCCGCTGGCCTGTGAGCTCCAGGCTTTGATGAGAGAATGGGGCCAGGATGCAGCTGGGGGGAGGGGAGAGGGGCTCCAGATGCTGGGAGGGCCTGATTCTGGCTCCTACCTCAATTTTACCTAAGGGAGCCAGAATCCCCAGTTGCTTGGGCTTCTTCTTCTCCTCTCTGGCCTGGCTTGGAGGCCCCAGCTCCCCAGGCCCCCTCAGACTGGAGGGCTGTGGCTTGGCTGTATCCTCACCTCCTCTGGTCCCTGCCACCTACAGAAATGTATTCAAGACACTGCCCCATGGGGGGCTGGACTCTTTCCTACTTTTTTTTGCCCTTTCCACCACATCTGCCACAGAGCTCCAGGTGCCACCAGCCTCCCCGGGGCCTCCTCTGCCTACGCTACAGCCTGCTCGCGGCTCTCCCAAAGGAATCTGAGCTGCGCCGAGGGAGAAAGCACAGGGCCTCCCTGTCCACTGCTGCCTGGGCCCCGCTCAGCCCAGAGCCTGAGAAAAGACATTCAGGCTCTGGAGGCTACAGGAGGTGGCCCCTGATCTCGGCAGCTGGAGCTTGGGAGCTGCGCAGACTGGGCTGGCCTGGCCTCCTCTCTGCTGGGATGTGTCACCGTGACTGGACCCTTGACCCTGGCCTGTTTTGTACAGCACAGACTTCTTGGCCCTGTTGTCAGTGTTGGGGGTGCGGAGGGGGCCTAAAGGTGGGGAATTAGGGGATGCACCACCCCTTCTGTCCTTTCTCACATCCTCCACACCCTGGCATCTGCCAAGGGCAGAGACTGTCTTGCCTCTTTGATACTTTTCTGCATAACTTGAACTTGCAGGTCACCTCTGAACAGGGTACCCCTGTCCTCCCACCCCCAGGCCTTGTCACCTGTCCCCGCCGCCTTCTCCTCCTTTCCCTCTACTCTCCTTGTGATATGCCCAGGGTCTGCAGCCTGACGGGCAGAGCTTAGAGCCGGGCACGAGTGTGTGCGTGTGCGTGTGCGAGGGTGCGTGTGCGTGTGTGTGAGTGTGCGCATGTGAGTGTGTGCGTGGGGGGGCAGATGAGAAGTATTCTCTCCCCCTCCTCCCACTGTGGGGGTATCTCCTTCCCCCTTGGCAGGGGGCAGGTGAGGGAGACTCCAGGTGTTTTTTGAACACCCCTCGTTACCTTGTGGATTTAGCGGCAGAGCCATCCAGCCCTGGTTGTCCCCACCCTGGGACAACTCGTGAGCGCGCCTAGTTGAGGGGCGGCAGGCGGGCTTCATGCACGGCGCCTCCTCCTGGCTGCCGGGTCCGCGGCTGAGCCGGAGCGCGGCGCCCCCTGCAGGCTCAATGGGGAAGCGTGTCGTTATCCTGTAGTTCCGGGGGCCTCAGCCAGAGGGGGGAGGCAGCTTGAGTGCCACGTATTTGCCCACCTTGTGTTCATTCCCACAGGACTTGGACCTGAGAGTTAGCATTGCCGAGAAAGACCCTACAAAGTCTTTGCCTGGCTCCCCCATCTGGACCCTAAGCGGATCAGACACTGGGTCCTGGTAGGACTCTTGACGCCAGGACCTTACCAAGCCCTGACCCCACCTCCTCCGCTGGCTCCCCTTGGGCAGACACCTCCCCCATCTCTGGCCCCAGCACTGTGCTCCCCTCTCCTGTCCCCAGCAAGCCCCTCCCTGCAGCCACGCCCCTGCGGGTGGGGCTGTACAGCAGGGTCCGTGTGACATGGCAGGGTGAGGGGAACCTCATGGTGGGGCGGGCAGGAGTGAGTTCCTCCAAGCCACAAACCAAAGCCCAGTGCCGGATGGGGAGGGGCCGGGAGAAGTGATCAGGAATTGGGAGAGCACAGAGTGGGGACAGAGAGGAGGCCGGGAGGAGGAGAGGTACAGAGAGAGACCAAAGAGGGGCAGATGGAGGAAGGAGAGAGGAAGAGAGACAGAGGGGACCATGCGGGACAGAGAACATGGCAGGGGGATTGGGCGATGGATGGAAAGATGGAAAAAGGACTAGGACTGGGGGAGCGGTGACAGGAGAGGGGGTATGGGGAAAGGCGGCAAGACTGGGATGCAGAGAGAAGGGAAGGAGAGACGGAGCCTGAGCACTTGTTCCTCCAAGGACACCTACCGTCCAAAGGGCCACCAGACCCCTGTGCCCTGGTGGAGAGGTTACAGCTGACCCCCTCAGAGACCAAAGGCTGGAGGCCCAGGGCACAGGCAGCTGAGACACCATCCCTTTGTGGAGGCTTGGGGTGGGGGACCCACAAAGGTGGGCAGAGGGGAACCGAGTCCAGGCTGTGGTAGGAGTGGGTGAGGTACAGAAGAGGGGGGCCAGTTTCCTTTGGGGCCACTGGACAATGTTCCCATGCCCCCTGCCCCTAACCCGAGCCAGCCGCTGCCCTGGCAAGTAATGAGCAGCCTGGAGATACAGCAACTAGTTTGGGGTTAGGGAAGCGGGGTTGGGTGGGCTGAAGTCTGAGGTACTCCCAGAGTAACACAGGGAAGGGACAGAGGTTGGAGTGGGGACCAAACTGTAGCCTGGTCCCTGAGGGGTCAGCAGAGGTGGGAACAGAGGGGGTAACAGGCACTTCAGCCAGGGGCCCCAGGTGAGGCTTTCCCGGGGCGATGCCGACACCATGGGAAGGTTCGCCTTCACTCGAGGCAGGTAATTTGGCTTTAGCCTTCAGGAGGTGGTCAGCAGAGAAGGTCAGCATCTCTGTTCTGACTCCAGGAAGACCTCTTAGGCCCTAAACTAGAGCCTTCTGGCACTAGGTCCCTGAAAGAAATCCTCCCCCAGCTGTGACTGGATCAGGGAGGACCTGGCACTACGCACTTTCCTCTGCCCTGGTGTGGGGACTCTTTCACGAGAGGCCAAATCAGCCACCACCTAGACATGTTTCAGTCTCTGGTCCATAGCACTGGTCAGTAAAGTCCTTCTGGGCCTTGGGGATGTGAAAAAGCTTCTCAGTGGGGCCAGTACCATGGAGGAAAACTTTCCCTGAGGGAGTGAAGAATGTGGGTAGGATCAAGATTCTTTTCATCCTGGAATAGCCAAGAAGATGAGAGCTTGTAGACAAGGCTGTTTGGAAAGATTCTCTGGCCTTTTGAGATTCCTGCTTGGGTGCAGGGGAAATCACCCTTCTCCAGCTTCCAGTGTGAACAGAGAAAACAAAATGCTCTCTTTGGAGAAGCTGGGATCTTCCCAGCACAAGAATCTTCTGCAGGCCCCTGTCTGGCTCAGGGCTAGGCTTTGCGGGGGGACTGGTGTTTCCTGAGAAGGGAGTGAGGGAGCCACAGTCCTTCCCAAAGCTCTGCCTGGTGGTCCTTTGAGGGCCTGTGCTGTGTGTTGTTAGGATAGTTTGGTGTTGTCTACACCCCATTAGTAAGTTCTGTCTGAATGTGTCCTTGCTGTTCGTTGTCCAATTTGGTAACATTTATTTTGGTCCTGACCCCTTCTGCTGCTGCTGGATTTGAGCTTCAGTGCAGGTGGAATGACGTTCAAATAAAGAAATGCTTTATATCACCCGTGCTGGCTGCTGCTTCTCTGAGTCAGCCCCCATGGGATCAAGAGGGGTGAGATTCAACCTGACCTCTTGTATCAGATTTGGCTGTGTATTAACTGAGTCCTACTACTGTGGCTTAACAAGACAGTTTATTTTACTTTCACATTAAAAAACAAACAAACAAACAAAAAAAACCAAGTCTGGAGGTAGCCGGAGCATGACTGATATGGCCTACAATGTTCTCAGGGACCCAGGCTCCTATCTTTCTGCACAGCCATTTTCAACCCTGGCTTCCATCCTCAGGAACACCTCATAGCCCAAGACGGCTGCCAGAGCTCCAGTCACCTGGTCTACATTTCACTGGAGGAAACTTCTGGAAATCCCATGGGACTGAGTCGCACAGCACAGGTAGCTGTAAAGGAGGCTGAAAATGTAGTCTGTTGTCTGGGCACACTGTCAACCTAAATAAAATTGGGGTTCTGTTAGAAAGGAGAGAATGAATGGAGTGGGTAGTCAGCAGTCTCTGCACACTCCTGACAGTGCGGTTTGACTTTGGACTTAAGACTCTGACTAAAGCAAACAAGTATCACAGTCTTCTGCCTGTGTGTACTTGGATAAGTCACTTCACCTCTCTCTAAATCCCTGCTGAATAAATGCGGAAAACAGTGGTGACTATCTCACAGGGAAGTTGTAAGGAACGAGGGCGGAATTTATGAGAATTGCTCAGCACAGCATCTGGTAGGTGGTAATGTACCCATATGGTAGCCGCGTTGACTATAATTTTTGCCCTTGGGAGATGAATCTTCTTCATTCAACACAGTTTTTCTTTCTAGCAAGCCTGATAATGGTTGATGTTCAACACATTTCCAGCACTTAGTGTACGCTAAGCACTTAAGCCAGAAAAAAATGAACAGAACAGAGACCCTATCTTAAGGGTAAGTCTGATTGGGGAGATAGATGAACATGTAAAAATAAAGTATAATTTGCTAAGTGCAGGGTGTCATGGGGGCTCTGGGTAGGGACACCTTCCGTGGTGTTTTGTGGGGTGGGCAGAGTAGGGGAAGGTTTTACTGGGGTATGAGGAGGAGTTAGGCAGGCAAGGGTCAGGAAGGCTGTTCACGGAATAGGAGGCACCTTGAGGAAGGAGACCGAGGCAAGAAGCAGAATTATGTGAGTGGAGAACCAAAAGCCACTTAGCAATGCTGAAGTGTAGAGCGTGAGGCAGGGAGGGGCAAGAGGGGGGTCTGGAGAGACAGGCAGCGGCCACATCATGAAAAAGCTCAGAGGCTATGTACAGGGATCGGACATAAGAGCAATGGGGACCACAGAAGGATTTTAATCAGCAGAGGGACACAATTAGATTTGCATTTTAGAAAGATCACTTGGGTTGTGGTGTTAGGGGGCTGAGTTAAAGGGAGACAATTTCAATGACAGGGAATGAGAAGCCTGCCTGAAGCAAGGTGATGGCAGTGGTTCTGTAGAGAGGTAAGAAGTTCGGTAATCAGTATGCAGAACTGAGGACACTTGGTAATCAACTGACTGTGCGGATGGGGATAGACTGGCCTTAAGGAAGACACTAGCAAGATCTGCCAATATGGCAGGGGTCAGGACGATCAGTTCAGGGCTGGCTGGTTAGTTCAGTTATTCAGAGCACGTTGTTATAACACCAAGGTCAAAGGTTTGGATCCCTGCACAAGCCAGCTGCCAAAAAGTGAACAATCCCCCACCCCCCAAAACAAAAATGATCAGTTCAGTTTGAGATGTGCTAGGTTTAAGATCTATGTGGAACACCTTGGTGGAGTGTCCAGAGGACAGTTGACTTATACAGATTTGGGAGCACAAGAGAAAAATCTGGGTCACAAATGTCAGCACACAGGTAATGGTTGAAATCAGAAGCACAGATGAGCCTGCTCAGGGTGACTGTCTAGTGTGAAAAGAGCACGGGGCCATGGAACACTGGCAAACACCACAACATCCAGGACAGCCAGAGGAATGGAAGTCCACAGAGGAGAGGACAACGGAGAGAGGGCCAGAGGGCTGTAAGGAGAACTGAGTGTGGTGTTACAGAAACTGAGGACTTAAAGTTCAAGGAGAAGGTCAGCTGGTCAGATGGAGCAGAGAGGTTCAGTATGAGGGACGGAAAAATGTGTCCCCAGGATTTGGGAACAAGGAGGCCACCACTGAACTTGGTAAGAGCATTTCAGGAGTGTGGGGAGAGCAGTTGAGGTCTGCTTGGTGGGGGAGAGACTGGGAGGAGACTGACTGGAGATGACAATTTGAAGTGCGGGTAAGAAGGGGAAACAAGTGATGGGAATTCATTCAGGAATTATCAAGTACATGAAAGGAACGAGCAGTGGACAAGGATCAGCATGTTACCTAGAAGAGGGTATTTCTTTAAATATGGGAGCTTTCCAAACATCCACAGGCCATGGCAAGTAAGAGGAAAAAGTCAGAGAGGATGACTGAAGGAACAAGGCCCCAGGGAGGTGAGCAGGAGCTTGCCCAGGGTGCAGAGGACGGTTTTGCAGAGACAAGAGATGTCCTGTCCAGTAAGCCTGGGAAGAGGCGAGGAAACAGAAAGATGTAAGTCACTTTTGGGGTAAAGGAAAATGCAAAGTTTAGGGAGCTCCTGCCTGACGCATCCATTTTTTCAGGGAAGCAGGAAACAATGTTGATTACTGAAGAGAAATGGGATGGACCAAGGGTCTTGAGATGAGGGGTGAAAGTTTGGAACAGTTGCTAAAGGAGCTAAAGATAAATAAAAGGACTGATAGGTGACCATGAATCTGTGGTGGCACTAATAGACTGGAGGTTGCACAGAGAAGGTAGACTATGGATTGATAGGTAGGTGCCAGGTAAGCCGAGTGTCCTGAAAGAATGTTTCAGAGACCCGCTATGAGATCTAGGTTGGATGTCAAAAAAGGACAGCCTGGAATGGGGTCGGTAGATGGAGAAAATGGAGGGACTAAGGGACTAATGCTGAGGTGACAGAGCTGGAAGGATAGGAGATTGTTACTAGAGAGCTGGGTGTTTGACCTGAATACTCTGAGTAATTCTTGCAGAAGACTTTGAGATGAGAGGCACCCTGGTTAGGATGTCCCTCCAAGTGGTGAGAAAATGGCAGAAGTTGGGGTGGGGGAGTAGACTAGCTAGCGTTGTCCAAGAATCAGAGAGTGGTTGGAAGGTTAAAAGACGCCAGCAACAATGAGGTCTAGAGGATACAATAACTGGATATTGCGAGCATCAGTGGAGTAGGAAATTTTGAGGAACAAGATGTATTTGACTGGAAAAATCTGGGGAGAACCTGCATGCAGCACAGTGTGAGAGGAGCAGCCTGCACTTATATGGGTTGCCAGGGGGTGGTGTCCTGAGGAGAGAACCTGGTTTCAGTGAGGGCCGATAGATGACATGAGGAGGCAGGTTTTGTCCATCAGAGAAAGAGAAGGTGTCCAGAGAACACTGCAGAAAGGCTGGGAGAGAAGGACAGGGCAGGGAAAGAGAGCCAACTGCATGGTTAAGAGCAGACAGCACCAGAAGGCCAGATGGCCAGTCACACTCTCACTGGTGGAGATGAGTGAGGGTGATAGAAGCATGAGGTAGAACACACTAGACACAGTTTCTTTTTATTTGGCATCTGGCCAGCATGGGGATCTGAACCCTCGACTTTGGTGTTATAATACCATGCTTTAACCAACTGAGCTCACTGGCCAGCCCACAAAAGTTTCAAATAGAGCTCTAATTTGAGATTCCTTTCCAGGCCACTTAGGCGGAGCAAAGGACCAGGGGTGCTGGCTGCCGGCACCCAAACAGATCCATCGGAGGTGCTGAAACAGTGCAGGAATTCAATCTGAGTGGGTTGGAGCCTTCTTCAAATTCATGTACTCACTCGATAAAATATTTATTGAATGCTTACTCAAGTCAGCTACTGCTGGATTCTAGGAATATAGAAATTAATCAGACAATGGCTCAATCAATTATCTCAGGCCTGTTAGCAGCAGGGTTGTTTGCCTGTTTAGAGTGGCCAGGTAAGACTGCTTTTCGTTTTCTTAAACATAACACAAATACAGAAAACAGCATAAATGTACAACTTCCTGAATTATTAGAAATTACCCTTCTAACCCCCACCAAGGAGACAGAATCTTGGCAGCCACCCAGAACCCCTTTATGTGCTCCTAAACACTATCCGCTTCCTTCCCTCCTAAGGGTAACCACTGTCTTGATTTTTATTGTGATCACTTCTCAACTTTTGTTTATATTTTTTCACCCAAGTGAGTGTCTCTAAACAATAGTTTAGCTTTGCCTTTTCTCTCTCTCATATGTCTTTCCACACTTCGTCTCTTTTTATAGAAACCAGACCATTTGTTATGTAGTGTACCACAGTTGGAATTTTGCTGGCTTCATCCCTGTGGGGTAGTTAAATAAGTTCCTTTGTTCTCTGTATTTCCAACAAATTGGTAATTGGATCTAGATGCTTAATCAGATTCAGGCGTGTGTGTTCTCACATTTTAATGACTATTTCACATTTTTTGTCAAGAGATACAAAATGTCTAATTGTTTTTGTGTTGCTAGTAGCTGTTGATGTTCAGTGCTTAGATCTTTAATTCATCAGGGGCTGCAAAATAGTGATGTTTCAATTCTACCATTCTTTCTTCAGTTATTCGTGGGAATACCTCTATAAAGGGAAACTTTTCTTCAATTGCTACGTAGTTACCCAGCTGTACAACTCATATAGGAAAGGCAAGATTAATGCTGGGGTCTTCCCCTTTATTTACCAGTTTTCAAAAATAAAGAATTGGTTCCCTAACATCCTCCAGAATGAACAATTATGTTTTGGTATCATTATGAATTCATGGACTTAAACATGCTTGATGTATTTAATTCTGTTGCATTTATTATCCTAATTAATGCTTAAAATGTTTCATCTTTGATCAGCAGAATCCTCTTTAAGTTGCTGTGAGTCCTTTAAACCTAACCCTAAGTATCCTTAGTCACTGGTATGCCAAGATGTTCCAGGCTAACCTTATACTTATCTTCCCCAGACCTGGAAATAGCCATTTTCTCTGAGAAGCCCTGTTTCTACGCCTTTCTGGTTGACAGAGCTAAGACACATGTGATAGACAGACAGATAAGGGATATCTCTCTCTCTACCTGTGATAAAATACCTCATGAGTTAATATTGATATTCACAGGGTTTCAGCTAAGCCTCTTCTCTATAACATCTGTATCTCCTTTTCCCCTACACTGAGAATCTTGGTTCTCAAGAACACTGTATTCATTTGCTTTATCCCATATTAAAACACATGGATATACTACCACCAGTATGATTACTAAAAAAATACTCTTCTGCTTATTTATATACAGTTGTACGATATCTATTTCGCAGCCACACAAATCATTTTATACGATACTCTCTCTTTGTATCCCTTATTTAGTCTGTTCTACATGTAACTACATATAATTAATCCTTACTACCAGACTTTGGTTGTCTGAAGCCTAGTTTCTAACAGATTCCTAGGGCTGGCCAGGTAGCTAAGTTGGTTAGAGTACAGCCTTATTATACCAAGGTCATCGGTTTGGGCCACCCCCCTGACCCTGCACTGGCAAGCTGACAAGAAAAAAAAAAAATCTAATAGATTCCTAAGGAAGAGTTCGTGAAAATAAAATTCCCCAAGTTTTTGCATTTTGATGACAGTTTGCTGCTATTACACTAGAAAGTAAGTTCAATTGGTACAAAATACTTGGCTCATAATCTCTCTCCTTATATTAATTATTCCATTTTCTTTTGCCATACATATTGCTATCAAAAAGTCTGATACAGCCTAATATTCTTCCCATTATAAGTAACATACATATACGTGTGTGTGTGTGTGTGTGTGTGTGTGTGTGTGTGTATGAGGGTACTTCAAAAAATTCATGGAAAGATCTGTATTATTTAAAAATTTTTTTTATTGAAACATTGATTGTACATATTTGTGGGGTACAGAGTTATATTTCAATACATGTATACAACGTGTGATCTATTCAGGGTAATCGGCCTATTCAACATTGCAAACTTTAATCACTTCTTTGTGATGTGCATGTTTAATCTCCTGTCTTCTAGTCACTTGGTTACATGCACATATTATCTTTTTCATTCTATTTTTCCATGAACTATTTGAAGTACCCTTCTATTTGGCCTGGATGCCTAAGATATTTTCTTTATCATTAAAATCCAACAATTTTACTAGAATGTCTTGATATGGTCATTCTGGTTTGAATTTACTAGGTATGCAATATGCTCTTTAGATTTATAGTTTAAAATATCTCAGGAAAGTTTTCTTAAATTATAGCTTTTGGTGCTTATTCTTTTACCTTGCCTTTTCTTCTTTGGAAACTCATATTATACATATGGTGCATCTTCTTTGACTATCTTCTGTCTTCTGTATTTGTGACTTTTTTTTTTTAACTTTATTTTTTAGAGCAGTTTTAAGTTCACAGAAAAATTGGGCGGAGAGTACAGAGAACCCCAGTATACCCCTTTCCCCTGACATGCTCAGCCTCCCCCACTATCAACATCCCCCAGCAAAGCCATATATTTGTTACAATTGATGAACCAACATTGACACATTATCACCCAAAGTCCATATTTTACGTTAGGGTTCATTTTTGTTGTTGTACATTCTATGGATTTTGACAAATTTATAATATGTTTATTTATCATTATAGTATCTTACACAAAAGTTTCACTGCCCTATGAACTCCCTAGTGCTATGACTGTTCATCCCTCTCTCTCCCCCAATCCCTGGCAACCGCTGTTCTTTTTACTGTCTCCATATCTTCACATTTTCCAAAATATGTTATATTGTTGGAATCTAAAAGGGTACTTAAAAAGTTCATGAAAAGGGGGTGGCTGGTTAGCTAGGTTGGTTAGAGCATGGTGCTGATAACAGCAACGTCAAGGGTCAATCCCTGTAGCAGCCGCCAACCACCAAGGAAAAAAATTCATGGAAAGATTTGTATAATCTTTCAATTCTATTTTCCCACAAACTTTTGGAAGTACCCTCATATAGTAGGTAGTCTTTTCAGATTGGCTTCTTTCACAGTAATATGCATTTAAGGTTCCTCTGTGTCTTTTCATGGCTAGATAGCTCATCTCCGCCTCTCAGCTTTATTGAGGTATAATTGATCAAAAAAATTGTATGTAATCAAGGTGTACAATAATGTTCTGATATATGTACACATTGTGAAATGATTACCACAATCAAGTTAATTAACATATCCATCACCTCACATTGTTACCATCTTTTGTGTGTGTTGTGAAAATACTTTCTTTTTCTTTGCTATTGAGTTGTGTAAGTTTCTTACATATTTTGGATACTAACTCCTTTTCGGATACATGGTTTGCAAATATTTTCTCCTATTCTATATAGGTTGCCTTTATATTTTGATGTTTCCTTTGCTACAAAGAAACTTTTGGTTTGATGTAGTCCCACTTATTTTTGGTTTTCTTGTCTGTGCTTTTGGTGTTATATTAAAAAAAAATCATTGTCAAGACCAATATCATGCTTCCCCTTATGTTTTATTCTAGAGGTCTTATAGTCTTAGATTTTATGTTTAAATCTTTAATCCATTTTCTTTCTTTTTTTTTTTTTATGGCTGGCCGGTATGGGGATCTGAACCCTTGCTCTCGGTGTTACACTGTGCTCTAACTGAGATAACTGGCCAGCCCTCTTTAATCCATTTTCAATTTATTTTTGTTTATGGTGTAAGGTAAGGATCCAATTTCATTTTTTTCCCCTCTGGATATCCAGTTTTCCTGTTATTTTTTGAAGAGTCTATTCTTTTTTTTTGTGGTTGGCCTGTATAGAGATCTGAACCCATGAAGCTGGTGATATAGGGGTTGATCTAGCCATGTGAGCTAACCAGCCAGCCCATGCATTGGAATTTTGACAGGGAATGCATTAAATCTGTAGTTAGCTTTGAGTAGTATGGACATTTTGACAATACTGATTCTTCTAATCCATGAATACAAGATATTTTTCCATTTATTTGTTTCTTCTTCAATTTCTTTCATCAATTTTTAAAGTTTTCACTGTACAGATCTTTTACCTCCTTGGCTAAATTTATTCCTAATTATTTTGTTCTCTTAATGCTATTGTAAATGGGATTTTTTTCTTAACTTCTTTTTTGGATAGTTTGTTATCAGTGTATAGAAATGCAACTGATTTTTGTAGGTTGATTTTGTATCCTGTAACTTTAGTGAATTTGTTTACTAGTTTTTTTTGTGGAGTCTGTAGGGTTTTCTATATATAAGATCATGTGCTCTGCAAACAGATGTAATTTAATTTCTTCCTTTCTGATTTGGATGTCTTTCTTTTTCTTGCCTAATTGCTCTGGTTAGGACTTACTGTGCTATGTTGAATAGAAGAACCAAAAGTGGGTATCCGTGTCTTATTCCTGATCTTCGAGGAAAAGCTTTCAAGTTTTCACCACTGAGTATATTAGTTGTGGGCTTGTCATATATGGCCTTTATTGTGTTGATGTACATTCCTTCTATACCTAATTTGTTGAGAGTTTTTATCATGAAAGGATGTTGGCTTTTGTCAAATGCTTTTTCTGCATCCAATCTTAGGGATGATCATATGAATTTTTGTCCTTTATTCTGTTAATGTGGTGCATCCACATTTGTGTGTGTTGAACCACCCTTACATCCCAGATGTAAATCCCACTTGTGATGTATCATCCTTTTAATGTGCTGTTGAATTCTGTTTACTAGTATTTTGTTGAGAATTTTTGCATCTATATTTACCAGGGATATGGGCCTGTAATTTTCTTACCTTATAGTGACTGTGGTATGAGGCTTTCCTATCTGGTTTTGATATAAGGGCAATGCAGAACTTGTAAAATGAGTTTGGAAGTGTTCCTTCCTCTTCAATTTTTTTGGGAAGGGTTTGAGAAGAATTGGTATTAATTCTTCTTTAAATGCTTATTGGAATTCACCAATGAAGCCATTGGGTCCTGGGCTTTTTTTTTGGCAGCTGGCTGGTATGGGAATCTGAAATTGTGACCTTGACATTACTAGCACCATGCTCTCCCATGTGAGCTAACTGGCCAGCCCTGTTTTTGTTTTTTGGTTTTTTTTGGCAGCTGGCCAGTACAGGAATCCAAGCTCTTGACTTTGGTCAACACTGTATTGTAACCACCTGAGCTAACTGCCAGCTTGTGGGCTTTTATTTGATGAGAAGTTTTGATTACTCATTCAATCTTCTTACTCATTATTGGTCTGTTCAGGTTTTCTATTTCTTAATATGGTCCTTGTAGGTTGTATGTTTCTAGGAATTTATCCATTTCTTCCAGGTTATCCAAGGTGTTGGCATAAAATTGTTCATAGTAGTCTCTTCTGATCCTTTGTATTTCTGTGGTATTAATTGTAATGTCTCCACTACCATTTCTAATTTATTTATTTGAGACTCTGTTCTTAGATTAACTAAAGGTTTGTCAATTTTGTTCATCTTTTCAAAAAGCCAAGTTTTAGTTTCATTAATCATTGTTTTTCTAGTCTATTTCATCTATTTCTGCTCTCATGTTTATTTACTTCCTTCTACTAACTTTGGGCTTAGTTTGTTCTTTTTCTAGATCCTTGAGAATGTAAAGTTAGGTTGTTTATTTGAGATCTCCCTTTTGTCCTTCATAGGCATTTATCACTATAAACTTCCCTCTTAGAATTGCTTTTGCTGCATCCTATAAGTTTCGGTATGTTGTGTTTCCATTTTCTTTTGTCTCAAGTTATACAAGGGGACTTCAAAAAGTTCATGGAAAGATTTCTATTATTTTTTAAATTCTGCTTTCCACGAACTTTTTGAAGTCCCCTCCTTTGACCCATTGGTTGTTCAGGAGTTTAATTTCCACATATTTGTAAATTTCCCACTTTTCCTCCTGTTATTAATTTCTAGTATCAACACATTGTGGTTGGAAAAAGATACTTGATATGATTTGTCTTCTTAAATTTGTGATGACTTGTTTTGTGGCCTGCCATATGATCTATCCTGGAGAATGTTCTGTGTGCACTTGACAAAAATGTGTACTCTGCTGCTATTGGACAAAATGCTCTGTATATGTCTGTTAGGCCCACTTGGTCTAAAGTGTAGTTGAAGTCCAATGTCTCTTATTGATTTTCTGTCTAGATGATCTATTAAAAGTGGGGCATTGAAGTCTCTTTGTATTGCTATTTCTCCCTCTGGATCTATTAATATTTCCTTTATATATTTAGGTATTCTGACACTAAATGCATATATATTTATAATTGTTATATCTTCTTGATGAACTGACCCCTTTATTATTACATAATGTTCTTATTGTCTCATTTAACAGTTCAGTTTTTGTCTTAAAGAATATTTTGTCTGACACATGTAAAGCTACCCCTACATTCTTTTAGTTTACATTTGCATGAAATATCTTTTTCCATCTCTTTACTTTCAGTCTATGTGTGTCCTTAAAGCTGAAGTGAGTAGGTTGTAGGGAGCATATGGTTGGGCCTTGCTTTTTATCCATTCATCCACTCTGTCTTCTTATTGAAGAATTTAATATTCAAAGTTATTACTGATAGGCAAGGACTTACTATTGCGATTAGTTAATTGTTTTCTGGCTGTTTTGGTAGATCCTTTGTTCTTCTCTTGCTGTTTTTCTTTGTGATATGTTGATTTGCTGTAGTGGTATGCTTTGATTACTTTCTCTTTTGTGTATCTATTACAGATTTTTGCTTTGTGGTTACCATGATGCTTACATTGAAAAAAAAAAAAGACATTATTTTTTTTGTGGCTGGCCATATAAGTCCATTTTAAGCTGACTGATAACAACTTAACTTCAATTGCATGTAAAAACTACAACTTTAACCCCCCTCACACTTACATTTTTGAATTAAAAATTCATGTAATTTTATATTGTGTACATCCATTAACAAACTATTTTAGATATGGTTATTTTTAAAAATAAAAAGTCTTTCATTTATTTTTTATGAGAAACTTAAAGTTTCTGGAATTATAGTTATTTTAATGTTTTTGTCCTCTAACCTTTGTATTAGAGTTATAAGTGATTTACACACCACCACTGTAGTACTAGGACAGCTCATTTCTTTTTAGCACTAAATATTCCATTGTCTGGAAGTAACAGTTTGATTTTTTCATTAACCTACGGAAGGACATCTTGGTTGCTTCCAAGTTTGAGCAATTATGAATAAAGCTGCTATAAATGTTCCTGTGCAGGTTTTTGTGTGGACATATTTCCAGCTCTGGGTAAATACCAAGGAGTGGGGACAGCTGGATTGTATGGTATTCATGGTAGTGAGTATGTTTAAGACTATGTTTAGTTGTGTAAGAAACCGGCAAACTGTATTATTATAAAGTGACTGTACTATTCTTGCAAAGAATGAGAGTTCCTGTTGTTACACATCCTTATCAGCATTTGGTTTTGTATTTTGATCATTTTAGTAGGTGTATAGTGGTATCTCGTTGTTTTAATTTGCAGTTCCTTAATGATATATGATGTTGGGCATCTTTTCATATGATTACTTGCCATCTGTACATGAGGTGTCTGTTCAGATCTTTTGCCCATTTTTAAATTGGGTTGCTCAGTTTCTTGTTGAGTTTTAAGAGTTCTTCGTATCTTTTGGATAAAAGTCCTTTATCAGATATGTCTTTTGCAAGTATTTTCTCCCACTGTGGCTTGTCTTATTTTCTTGACAGTGTCTTTTGCAGAGCAGACGGTTTTAATTTAATCAAGTCCAGCTTACCAGTTACTTCTTTTATGGGTTGTGTCTTTGTTGTTATATCTAAAAAGTCATTGTCAAACCCGAGGTTTAGGTTTTCTATTTTACTTCCAGGAGTTTAATAGTTTTTCATTTTACATTTGGGTCTATGATCCATTTTGAGTTAATTTATGTGAAGCATGTAAAATCTGTGTCTAGATTTTATTTTTTTTTTGGCATGTAAATATCCAGTTGTTTCAGCACCACTTGTTGAAGAGCCCATCTCTTTTCCATCGTTTCATTTTTGCTCTTTTGCTGTAGACCAAATGACTATATTTTTTTGGGTCTATTTCTGAACTCTTTTCTGTTCCAGTGATCTATTTGCCTATTCTTTCACTGCAGCATCATGGTTAAGTATTGAAGTCAGGTAGTGTCAGAATGTTTAATACTTTAGAATCAGTCTGTTAATATCCACAGAATAATTTGCTGGGATTTTGATTGGGATTGCACTGAATCTACAGATTAAGTTGAGAACTGACACCTTCATGGTATTGAGTCTTCCTACTCGTGAACATGGGATATCTCTCCATTTATTTAGTTCTTTTGATTTCTTTCATCAGAGTTCTGTAGTTTTCCTTATAGATCTTGTACATATCTTGTTAGATTTACACCTAGGTCATTTCATCTTTTGGTGCTAATTTAAATGGTATTGTGTTTTTATTTCAAACTCTACTTGTTCATTGCTGATATATACAAAAGTCCTTCACCTACCAATTTCCCTGGTAGGAAATTGATGAACTTTTCTATATCAACTTTGTATCCTGCAATCTTGCTATAATTGTTTATTAGTTCCATAAGTTTTTTTGGTTGATTCTCTTGCATTTTCTACATAATCATCATAATCTGTGAACAAAGACAGTCTTATTTCCTCCTAAATCCATATCACTTTTAGTTCCTTTTCTTGCTAGGACTTCCGGTGCAATATTAAAAAGGAGTGGTCAGGGGGGGCCACTTTGCCTTCCTGATTTTAGAGGGAAAGCTTCCAGTATCACCACTAAGTAGCTGTAGGTTTTTTGTAGATGTTTGCATTAAGTTGAGTAAGTTCCCCTCTACTAGTTTCTTGAGATATTTGTTACTTTTTAATGTTTTATCTGCACGTCTTTGGCATGCTTTCATCGTCTGTAGGGATATTATTCTGTTCCTTATTTTTTCTTCTAACTTTGTGGCATCTGACTTTGATCCTTTTCTATTACCAACTTTTATATGGAGTTAAGTGACTGCATTTTTAGAAAGGAGGCATGATTTCTGACAGTTTTTCTAGTTTCATGGTTGTATTTTTTTTCTATGTGTAAAATATTGAAATATGAATTGTGCAAACCATAGCTGTTTAAATTCAGTGCAGAATATACTTAGAACTTTATGACCAATTGTTTCTCTGAGGAGTTAAAGAACAAGTTGTTATTTAATATCCTTATATTGTTCCCATAAGGATAATACATTCTGGATTTTATGGGACAATCTTAATTTCATTTTTTTTTTTTTTTTGTCTTTTTCGTGACAGGCACTCAGCCAGTGAGTGCACCGGCCATTCCTATATAGGATCCGAACCCGCAGTCGCCGCGCTCCCAGCGCCGCACTCTCCCGAGTGCACCACGGGCTCGGCCCAATTTCATTCTTTTTAAAAACAGTTCATTTAATGCGATCTTCCTCGCACCCCCAATCTCTATTGATTGTCTTTTACCATTTGGATTCTATAAGGAGTTTCAGTGTGGAGCTTTGTACTAGAAGGGAACTTTGCAGGTTAGAATTAAGTTTGTTATGCTCGGACTTTGCCAGCCCCTTCAGACTTAACCAAGCATCCTTTGTCCTTGCTGCAAACCCCTCCCAGTTTCAGCTGCTGTTCTGAAATTGGCTTTTTGAGCATTCAATTAAATACTTGCTATTTTGGAGTTCTGAGATACATCAGATGTACCATTGCTTCCTCTGGAACAGATGGTGATACCAAGCAGGTCTTGTATCTATTGGTGGTATATGTCTACCCATTTTTTATTTTGGGGTTTCTGGGGATACCTACTTTTACTGTAAAGTTGTCTAGGGTTTTCAGTTTTGCTATCATGACTGCTTTGTGTGCTTTTATGAGGGATTTAAGAAATAGTCAAAACTATGATTTCAGAATTTCTGCCAGGTAACTTTAGAATGTTAGGAGCTGGTAAAAGTTGTAGAGAACACCATCTCCTTTAATGGCTATGCTAATGGCTATGCTTTTCTCCAAGCCATTTCCTTCATCTATCTTCAGAACAGAGTATCTTAAGAACCCTTGGCAAACTCCATTATCTCTCTGGGCCTCACAGTAGGTTATGAAGACTGTTATAAGTGCAGTTTAAAAGCAAATGGCCTACTCCATTTGGACAACTATGCACTTTTTTTCCCCTTCAGGGTGACCTCTGCTAAACAGAATGCTGTACTATCAAACTGATGCCTGAGGGCCAAACGGGCCCTATTTTTAAGATAGAAAAAGGTATGATACACTTTTTCAGCCAGGTAAGTGATTCCCAGTCACAGTTTCACAGCATATGTTTCTGTTTCCTGGGTAAATTGTAAAATTTCCAAAACTGTCAGTTTGGGTCCATCACTTAGAAGAGAGAAATCCTGGACAAGTTTTATCTTCTGAAATTCAAATCTAAAGAACTATAAGATGAGAATACATACATTTACGCATTGTTATGTGTGAACAAGGTAACCAATGACATAAATGGGAGAACCCAGAAAATTGCAAAGTGATATACAAGGTGCCACCATTTCACTGGCTTACTCTCTTAATACTGTTCATCTTCTAATATTCATACCATATCAAAAAGCAAAGTACCTGGCAACACTGTAGGTACTTAATAACAACAGCAAATAGGTTACTTCCTAATAGGCAGCTGACTGTCTTACCTTTATATTCCCAGCACCTCACATACAGCATAGCATACAGTGAGTGTTCAATAAGTGATTATGAAACAGAACCTTTCGAATCTGGCAGAAATCAGACAGCCTTATTTATTATCAGAAGCCCTGTGGTAGAGCTGGAACACTGTACTAGGTCTCAATTTCTCATTTCAACTTCTAGCATCTGGCTTGTTTTCTTCACAGAATTATGAGACCAAGTAAGACACTGTATATGAAGCTACTTTTTAAAGAGAACAATGCACACTATTCTCCTACTGCAGGCAGAATTAGGTTGTGGCTGGTGGTATGTTACCTAGGTATTCTGAGGTCATTTTGAAGGAGTCTTCTAAGAAGACGAGCATTTTTGTCATGCCTCCAATTGGTTACTTTCTAAGCTCCTTAAAGAAATGAATACCCTCTTCTCCATCTTTGAATCCCTATGGGCTTAGCAAAATGTAGTCTATCATAGGTACTCAGTAAATATTTGTCAAACAAACGTTAAATTACTGCCAGTGCAATCCATCAGCAAGTCCTGCTGTGTAATTGCAAAATATATCCTGATTCCAACTGCTTCTCCTTATACCATTATCATCTTAATAGAAGCCACCATTGTATTGTTGCTTGTCTGAACAACTGCTATACCTTCCAGACTGGTTTCCCTGCTTCTATTTATCTCTACCCCAACAAGATCCAAACAATCAATAGTAATTTTTAAAAACCAACAAGCAAACCAAACCAACTGTAACAGACCATGTCATTTCTCTGCTTTAAATCCTGCTATGAACCCCACTGTACTTAGAATGCAGATTCTTTAAAGTAAACTTACAAAGCTCTACCTTATGGACCAGCCGACTACAGCCTGCAGGCCAAATCCAACTTGCCACCAGTTTCTGGAAATAGTTTTATTGGGACAGTCATGTACTCTCTGGCCCTTTACAGAAAGAGTTTGCTGACTTATATCTCCCCTACTTACTGCATCTTCTACTCTTTCTTCCCAGCCCCACTCATTGACTACATCTCAACCAAGCTTTTTCTTTTTTCTTTTAAATGTGGGAATTTTTTTTTTTTTTTTTGTCGTTTTTTCGTGACCGGCACTCAGCCAGTGAGTGCACCGGTCAGTCCTATATAGGATCCAAACCCGCGGCGGGAGCGTCGCCGCGCTGCCAGCGCAGCACTCTACCAAGTGCGCCACGGGCTCGGCCCTCAACCAAGCTTCTTCAACCTCAGTCTTCATACTTCCTGTACTTCTAAATGCCCAGGAATGATTTTCACTCACATTGTCCCCGGACAGCCTCCTTACCACTGAAGTCTCAGCTTAAGTATCAACTCCTCAGAGACTTTTCCTGACCAACCAATCTAGAGTGGGCCCTTCAACTTCCCTATTCACATATCTGTGAAACAAATGGCAATAACTATTTGAAATTATGAACTAGTTTAGTTCTTTCCTCCACTAGAATATAAGCTGCACAAGTGACCTTACTCTGCTCACTCCCCACCACCATTTTAATGAGCATAATAGGCCTAGCACTAAAAACAATGCCCACCATTGTTTTTGAATGAAAAATAAAAAGGCAAAAATAGTTACTAAATGAATGAGGCCAAGGTCAGGAACCCCATTCTAGTTCAAGTCAGTTTTCAATGTTCAATTCTCCTGTGGCAGACTTGCCTCAACACTGGCCCGACCTCAATCACAAAAGGCTGAAGCAAGATTAATCAGTATTCCCGGCCCTATTATGGGCAAAATAACTCCACCAAGGGCACATTCTCCTGAATGTGGGTCCATCCTGCCTTTTTCAGGTAAGGATAACATTAGGAAAAGCAGGCGAAGTAAGGTCACAGAATTGGACAAAGAAGTTCTCAACTTTATGATTATTATGGTTAAGAATTTTATTATCAAAATTATTACATCTCTTGTGAAAGTTCAAATGTTACAGCAAGGTGTAAACACTCCACTTGAGGAAGAAGTGATACTTCTTCCCTTCCAAGAGTCCCCCCCCCCCGCCCCCACCCCCCCCAGAGGTCTGGTCTTGACAGCACCCTGCCCACACAGAGTGGCTGGGGTCTCTGCACGTGCCAGGCAGGGTGAGGGCAGCCTGCCCGCTGGCCTCTCCCCTTGGTTAATAGCCAAGGGGAGAATGCAAACCCCAGCCCAAATGGAGAGACATTTACATACGTTTTATATAATATACAAAGAAACCAGCATCCCAGGCAACATGATTTCCACTCCCAACGCTCTCCCAGACTAATGGGTTTGTGGGGGAAACAAAAGAAAAGTACTCTGCTGAGGTCTCAGCATTAAAAACAACAACAAAAAAACTCCCCTCATTTGAGCAAACACCTGATTTCAATTTTGAAAAGTGAAATTTTGTAACAGTCACACAGAGAGAGAAGACTGTGCATATGATAGTTGTAGGACAGGGCAGAAAAGAAGGGGATGCAAGAGGCTGGGGGGAAAAAAGGAGAAAACAAATTAGAAGGAAGGAAGGAGGGAGACTCACAGTATTATCTTGTCCAAAAGAAAAGAAGGTCCACTGCAGCACCAGGGATTACACCTGTCATATATTCACTACCCCTACCATGGTTATAACTGAATACAAAATTAGATAAATAAAAACACGCCAGATATTACAGTAAACAAGTGAAAGAAATAAGCTGGCAACCGTATGGAATTTAAAAAGATTGTGTACCCCACCTGGGCTGGCTCCAGGGCTCCTCCAGGGGTGTACAACAGGCACGATGCACTGATGGGGAGAAGCCAGTCTGCTCTCATCTCTCATACAGAACAGTGTTAGGGGCGTGAGTGGCTTGGTAACTCTCACTGGGCCCCTTCTCATAAGCATCCCCCAAAGAAATGTGGGGCAGGCTCACACACAATCACAGTTCTGTTGGTGCCACTCCACAAACCTATTTTCCCACTCTTACTCTGCAGTCACGAGTGCATGCTCCCCAATCATGGAGGCGGTCCTGCTCATGGGATCGTCAACTCCTGATTAACTGGGAGTAGAAAAAATAAAATTCAAAGCATTCCCAAACCACTCGGGATCCTTCCTAATCAAATTTATTGCCAAAAGCTGGTAAGTAACAATGCAATTGGCCTATCTCACTTCTCATTCCTCTCTTCCTTGTCTACTTACTTGATGGGTTACTGAGCTGTGAAATAGCTTGGGAAGGGGGAGTGGGATGGTAACAGCTGGGAGCTCAGACAATCCACTCAGTTAATCTGCTCCCAAATCATCAAGAGCTGACCACAAGCTCTTCTTTAGAGAGCCGGGCACCCCTCAGTCAGAGCATGTTCCAAGCTTTACTATCCCTGCCTATTTCTTGGTGATTTTAAGACAAAGGTGGGGAGTATTCTTGGTGGACACACCTTGGCCAGTATCTGCTTTTGGAATGGTTGTTTTAGGGTGAACATTTACATACCTACCTTTTTTCTTAAGTGCGTAAAACCCTAATACTACTCGGATGGCTTGGGGCTTTGAGATAGGCTCTTTTCACTTTTTTCCTTTGAAAAGAAAACTTTTTTTTTTTGTTTTGTTTTTTATTTAAAAAGATATCCTCACTGCACAAGTGACTACAGGCTACAGGCAAGGATGGGAGACGGAGGCTTCAACACAACTCATTGCACTTAGAACCGTTACTAACTGAAACACCATTTGCTTGTCAACAATGTACCCTTAACAGCAGGGAGAAACTTCTTTATAGTCTCTGCTTCAGACAAGATTTACATCTTTCTCCAAGGCCAGAGGCCAGTCGCGACCATAAGTCTTGTTTCTTGTCCACCAGACCCAATCCTCTGGCACCTTGTACCCCCCTTCCCCAGCAATATGCTCAGCCTAGGTTCCAGAGGCAGCTGGAAGGAAGCAGCTATGGGCTCATTCAGTTCTGTTTGCCCAAATCCAGAAGCCCTAGGAAAGTCCTGTCTGAGTCTTGACTCCTGACCCTTGTAGTGGCTGGAGTCGGTACTGGTGCACTCCCCCACTCCCACGGTGTGGGTAGTGCTGTGAATTGGAAACCGCAGATACCCTGGAGGCCTGGTAGGCAGATGACTGCCCAGCATTGGGCAGACTGATAGTCCGTAAGTCTGATGGCAATGATGACCGAGAGTTCTGAGGAAAGGAGGTGGAACTCAGAGTTCCTGTGCTGGACTGAGAAACTGAGTCTGAGGTTGGCGAGTCTGAGGGGCCCTGCAGGGTAGGGCTAGCAGCACTAGAAGGGCAGCTCCTCCTTGAAAGATTGCTGCCAGTGCTGTTTCCAGAATGTGGCTGGCTGCTATAATACCCTGGTGTCCCTGTAAATGAGGCCAACGAGTCTGTGGACACAGGGTGGGCAGGGCTAGAATAGGAAGTGGAAGAGAGGGATGATTCTGAAGAACCGTGAGAGGGGGGGTTTCCAGGTCTCAGTGCAGTAGTTCGATAACTGTATCCTGGAGATTGGGTGGGATGTCCTCTAAAGGGGGAGGAACTCTGTTGAAGGAGGCTTTGTGATTCTGTCCGTGGACTATCACACTGCAGGAGCTAGGAAGAGTTGGGAGAAAAAGCATAAGGAGGTAAACAAGTCCCTTAAATGGCTTGTGAATATTTACAACACACATTTTTTCTTTATCTTTTTAACCGTTTGTTGTTTTTAGAATACCAAAGGCAGTAAAATGGCTGTCTTTGATCATCTTATTTATTTTCCAGCATAATTTATTACCTGAGAGTAAGCAGATGATGATTTACTTCCAAGGCCGCTGAAACTATATGCAATGACAGCATCTCAACTGCAAAGGATGGTCAGGATCACAAAACATTTGGAACCCACAACACACTCCTATGCTCAGAGATCAGCAATTTCTTATCTCACCTGGTAGCTGTATCTGGAAGGGCTGTAAACGGCTGCTCCTTTAGAGAGTGTTGAGCTTAATGTCTCTGGGCCTTCTCCATCTGCAGGGTCTGGAAGGTAATATAAAATCAACTTGGCTTCTTAGAATAAGTGAGAAACAACCATTGTTCATTCAAATCACCAATGCCATCACCAACCCATGTTGCTCTCTTTGTGACAAGTCACGTGAGTGCAGCATGCCAGAAGAGCAACAGGAGTGGTCAATTATGGGCTATGTTTTAAATGCCTGATCTGACTCCTGTCTCCTTCTTTCTCTTCATCCTTCATCATGGTGCGTCTCCAGGACTTTGGAGAGATGAGAGTTACAGAAAGGTATCCCTTGGGAAAAAAGAGCAGACAGAGAGCAAGCAATGCTACATCTTACAAATGTTGCAGCCCAAATGATTAAGACTGAGCTGGAACCTGGTATGCAGCAGAACCCAACTGCGTAAATAACTGACTCACCTCATCCCAGCACTTGGTGTAAACTGTGTAGAGCCTGGCTCACGTGACCCTGAACCTGGTTGTCAGCAGTAGGCCATGGGCTCACCTGAGTCTTTCTCTGTGATGTTACTCTCCCACGTGGGAGAGGGTTCTCCCTTTTGGGCCACCCTCACACTGCTTCGGAGAACCTTGGGGATGCTCCCTCCTTCTCGGAGTCGTTCAACTGATGTGGGAACCATCCTGTAAGGGAAACATGGTATAAGTTTAAGAGTCAAGACTCTGAAACAAATGAAACCCTGACAAAGTTTTACAAAGTTGATGATACTCTTAAAAATCCAGGACCAATTTAAAACAAGTTATTTCCCCTGCTTCAAACGACATTAAGCACAACAGAAATAACATTTTTAATGAAAAAGGAATCAAGGAAAAAGTGAATTAAAGATATCAATTTCTTTTAAGTCCCGTTTCAAAATGCTGAATTTCTTCCTGTGAAATCATGTGCCTTATACATAGCAATAATTCAAGAGTTTTCATAGATTAATGATTTGAGCTATGCCTCTCCTTTCCCAGACTCATTTCTTTAGCTCAAGATCCCTGAACTCCTGTGCTTCATTCTCTGTTTCACTCATTGGATATTCAGTACTTGCTGCCAGTATTATTTTTTTACTTGTGGTATTCCCTAAACCAGACACAAGTCCTTTTAGAATGTCTTATTGCTAGCTGTGGGGAACAGCACCTCTGCTGTTTATTCAACTGGGCCTCTGCTGAACTCCTGACTTACCTTTCATGCAAAATAAGAAAACAGAAAAGGCAGTGATAGTGCCCACCAAATAAAATAGCTCATCTGCACCCACAACTATATGCTGTTCCGTAAGCTCATTGGTAATTCTTTGTTTCTGCAAGACTTGGGGGGGTTGCAGCTCATAAGATTAAATCTGCTGAACAGACAGATGGCACTGTCGGCTGGCTCTCTCAGATAAAGCATTCCCATACATTTTAGATCCTACACCTACACCCACCCCCCCCACTTTCCTCCTGAATTTAATTATAAAGCATCAAATACAAACTTACCACCTACTGCTGATATTCTCTTGAGGTCTGCAGTGAGATGAAGAAGTGCCTCTGGAATCTGATGGGCTTACTGCCTCCAAATGGGACATAGAGGAATGAGATGGGGAGAATTTTTTGTGAGGGGAAGACGGGGTTCGGGCTGAGGATCCTTGCACACCATGGGCACCAGTCTCAGAAACAGAGTTACTGCTGCCTTGCCCAGCTCCTGTAGACTTGCTTTTGCTCTGTGCAGAGTCACCTCCCCCACCAGCAGAATTCTCCTTGGCTTCCTGTTTCCGTTTGCGGTACTCTAGCAGGGATACCTAGAAAAGAAAAAAGAAACAGTACTCTAGCTGGATATCATTAGTGGATCACTAGCAATGGTGAAAGAAGGGAAGATGGAATCCTGGTAAACAACTAGCCAAGCCATGAAAACAAACCAGAGACCAACCCTGACGACTTTCTTCAGGTGTGACAGAGACCTATAGACAGCTATATATTTAAGCCAGTCAGAAATTAGTTAAGTGGAAAAGAATAAACTAGCAGATGCTATTTTTGAAGAATGATGTTTACCAAGTAGACTGCAACCTTTTTTCTGCTTTCAGAAAACCTGTAAGATTACCATTACCTAGTAACAAAGTGCGCTATCATAGTTATTTCCAACAATGAGAGTACCTAGAAAAGGGAGAGTAGACAACTGGAAGCTTGTGTAGTTTGGGGAAAAAAAACTCCCAGGTGAATCTGATGGCTTTTCTGCACTCCCTAGGAATCTCTAGAGTTAGTTGGAGGGAGGGAGGGGTACAGAAAGGGGGAGGTGGGGGGGAGAGACAGGAAAAACAAAAAAAACAAATGACAAAGCCAATGCTCCAAGGTTCTTAAATATGCTCAATTTTTAAAGATATAGACATAGAGATTTATTACTGTTTCTGTTTTGGGAAACTAGTATAAAAGAAGAAATTATTTCCAGTTCATACTTCAGCAAGCTAGCTTTAGAAAACCTATACTTAGAAACTTCTCTCCAATTCCCCCTTCATCTGCCTAATCCTTAACACACTCTTTCCTGACTGCCACAACAGAAGCCCTCTTCCCTGCCCTGCCTAGTATATCTAGACTGTTATACCGTGCTTATACCGGCTGCAGAACCTGTTAGGGTCTTACCTGTTCCTCAACTAAACTATACATTCTATGATGGCAAAGACCAAGTTTATTTGATTTTCTAACATTTAGCATAGAACCTCGCATATTGCAGGTGCTCAATAAATTTCAGAAATGTTCTGAAATAACAAATCATGATTTTAATACTTTTGCATTCACTAAATAAACGAAACCAGAAATCCAGAGTGTTTCCATCTTTGTTTCTGATAATCAATGCTGCTCATGCAAGTCTTTGAAACCCATTACTATTTTACTCCAAATTATTTGCCAGTGTTTCCTTCTCCTTCTATCCCCTTAGTGCTCTCATTTTTCTGTCCAGGTGTAAACTATAACAAAAATATGAAAAATAAGACAATTTTATGTATGCATTTACTATACATAATCTTGGAAACAAGTTAATAATAATAAATTCTGGTAATGTATTTAATTATAATGAAAATATAAAAAGCCATTAGGCTACATGTCAATAAGGATACTACAGGTATTCTGCCATTTGTGACTGTCTCACATACAGGACATTTAGCATCCCTATTCCTGCCCAATAAATGCAAGTCACTGCCAGAACCTAAAATACTCCCATATATTTCCAAACTCCCCTGGTTGAGAACAACTGACACAAAAAGTACATTTTTGGCTTTGTGATTTTGTGATCAGACATTACTCACAAGTTAGTTCCAACCTGTTAGCAAGCTCTCTATGGCCTGGCCTTGCCCAATCCCCTCTGTACCTCCCCCAGTTCTCCCTGCCTTTCACCTGACACCATAACATTAAACTGGCTACACCACATAGAATCCCTGCTGTCCGCCCAGTAGAATGTCACATTTTTACCTGTTCTGCTCTTTCTAGTATAACATCCTCACTCTCATTTATTGGTTGGTTGACTCTTACTTATTGTTTGAGATTCAGCTAAATCACTAACCTGACACCTCTCACTCCACCTCCCAACTCTCAAACTGGCTAACAGACTCTCCTGTTTGTTCTCAAAGTACCCTCTCTATATATCTGACTAGGTCAGGTTCTTCTGTTAAGATGCTCTCACCACATCTGAACAACTCCTTTGGAGCATCCATCACCAGTGTAATTCATTATTATTAATGTAATCATCTGCTAAAGCTCATTACTATAGGCTCCATCAGGGCAGAACGTAGGAGGCAATTAGCATGGTGGCAATAAGAGCATGCCATCTGGAATCAGACCTGGGTCATATCCTGGCTCTTCCACTTACTAGCTGTGTAACCATGGGCAAGTTACTTACTTCAGTTTCCTTATCTGCAAAAGGAAATTACCTATCTTACAGGATTATTGTGAGGATAAAATGCATCTGAAGAGCTTAATATAGTGTCAAATAATGTAAATAATTATTACTCTTTTTCACTGCTCTAGGCTTTGAATTGCCTAGCAAGTGTATGGCACATATTAGGCATTTACATTTGCTGGATATTTATAACAGTAACCAAATGGTATTACAATAGTTTTTCACTGGACATGGCAGAGACTGTCTTACTTATTTGAGAACAGTGCTGAACAAAGTGGGAATTTAGTAAGTATCTACTGAATTAGTCGGGTAATGTTCTTCAAAAGGAGGCCTATGTAATGTGAAACACTTACCTTTTTCCTCTGCGGTGGGTTCTGTGGAGCAGATGGGACTCCTTCACAAGCCCTTTCGCCACCAGGTGACATGGATCCACGAGAGAGGTCTTTCATAAAGCCATGTTCATATCTGCTGGGAAACCCTTCTGCAGGGGAACAATATCCCCCATCCAAATGTAAAGGTTTCCTATCTCCCACTAGGGGAGACCCTCGATATAATCCATCTGCTCGAGGCATAGCATTCAAAGGGGAGTAGGCATACATCAAGTTGAACTCTGTCCGAAATGCCTGGTCTGAGTTTCTCATGAGGGTCTGATGTCCATCTCCACTCCTGCTTGGGAAACCAGTCTCAGAGGTGGGCCCGATGGAGGGATGAGAAGCCAGGTCAGAATGACTTGAGTTGAGCAGGGAAGATCTGTCAGCACAGTTGTTAGTGTTGGAGTCAAGGTATCCTACTTTTGTCAAATCCAGGTCTTTTCGGTGACAAAGCTAAAGAATAAAAATCAACGGAGACATAGGATAGGGGAGAAAGGAAAAAGTCAAAGGGCAGAAAGGATGGAGGTGAGAGGGACACAGGTGAACAGGGAAAGATAAGAGGGATGAAAGTAGAGGAGAGAAAGGCATTAATATCTGAAAAAGTCCCACGTAGCAACAGTGTATATAGGCCAGAAAACTAAAGAATTCCAGCCTTTCCCAAATTGCTTTCAAGTCTTTCCAGATGAGAATACTGGGAAAGTCAGAATTAGGTAATTGGTCAAATGTGATATTTCACCCGCTTAGCCTTTCATCAGTTTGCTGAGTCACCTTGTACTACACTAAGGGACAGGCAGTATAATCAGGGATTTACCTGAGCCCCATCCATGTTACAGAGGTGAAGCTAGTGTCTTAAAAGAACTGGCTTCTGGTGTCATTCATTTCTAAAGTATTATTGATGGAAGGTGTGGGGAGGGAAAAAGGTGGAGGAAAGTAGAGGTAGATAGAAAGGCAAGTATTTAAGTTACTGGTTCAGTAAAGGAGAATGGCATTAAAGACATCAACCAACCAGTTCTTCACTCAATTTCACTGTTAAGTAGGTTTGTTTCTCATACAACTTTCTGGCCACTCAATTTTCTTTCTTTATCCTCTAATGTGTGTCAACATATCACAAGACCACTAATGCCCATCACTACAGAGCATCTGAAATGCTGAAATATACCAAAAATAAACCCCACCTATTATTTAGTTATCATTACCTTCTAACACCAAGATTTTCCACCAGTAGGTCAACTATAGCTAACTCTTTACAAAGAATGATATCAGAATCCCAGATACCACACAATGTCAGTTTCCAAATTATGCTACCTTAGAATATTTAACAACCGAGGAGAGGAGAGAGCTTTACTTTTCTAACAAGATAGAGGCAAAACACCCAGAAAATCTCTAGTACACTAGTAGAATTCGACATTTTTCAGTTTCATATTGATCTATAAAATCTTACTGATTCGGAATTTGGTAAACTGTCACTGAATTTAGCCCTAATATTTTACTGGAAGGTGGTGGGGTTAAAGTTCAGTTAATTTCTGAGAGGTTATGAAAGAATGTAACTTTCTCTTCAAGAGGAAGAATGTTCCACGTAGATTCACAGAATTAATCATTACTACGTTTGTCCAAAGCCTATAACAGAAACTCTAGCACTAAAGTCTGAATTCAACATCTCCACAGCAGTAGGGTTTCTGGGAAAAGCACTCAATTGATATCCTAAGAGATATCTTGTATAGCAACCATATCCCAACCACTGCAGAACGAAGGCCTGTGACACAGAAGCCAGGGACTGATGAGTTTCCTTATGCACCCAGTAAGGAGCTACAGAGAAAAATTTAGGAAAGCTGAGAGACAGACTGACTTTCCCTTTCTAAAGAAGCTGCTCGATCTATCAACCAAAGCTCAAACATCTGGTTACACAGAGCAGAGCAGTCAGATTAACTCCGGACTCTTCCAATATAAGCTGCTCCTTTATTAGCTCAAGATAATAAATATCAAAAGACAGGTCCTACCAACTTTTGATTCAACTTTCCTTATTTGTTAACCAACAGACCTTATTTTTTAGGCTTTCTTTAACAAGTCTCCTACCACATATTCAGCATCCTTTGAACTTGACTTCTAGATTCTCTTCTTCTTTAAAAGAACTTCAACCACCCCCTCCCCCAAATAACAAAAACAAACCCCAACACACACACGTACACACACACACAGCTACTTCATTTTCCTCCGTCTACATTGACAGTCCTGTGTAGTCACAGTCACACAGAAAGATTCATTCAATTTACTGTGACCAATTGGCCGCCCTCCAGCCCATCACCCAATTCACACAGATCCCCAGCCCTCCCCACACACTCAGGAATACACTCATGCACACTCACTCTCAGCCTCCAAGTGTGATTGAGATGGTGTGATAACTACCTCGGGTGACAGGGACTCGGGCCTATGCGCAGGGGAACTCTCAGGGGAGGATATGTTCTAGAGGAGGGAAAAGCATCTTGTTATTCATCTACTCAAAGTCAAGAAGCAAAACAAAACAAACAAAAAATAAAAGCAAGCATAGATGTTAGCCACAACTTTTTGGGGGTGGGGGTGGGGGGTTGGATAAGAATGCACAGGGGGAATGTTTAACTGCAGAACTCATCTTGATGGACAGAATGGCTTGTTAAAATGCTTCCTGGTGTCTTTGAAAGCATTTAAGGATAAATTGGTTATCAAGTTTCATGCTATAAGTAAACCTCTCAAGCACATATCAGGAAAGAGTTAGATTGGTGAAATTTTAGTGGTTTTTTTTTTTTTTTTGTATTTTAAATGAGAGTTTAGCAACCTATATTATTTGTTATTGAGGGGCACCCTACCCCTTATTCCTCCTTAGAGAAACCTTGCTCCTTCACCTCATACTCCTGTCACATTTCCTTGTTTTCTTGTATGTCTCAGGCCCACCACCAGGGGGACACGTTAGCATGCTGGAGGCTGACAAGGGTCGGGAGGTGGCCAGTTCCTCTTGAATGAGGTAGAGGAAATGTGACTGATGGAATCCCTGGCTCACAAGCTAGATTTGATTCATGGCATCATCTAATTGGACCTGAGCACCCCTACCAACATCCCCTTGGTTAAGATCCTTTGTACTTTTGGGAACACAGCAAAAATAGCACATGTGTACACTTGAAGCCCCATCCCACAGAGGGTAGGACTTTCACCCTGGGGCTTTCACCTGAGGTGGCACTCCCACAACAAGTACTGGGCAGTGAGCTCCTGAAGGAAAGATGTGAATGGAAACAAGTGAAGAGAGTAACAGTGGTAGTGTGGCCAGGATTTCGGGTGCCAGGGCTAAGTAAGGTAAGGGGAGGGTTCCTAATGTTGTAGACTCTGGGCAACTGTGACCTGGGTAGCAGGCCTATGCTGTGGTAGGGGAAATGAGGCTGCTTCAGCAAAGCAAGATTTTGGCTGTGAATTTTATTCAGTGGGGAGGATGGGTATTGTATGTGTGTGCACAGTGTGTGAACTGGAGAGTGGAGTACAGATCTCAGGGCAGGAAGAGAGAAGGGAAAGGTTATTCTGGTGGAAAGGAGAGGCTAACTAAGCTTGCCCTCCCCATGTTGCTTTCACTCCTTTTTCTAGATGCTTTCCCCTCCTGAAGATCTTGTTTTTTTCTACTGCTTATCTCCTCACCTTCTTCCCTCGGCATTGGAGATTTCTCACTTTTCCCCTTAATGCTTTTTTCCTTTTCAAAAATATTCTTCCCCAAACTAAGCTGGTCTTATGACACCTTTTTGACATTTCTCTATATGCATCACAGTCTTTGATGAAAGAAAGGCTTCCACCTTTCTGTGCTAGAATATAGGAAAGAGTATGGCCGTTAGAATGGTGATAAGGATGGATCAGGGTGGTGAAGTTTATTTTTTTTAACTGATGAGAAAGGCTATATCTCCTTAGTTAAATCACAAGTTTACAATCATGGAAACGTGATTTTTGCTATTTAATGTATTTTCTTTCCCTCCTGGTATTCTAACATTATGCTTGGACTATACATCACTAAAACGATCTTTGATTTTTTTAAAAAATGAAATTATCTTGCATTTGCATAGTGTTTCACGGTTATCCAAAAATGCTACAAGGGATAGGGAATGCACTGAGTGCTAAACTTGCTTGGTTTGGAAGGTGACTTACCTTCTAATTTCCACAATTTCACTTTTATAATAAAACCTGCATTGATAAAGTACAAAACTCTCTTCCTATAACCTACTGCCCTCCAGGGAGAATTTCCTCTCATGAAATCTTACCATAAAACTCTAATTGCTAACTGAACAGTCAACTGCAAGTAGACAAAGTAAAGTTAGAAAGGACTGAATCAGCTGCTTTAATATCTGGCTAAAAAGAATGTTGCAAGGAGCTGTCTGGTTAGTTCAGCTGGCTGGAGCACAGCCTTGTAATACCAGGATCGCGGGTTTGGATCCCCACTCTGGCCAGCTGCCAAAAAGAAGAAAAGAATGTCGCAAAGAATTTGGTAAAGATTAACTTCTCTAGAAAAATCAAATGTGACCAGGAGGTCCCCCGCTGCACCAGAAAGAGGTTTGCTCCAAAAGTTATGTTAATATGGTCTAGAGTTAGCTACAAAATATAGCTCCTCTTTCAAGGTTGCTACCTCTTTCTGAGTTAGTCATAAAAAAACCCCAGGTATTTTTAATCCGCACGCTCTCATAAAAACTGAATAGGGAAGATGGAATTGGTTAGAAATTCACCTTTATCAAAGAACACCTCTGGAGAAGTGCAAGCTAGGGATGGAACTGAGTGTGTTTAGTGGTCAGAACAAATTTTTCTGTGAAAAAGGAAGAGATAGTGCCCATTTAATTTCATTATAAATCAAAGCAACATGCAATAGATGAGGTTTTTAAAATACACATGAATTCTATTCAAACCTGCTGTCACCCAAACTTGAATACTGAAGTAATTCAGAATTGCTTTTACAAACAGCTGGAATAGACATTTCTAAATTAATCCAAAGAGTGAATGTAATAAATTTGTCTCTTACAAATGCATGTTGCTAGTCTCTTGTCTACTTCTCATTTCTAACATAACAAGAAGGGAAAGAAACCTGGAGTGGGAACCCCCCGCGCCCTGTATTTGCCGTAAACCATACCACAAAGCTTTCTAAATCTTTTCACTGAGGCCACAATGAAATACCAAACAACCTGGGAAAGACACTTCACTCATTTAAAGACCTAGAAATGAAGACACAATCAGTATAATCTGAGCTTTCAGGCTAGTTTTACTAATGGTTACCTCAGGAAGCTAGAGGCCTATTTTGAACAAGGTATGCAGTAAAGATAAAGATGGAAATCTAGCATGCTTACTAGATTAGACTGGTGAAATCTAAAGTTATGGAGACTGATGGACTACATGCACAAGATAGATGAATGGGATCTGTGGTAGCACTGTTCCTATTTTGGGAAGTCCAGGAGCTGCCAAGATGAGAGGCTACTAGATAACAGGCCACACTGACCCTGAGGTTTCCTGTTCTCTAGCTGAGATGGGGAAGGAAGACAGTAAAGAAACATTTGGAATGATATTATATTTAAAATGAAGAGGTACAAACGATGATTTTCATAGCCAGCACTCCCAACAACCAAACCCAAATCACCTCAAACTGCAGAGGAGTGTTGCAGCGACTAGCAGTAGTAAGTGACGTGATTGGTGAGAACATGAGGCTGTATCCATTTCGACACTCCTCTTCTCCTGGGTGAGACGGACCAGGTGTGGCCAACTGGGGGCTCTTTGAGCCTGAATTGGGAGGGGGTGGCGTGACTGGAGACAGAGGCCGAAGTAACTTGGTGACATTCTGCTCCATCAGATAGCGAGACTTCCATTTCTTTAGGGGGCTCAACAAGTCTGTGAAATACAAAGCTTAGATGAGAGTTTGAAACCACAGTTTAATGGGAGGCTATATAGTAAAGCCATTAACCTCTCACCTACAATGGCTCTTAACTCCTCTTTTGCCTCATCCCATTGTTATCTCCTCCAATCAAACGAAAGCCCAAAGAAACTTTTCAACTGCCACAATTAAAATAATTCTCAAAACAGTCTATAGCCCAGAGAAACACCTGTTGAATGCAACAATTCTAGTGACTAATCCCTGGAGCAAATTTAATTTCTTCCAGTGCAAAATACAAATTTCTTTCTTTTATGCTGAGTTTCCAAAAATCTTAAACCTTTGATTTCTACAAAAACTTCTCCCAACCATTAAAAAAAACTAGGCTGGTACTTCTTTTCTGACTAGAATAATCCTACTTTCTATACTTCTGAGATCCACTTAAAAATAAAGTTATTACAATATGTATTTTAGTGACCATTCAGGTATGTGGGAGGAATTGATCATCATATGTTCTATTTTCAAAGGGCTTATAAATTTGCAAGAAATAAAAAGAGAAAAAAATATAAAACATGTTTAATGTAAGTTTAATATTAGTATAATCAAGAGGGGTGATCACAATGCTGTGTTAGGAAGAAATAATAGCTATATTTTCCAAGTGATTATTATACGACTGTACTTGAAAAGTTCATGGAAAGATTTATATTATTTTTTAACCTTGTATACCAAGGCTCTATACTATGTGCTTTATGTAAAATATTTGGTTAAATTTGAACAACTCTATAAATCAAGCACTACTATTATCATCCTCATGTTAAAGGTGAGGACATGATTTGTGGAGAGATAAAGACTAGGTAATCTTGCACCCATCTACGTTCTTAATCACTAGGTTACAGTATATCTCCAAGGCTTAGTGAAAAGAGTGACATTTATCCCAGGCCTTTAAGAAAAAGTTTTGAATCAGTAGGTCATGATCAGAGCTATGCTTCAGAAAGATCAATCTGGTAGCAATGGTTAGGATGACATTGGTAACTGGGAAACTATCTGGAGTTAATGGAGTAGTTAAAGAGTTATGAGGCACTAAACTAGGACAGCAGATGTTCAAACGTAGAGGGGAGAACAAATGCAAAAAATACTGGAGATGCATATTTTCCTTTCTGATATCTCAGAAAGTTTTATTTTCCTAGATTGGAATATATTCATTTGTTTCTTTTGTCCCAGATACTAACTTTTCTTCCCTCCTTTTTTTAAGTGCCTAGATATAAAAAAACAAACATGTAATTCATGGCTTAAATTCAGAGTAAGTTTTACATATTTCAAGAGTCTTAAACATTGAGTCTTTTGTTAAAAGACCTCTAGGTCCAACACTGTAACTACTAAAATCAATTATACGTGATGAAGTTCACTGCAGACAAGTCAGAAAATACAGATGAAAACTGCCACTTGCAAATCAATGTACGTGGCATTCATTTAACATATATTTACTGAGTACCTGTGATACCGTATATTCAACAAAACAGACCTTATGTCTGCCCTTATAAAGTTTACAGGCCAGCAGTCATTTGCCTACCTTTTTTTAAATTTATTTTACTTTTTGCATACACAATTTTCTAATTTTATGTGGTCAAATCTATCCATCTTTTATTGTTTTTACCTTTATTCAAGTAATTCCCTAGATTCTTTAAATAAACATTCACATATTTAAACACAAATAACCTGAAATCATACTCACAAATAAATGCACTGCTAATATACTGGTGTATTTTTATCTGGACATTTTTCTTGCCATGGCCTCATTGACTCTTGTCTTACTCACATTGCTCAATAACTATTTTCACTCAGAAATACATGGTAAAAATCTTTCTGTGGACGGGGCCCGCCCGGGGTCCTGAGGCACAGTGCTGGCAACTGACCCCTACACTTCCACAACCAGGCAAGGAACATGCCAAAAACACCACTTCCATGTGGGTGGCCCACCACAGCCACCACAATAGTCATGGCTTCCTCAAAAGTGGCTCGACGCCACAACCACCATGCAGATGGCCTGCCAGTCATTGATACAAGGAGAGTTACCAGCGAAGACCAAAGAAAAGAAGAGGACGTCTCTCTCCACAAAGTCTACTCCAGTGTGATAGAGGAAGCATCTGCTCTACGATAATAGTGGGGGACCTGAACACACCTCTCTCAGCACTGGACAGATCATCTAGGCAACAAATCAACAGAGTAACCGTTAATCTTTCAGAAGGAGAGAAGAAATCTAGGGTTATCAGAGGTTGGAGGAGGAGGGGGATGCAGAGAGATTGGAAAAGGGGCATAAAGAATAAGTACAATTTGTAATAATGTATATGCTAATAATATTGATTTGATAAATAGACGTCAATGTTGAACCCCCCAAATATGTATAATCAATTATGATTCAATAAAATAGAGAAAAAAATCTTTCTACAACAATAAACAGAAATCTACAATTCAGTTATTAATGACTGCATGGCATTAATCTTATCAAAATTAAACCAATTTTAGTATTTTCATTTTTTTGCTACTATAAATATATCCCAATGATCAATAATAATATTGCTGTTATTTATTTCTGCACTTGTTTCAGATTCTTCAGGATAAAGGGCTACACAAAGGATTGTTAAATCAAAAGAATACTTACACATGCTTACTAGTATTATACTTATTCTTGTGTGAACTGCCTGTTCATGTTCTTCAGTCTGCATTCTACTGGGGTGTTAATCTTTTTCTTAATTTGTAAGGACTCTTTAAATAATAAGAACGTTGGCACTTTCTCAAAAATGTTACAAATATATTTTCTTAATTTGTTGTCTGCCTTTTATTTTTATTTACAGCTTTTGGCACACAATATTTTATTTTTATTTCGTCAAATGGATCGATCTTTTATTTTCTGCCTCTGATATCATGAATGTCTTTGTCTCTCCACCCCAGGACTATATAATAGCAGCTTATGTTCAACCCTTTATGTCCATGTTCAATTTTTAAATTTACATTTTAATTCAAAAAGAACATACTTTAATATAAGGTAGTGATCAATCTATCCTTTTCCCATGCCATATAGCTAGCAGCTTCTTTCCAAATCTTTTAAAATTGTAGAATGATGATAATATCCCCACTGATTCGAAATATCACATTTATTCTATTAGAGATTCTTACATACACTGGGTTTATTTCTGAATGAATGACTTATTGTCAAATATGGAATCAATATTGACATACTTTTTAGTAAAATTGTTAGGTCAAGTCCCGTTATTCTATTTTAGATCTCCAAAATATTTTGGTTATTCTAGCATATAGTTTCATGTCAATGAACTGTACAAATCATTCATCAACCATGCTCACACTACCAATAAAACCCCCCTAAAACCCCCAAACAAACAAAAAACAAAAAAAGTGTTTTGATTGGTGTTCTATGAAAATTCAGGAGTATTTTTGGGAAGGATTCTTAGTCAGGAACATGGCATACCTCTTGCTGTTATTCAAGCCTTAACTTATACCCCTCTTCATCTAAGGTGCGTCATACTTCTAATTAGGTTTACTGTCCAGCAGTCTCTGATTGTTATTACTGTGAGCAGAACATATTTCTACCTTTATGTTATCTAAATGTCATCAACACAGAAAATGTTTATATATTTATTTTGTATTCAAATAAAATGCCCTCAACCAGTTTTTCAGATAATTCTCTTGGCTTTTCTAGGTAGATGATCATATTATTTGTACATGAAAACACATAAACCTTCTTTACCAGTACTTATATCTCATAGTTTTTTGGGGTAATCACTTTGGCTAACAATTCTAGAATATGTTAAATAATAATGGTAACTAGTAGGATAATTTGATAACCCATTTTAAGGTTTAACTACTTTTCACAATGATGTGTGATAATTGGCAACTGTTTTCAGGTAGATTTTTAAAAAATCGTTAAGTAGGGCTGACTGGTTAGCTCAGTTAGTTACAGCACAGCCTTGTAACACCAAGGTCATGAAGTTCAGATCCCTGTACTGGCCAGCAACCAAAAAAAACCCCAAACCATAAGTATGCTATTTCATTATTAAATTCATAACAGTCACTGTGCTTACTTCCCCTCCCCATTTGACCTGCTAACGAATGAATTACATTAATACATTTTCAGATATTAAACTATCCTTACATACCTTTCTAGCCGAAATCTTATTTGGTCATATCATTATTATTCTTTTAATATTCTTACAAATTCAAGCTGCTAATTAAGGTCACAAATCTAATTCAAAAGTGGTACTATGCTGTTTTTTTAGGGAATTAAGTTAATTTGATAAAATGAAATCAAGAATGAATTTTTTTTTTGGCAGCTGGCTACCACAGGGATTGAATCCTGGACCTTGGAGTTATCAGCACCATGTCCTAACCAACTGAGATAACGGACAATCCCCAAGAATGAAATTTTTAATGAACACTATCAAATGTGCATATAGCAAATGAAATGACAAATTCTACTTCTCCTTTATTGGCTGAAATTCAGGTTATTTTTGCCCTATATATATTTTTTGCAATTGTTAATAACCGAATAATATCTTTGTATGTAAATTTTGGTTCCCCTACCTATTTGTGGTAGAACAGATTCCTAGAACTACTAGGTTAAAAATTATAAATATTTTTAATGCACCTGATAAATCCTACCAAAATGCTAGTAGGAATATTACTCTCCCGTCATTTTTATTGCAAATCCTTTCCCCAATACATTAATCCTCTAATTAATTCAGAGACTATGCAGACACAGAACATGGTTAATACAGTTTGATTTAAAAACAAACAAACAGAAAAACCCTTTCCGAATCTGCCTAGAATTTGCTTTGGCAAAGAATCTAATTGTTTTTAAAAATTCGAAAATAATTTACAAAATCTTTCATTTATATTAAAGGCTATTTCTGGCTATTCTGTCCAATAATATTCTTGCACCAGCACCATACTAATTTAATTACTAGCTTCATATTAAAAGCTAGTTTTATGGGCCGAGCCCGTGGTGCACTCGGGAGAGTGCGGTGGCGCTGGGAGCGCGGCGACGCTCCCGCCGCGGGTTCGGATCCTATATAGGAATGGCCAGTGCACTCACTGGCTGAGTGCTGGTCACGAAAAAGACACACACACACACAAAAAAGCTAGTTTTATACTTCCATGAAAAGTACTTTTTCATCATTATTCTTTTTCAATTTTTTTTTAAAGATAAACTCCAGAATCATTTAAGCAAATTCCAAAAACAAGCTAGTTTCATGGGAACTATAAGACGAGAGAGAGAGAGAGAGAGAGAGAGAGAGAGAGAAAGTTTATTTTTTTCATTAATGAATATGAAATTTCTTTCCACTTGCTCAAACTTTAAAAATATTTCTCAGTAATGCTTACTCTAAACATCCAACTAAGATTACTCCTAGGCAGTTTCTTAGTTTTGTTAAGTTTGGGAATGAAAAATTTTTCTTTATTCACTTTCTTAGTACATAAATGGTATTAATTTTTGATTATTTACCTTCTATCTGGCAATTTTATTGAAGCATTATTAATTCTAAGCTTTTCAGTCGATATTAGGCTTTCGTAGGAATATATCCACATCATTTACAATGAACATTACGTCTCTTCCCTACTTCTACAGTAATACCTTTTTGTTTCTATACAATTTTAGCTTTTAGGACTTTAGAATTTTTAATGTAGCCAGTACCTATAAATTCTTGACAAAAGAGTATTCTGTGTAGAATAATGACAGTAGTAATTCCTATTATGTGTTTGATACTGTAGTGAGCACTTTATATACATTATTCAATCTCATATTAGCCCCATAAAATAGATATTACTATTCCCATTTTACAGATGAGGCTCAGAGATGTTTATTAACACCGTATAGTTAAAAAAGCGTAGAGTTGGTCCTCAAATAAAGTTCTGTTTGATTCTTTCTATCATACCAATCTGTCTCCCTTTCTTGATTAACGTCTCCTTGGTATTCTTGAAAAAACAAAAGAAAACCTACAAACAAAAATAATTACTCAGAATTTACACTAACTTGTAGCAATATGACTTGTTCATTTGTCTACTGCTTGATTTTTTAATAAAATATTTTCCTTCTGTTTATGTTGCTCCTTAAGGGCAAGGTGTATCCTGAGAATGTTTCTCAATGCTAGACACTAGAGTTAGGTTGGTGACTAACTGTCCTAATTCCATTCCAACCAGGGCACGTAGTAACAAAAGCATGTTCCCTATAAATCTTTGCTAGTCAGGACATGAATTGCTATACCATCTCCTATTCTCAGCCTTAAGAACACACATATGGCAGATACTGAGACATGCACGATAGTCTATTTACCTAAGTTATATTCTTACTATCTTTTAAAAGCTGCCAATAAATTCGTAATATTGATAGAAATCTGGCCCCAGGATATATTTACATTACTCTTGTTTGACAAAATTTCCCTAACCATTCACAAATAACAGAATAAAATGCTATAAGTAAATGGTATCATTTATTTTTCAGATGTTCCATACTGGGATTTTATTATCCTGGGGTTATACTTATATATGTGTTATAAAGTATACCTTATAATTTATAAGGTATAACCCAATCTAGAGATAGAAGAATAAGCTAAGTCAGTAATTTAAAAAATGGTAGCTCACTTTTTTCCAAATAAAATTTAACAAAAACCCCCAAATCCAAATCAAATCAGAATTTTAGTATAAGGCGATATTACTAGCAAAAATTTAGTCTTCCTGTTCATAATATTTACTCGGCAGGATGATAAATAAAAACAATGAAGTGGTTTTTATGAAAATGTAAAATATTATCACGTTAGCTGTAGCTTTACATGAGCTTTAGCATATAATTTGTTTTGGTATTTTGTTTTGATTACATAATGTTCAGAAAATTGATTTAGAGATAAACTTATGAAAATCACAGAAATTTTCAATTAAGCTGATACTGGCAGGAGAACCTTTGGTAAAAAGACTGTCCCAAAATAAGTTAAGAGGTATCACAAGTCAGCGAACCAGCACTTTCAATTAGAACCTCTCCAAGAGTGACTGTGAAAACCAATGGACCAGATGATTTTTCATGACCAGCTAGTTTAAAAACTCATGAGGACCCTTAAATCAGACTTAAAGCCATGTCTTTTAAAAAATTTTACACTAATTGTACAAGTCCTTTTGAAAACAACAAATTGATAATCATTTCTCATTTATTTTATTCATCCCCTGCCCTCTCAACCATGCCCCACCCAACTCAATTCCTTAGAATTTTGATTCTTTCCTGAATATTAGTGTTCCACCACTTTCTTGCCTTCCCCTGGCCTCTTAATAATTATGGACATAGTTATGGATATATATATATATATCCATATATATCTGGTAATCAATATATAGGTAATAATTATGGATACAGTCCTAAACTTACTACTTTAAATGTATCTAACCTTTTTTATAACCATTTCTGCTGTTATCTGTATACTGTCTAGTTCCTTCTTTGTCGTCCTGGGAAAACTGATCCCTGACTTGAGAGCTCTTTCTTCCTCTGTAAAGACAGATTTAAAGTAACTATTTAGATAACATGCTATTTCTTTTTTGTATCAGAAGTACTAATACTGAAATTTTTTCTGTGGATCTGAATCATGGTTCATATATTCATAAATACTTTCGATACGAACCTGCATTGTCTTTGCAGATACTAGAAGAGTTACTATTCTCATTACTTTGGTATAGGTGCTGAGTTCGAGTCTCTTGGGGTACAGATGATGTTTGAGTCATCCCTTCTTCCAAGGCTTGTTTTATCCAGCGCTATAATGTGAAAAGAACCAGGGAATTACCAATAATCATTTTAAAACTATTCAGTACACCTATTTTAAACGGACTAACCAGGTCATTGCACATCAAATGGTGAGAGATGCAATCCAACACACTCAATCAGTTCCATAGTCAAGTATTTTACTGTCTTGTGTTTCAGTATATTGGACCATTGTCACATCAATTCCTACTACCAGGCAAAATTGAGAAAAATCTAGATTACACATAATGAAATCCAATAAAAAAACCCAAACCAAAAAACCCCCTCATTCAATTTTTCACTCTGCTTAGGATACAGTAAATGAGTAAAGGAAGAAATCCTATTATTTTTTAAAGACAGACTCTGATCATATAGAATAAAACTAGTACATAAAATAAGTGCCTAAAGGAAGATAAAGATCTCTTAAAAGTTGTCTACCCTATGCTGGGGACATCCGAATAAATAACAGAAAAGATTCACAAGAATACTTTGGATGAGAAAAAATAGCTTTCACTATAGGTGCCAAAAGATTTCCAAAAGGTCTATTCTTAAATGCAATTATCTATGGGTTGTTCCACCCTACCTAGTAGTTTGGTTATATTAAACATGAATAATACAAATCACAGAAGAAACAACCTTCTGCAGAAATCAAAAAAGGAAAAGAGTAACAAAGAAGACCTCTCTAAGCAGTTACATTTTTTGGTAGTAAATACTGGAATATAAATTGATGAGAAATAAGTTTAGGCCAGACAGTAAGCCTGCAAAGATTGGGATAAGATTATGCATCCTGTGGGAGAGAGAAAATTTCTTACCTGTAACTGTGTTCTCTTAAGATATACAGTTGTAGGTGTCTCACCTCTCTGTGGCTTTCCTGTCCTAATATAAGACAGATCGAATTTTGATAAACATCAATTTCTGAGTCAGATCCTCCCCCAAACAGGAAGAGCAAAGGTGAATTATTATAATTTTACACCTTCAGAGAACAAGTATTACAGGTGAGTAAATATTCTCTTCACTAAAGAGAGCAATCCTAAAAGATTTTCCCTCTTAGAAACTTATATAATCCAGAAAAATCTCACATCATGTAAATGTCATTGTGGTCTGCCACATGAAAGCAAAAATAAAATTATAATCATAAGGAGTTAAGAGTGAATGAGTATATAAAAAAGAGATCTCAACAGTCATTTGAATCACATCAACATTTTAGGATATGACCAGGTCTCTGAAAAGCCAAAACAAGACCAAGAATGAATTCTCATATATACAGAATATTAATGTAAAGACAAATGATCAGAACCATAGATCTATCTTAGAGCTTCGAAGAGACCTTAGAGGTCATCCTGTCCAAAGCACTCATTTTATCGATGGGGAAAATGAGGAATGGGAGGACAAGATGAGTGCAAAAATCCTTTATTACAGATACCTTTAGTCTAAGTTTTTCTTTTCAGAGCAGATGAGAGAACTCTTTTGGGGTTACTGAGCTTTCCTTCAGAAAAAGTTAATTTTTTATACTTCCAGTGTCAAGTAGATGTACCCATAAAAGAATTTACATTCTGGATCTGATGACTAGGAAAACGGAACATAAAACCAGAACAGGGGCATTCTAGAAACAAGATGCTGCCATGGTTGGCCCTAAGGTTAAACTCAGAAAATATGGTCAAACCCATTCCTCTTGGCCCTGTTGTAGATTTTACAATATTTCAGGACTCACATAAAAAAGAAACACGACCATTTGTTTGTAATGACAAGATCCAATCTCCCTTATGGACAATAAATTAATTTCAGCCCCCTCATCCCCCCCACTTGCCCAAGTTCTATCTCAAGTAAAGTCATAACAACAATTCCTCCTTCTCTGAAATGCTTTATGAATTGCAAAAGAGTTTTTTAGGAGGCTCAAAGGTGGGTAAGAGAAATATTTTAAAGGGTCTCATTCATTATTATGGGAAAAGAACAAGGAAGTAATATAGGTTTTGAAGTTCAAAAGATCTGTGTTGAAACTTGGCTGTGCCACTTTATGGCTGCCTCACTTTGGGCAAGTTACCAAAGCTTTCTGAGCCAGAGCTTCTGGATCTGTAAATTGAGGCCAATAATCCCAACTTCACAGGGTTATTCTGAAGGTTAACTGAGACAACACGTGAAGAAAGTTTAAAATACAGTACTGGGCACCACAGCAGATTTTCAATGAGTCCTTCTTCAACTAAATTTCAAGGCTATGTTTAGAAATGCACAGATTAATAATCCTCCAGTGTATGCAATGAAATACCAATGCAACACACATTATCAGTCAAGTTGATTTTCTAAGAAATCTGGGAGGCCAAATGCCCTACATGTATTATGTCTAGAAGGTGAATTTAGAGAAAAAAAGGTGGACAATACTGAAAAGGCCTGTTGGCTACTTATAAATGCTTCTGTTCTAAATTAGTAACTGAAGTAAGATCTAAAAAAGATACACCATAAAATGCTTAAGAACTATGACTTAATTTAATTCAGAAACTCCAAGGATATCATAAAATATTCTGTCAAATATTCTTAAGAATCTGGGTACAAATATACAAGATATAATATTAATTTGTCTTATACTGTTTTTAACTATAAGTTAAAGGCTTATAAAGTTTTTTTTTTTTTTTTACCTCCTTTAATCAGATATGAAACAGTGAGCCTATTAAGAATATACACTGCTCTAAATAATCCCAAGGAAGATGATTTTTCTCACCTATCTGCTTAATTTATACTCTGAGGGATTTTCAGAATTTTATTACAATTTTGCTTAGTCATGGAAATGTTCTTAGGTCCTGCACTAGATGAATCCTTTCTAACCAATCTAAAAATGACTTTTCTCTATCCCCTCCCAGAATAAAGCTGAGTTCAATTTCTACCTAAAAGACTCAATTTCATTTTTTTGCCCATAAAAAGGTACATTCTTGTTTTGTGATATAATCATTACACGTTTACAGCAAATACTAAAGCAGTGATTTAAACTTTAACATTCAGATCTAAACAAACAATTTTTAAAGACCCAATTTAAGTAAAATAGTCTTCCTATGATAATCCAGTGCATACAGCTTAAACTCTTCCTTAAGACCTATCATGACACATACGGATAAAAGTGCTTGAAGAGAGCCTGTAAAAAACAGGACTAAGGATGATGAGATACATTTGAAGGATAAAACAGACTTGAGTTAAATGGGATTTCTATCTGTTGTCAGTGGAAATACAAGGATGAGCCACAGATACAAGTCCTAAAACATAACCAGGTAAAAAAAAAAAAAAGTTGAAAAAATGGATTTCCTATTAGGTTTGAAGTCACGGTCTTTTTGTTTTGAAGTCATGCTTTTTGTTTTCAAAGGTCTCTGCTAATCAGAAAAGCAAGATGGGAACAGAAAGACTGCAACCCAGTATCAGAATTATCAAGAAGGCTAATTCTGATAATTCTTATCAAGTATTATCTTGATAATTCTTTCAAGAGGCTAGTTTGTTATTTACCACTCAGACTTCACTATTAATCTGCACTAATAATTCTCTACCCTTCTTAAAGGACCAAAATAGGAGATTCTACTTCCTGGTTTGATATGATGCTTCAACAACTAACATCCTTGGAAATCTAGTATTATGTTCATACAAACATGGAACAAAAGAGCTTCTTTCATATATATTAAGCCACCTCTCAACTTGCACCTCCTTTAAAGACCATATCTATATATCCTCTTTAATTTTCAACACTACTCACAATTATAGTTAAGATTTTGAACTGTTAGTCTTAATGAGGGCCCGTGAATGCTAAATTTAGAAGGAAGATAATTTTTCAGTTTTGCATGATATACCAGAGTACAGCTCTCCAACTGTTACAGTTTGATCATAATGCTTATTACATGGCAAACAATTCTTCTTAGATAATTTCTAAGATCTAGGAAAAATTAGTCTTTCTAAGAGAAAGTATACCCAGAGACCCAAACTTCCTTCATTACTTTGGCAAACTTCCTTTAGAAAACAGCTTTTCAGAAATTTTCTAATCTTACAAAGAAAGTTGTCATTGTTTTATTTCTGACACCTGAAAGTTACTCATGTTACTGCATTATCTACAAACCCTTTTGGCAGGGATCTCATGGTCAAATTTCTCTTCAGGATTTCTTCTAACCAGGAGTTTCCCCAAACAAACGAATGAGTGACTCAAATACTTAGGTAAGATGTACAATTAGGAAAAGACTTTCTGCAGTGTGTGCTGCTCATTTCACAGTAGTGTTCTTCCTTTTTTGCAGTGATTCCTGATGCCCTCCTCCCCTCCATATCCACACCATTTTGGCTCATCTTTCATGCCCCCTCCCCCCAAGATAATTTCTATTCTCTGGGGAAAGAAACACTTTAAGTTTGGAGGAGTCAGGGAAGACCTGCCTGGAGTTGGAGACTTCATCACATCAAATAATTTACATGCAGCATCCTCATGTACGTGATGCCAGTGGAGGAGGGCAATGGCAGACACTGAGGAAGGCAGCCTGAATCCAGATCTGAGGATAAGAGAAAAGGATGTTCCAGGGAACAGACTCTACCTCAAAGGAAGACCAAATGAAAGGGTGTCCTATACTTCTAGAAACATGGAAATGACATTATAGGTTTGAGGGAGTGATCTATTCCTGAGAGACACCTTTGGAAAATATGCAGGGCTTCTTGGAATTAAGAAAGAACATTCCAAAACCAACCAACCATCAAACACTAATGCTACTAGATCCAAAAACAATAAGAGGAGAGAGAGGCAGACAGAGAGGGAGAGAGAGTCTTTTATAGTAGGTTTCATATTCTCTAGGGAACAAACAGTCCAACTGGTCATTTGATCAAGGAAGAGGAATTATGCTAATTATAATAGGATTTCTCCTCTAATCTACTTCAAGTGACAACAGTGACTGAATTAATTCAAAACACAATTTGATCATTTTTTACTTATGCAACAGTGCTCTAGAGGACTTGGGGCCCAATCTCACAATAATCACAAATGAACATGTTAACCAATACCATGAGAATGCACACAAAACATCTCTCTCCCTACTCAACCATCAACTGCTGTGTGCTCTCACTTAGGAACCTCAAGGGCTCACAGAAGAAACAACAGTGAATACTCAACAAATCTGAGTGCCAAAAATGCAGTATACATTCCACCTTAGTTCCACTGACTCTTGATGCATCAGTATTCGTGGCTGAACAACTAACTTACTATAAACACACATGGGTAGTGTGTTACATACATCATGATTATAGGCATCCTAGGTAAACAACAAAATAAACAAATGAAAAAACCACATAAACACAGACATACCTTCTTACAGGAGCTGAATGTGCCATCAGGCAGAAGGGGCCTTCGACGCCTCTCAGGGATAAAGGGTGAACCAAAGCGAATGTAGTGTTTGGGGGTGGTGCAAATTAACGGGGAATGGATAAGACCTGGTAACATGTTCAGGGTCGTTGCCAGTACAGTTGGGTCGGTGGTGATACGTAAAGGGCACTCAACAGGACACTCTTGCTTCTCTGCTTTGTCATTCAACCATTCTGTAACTAGATACTAAGGTAAAAAAAAAAAAAAAAAAAAAAGAGATCGTTAGTTGATGCAGCAGATGGAAAAGCCAGAGGCAGCAGTACATTTCTCAAAGACAAACCTCACCTAGAAACTAGGACAGAGGGATGCAGCAGCTGCAGTGAGCATGAACTGGGCAATCAGAATGCATGGGTATCTTCCTTCACCCTCTCCATGCCCACTAAGAGAGGAATAATTTCAGCTATTAGTTATTTAAGCTATGCCAAAATGTAAGGGAACAAAAGGTAGTAGAATGGCTTCAGCCTTCTGCAGCATCAAAGCTTTTTAACTACAACTCCCAATCTAATAAACTGAGATTAGTTTTTTCTGGAGATTACAAGTCCTCTCTTTTTACTAAGACAGCCCTTGCCAAACTAGACGAAGATGTATTTGTGACTTACCTTTTTGGTTTTGGGGTATTTAGATGTAGCACGGTTGACATGGGATCCAGTAATTGATACCACAGTTGGGTCAGACCCTGTTAATTGCCTGTTTTCTCCTGAACTGTCTATACTTCCAGCTTCAGTAGGAGTTACTGAGCTATTATTTCCTCCCTCGTCCAAGGCAGCTTGTGACAACTCTGCCTGTTGTGCATTGGCTTGCTTCTGACGTTTTAGTCTTTGGGCTGAACTGGTCCGGTACCGAGAAATTCGACTCTTCGGTCGGGGCCTAGAAGGCTTTGCTGGGGGTGGTCTGGGGACTGGTTTTTCTGCAGCAATATCCTGTAACAACAGAAGAGTCAAATGCTTAACAGAAATTTCTTAGCAAATATTCTATCCAATTTCCATTCTGAATGTCTGCTGGTAAAAATGATAAGGATTTAGAAACACTAAAGTGTAATCCTTAAATGCAAAATTTATACATTTACATTGGTTAAAGAGGCTGTATGCAGATGTCTGGGTTGGTTATTTCTATTTCTAATACTCATTTATAAAATAGGCTAAAAGTCTGCTAAAGGTAGCCACCTAATTCTAGGGTTCTTAGAAGGAAAGAAAATTCCTCTCTGTGTTTCTTTCCCAGATACTGAGGTTTTAGTTTAAGGCTTAGATTTATGGCTAGGGTAGAGAAGGGAAAGATGGGTTTCTCCTGAGAAACCTATGAATGATCAGGTACAAAACTGGGCTATACAGAAGGTCCACAAAAGGAAACAAATGATTTTTATGAACTTACCACCAACAGTTTATCTGGTAGAAACAGTATCAAGTTTCATTCTAGTCTTACAGGTGACTAGTCATTCAAATTCTGATTTTACCTGAGTCCCTGAATCCCACAAATCAGCTGACGAAAATGGTTCTAGTTAAATGGACTTAATTTATTATGATAAGCTGAAAATACTAATTTTAACTATACCAAAAGATCAGTAAAAAAAGATAGGTAATTGGCATTAACAAAGGCAAGAATGTCTAAACCCTGGAGTCTTTTCATCTCTTACCCCTGCATGGGAAGACCTCCGGGTGTTCACACCAACGCTCTGTGGGATGCTTGGGATGGCAACATTTGAAGCAGAGTTGCTAACTTCAGATTCAGAGGCTTCAATTTTTGTTTCTTCTCCAATGCGAGTCTCTGAAGTGGTGGTAGTAATCTCTATGTCAGAGTTGCTCTGTTCCAAGGGCTGATCCCGCCGCTTCTTTCTTTTCTCTAAATTTTCAAAAGCATGCATGATGGCTTCAACCTTCCTATCTTCCCGGGTCTGGAAAGAAACAGTATTAGCATAGAAGGAAGTTTCAACAAGGAAGAGGGAACAGCCTTTTCTATAGTGCTATTAATGGAAATTTATAGAAACACATTTAACTACCAGTAAGATGACACATATCTTACAGAACATAAGATAAAAACTAAAAATAAAATATTTCATTTCAAATGTTGGGAACAGTTGTAAAAGAAAGCAAGGTCAAACTTAAACTTTTCAAAAAAGGTCAGCTATTTTGAAACTTTTTAATATAAGAAAAATAGCTATCAAAACCAATTTTTCTCTGAATTTTCAGAGTTCAAAAATAACCAAGTAGGGGGCTGGCCCGTGGCTCACTTGGGAGAGTGTGGTGCTGGTAACACCAAGGCCATGGGTTTGGATCCCATATAGGGATGGCCGGTTAGCTCCCTGGGTGAGCATGGTGCTGACAACACCAAGTCAAGGGTTAAGATCCCCTTACCGGTCATCCTTTAAGGAAAAAAAAAAAAATTAACCAAGTAGATTTCCCTTGAACTTCTTCTCAGGGACATAAATAAACACAATTGGTGTCAGCATAAAAGAAGAATATTTTAATACATATGCCTGAAAGGGTTTTTTTTTTTTTTTTTAAAGTCAAAACTCACACAAACCTAGGAAATTCCTAAGTCAGAACAAAACATTCCCTACATACTTTGTTTTTAATTGGCCAGTTTTTTTGAAACCACATTTTAGTAAGAAACCTCTTAAAAACACCATTAGACAACTACTCTGTGTGTGTGTGTGTGTGTGTACGTGTGTATAGGTGTAGAAAAATAAAAAAATTATAATAAAATCTATGGAAAAAGCCCAAATTGTAACCTTCAGGTCAAACAAATATGACAATGCAAAGTCAGGAGAAAAGAAGAGGTTCACATGCTGCTGGCAGTAGGAATCAGGAGCAAAGGGATGTTAGATAATACCTACCCTCCTGCTATGAGGTGGGTTTTCCTGGTCATCTATAACCTCTTCATTCTCTTCTTCTGGTTTTTCTTCTGGATTGTCTACTTCCTTTAAGATAGAAGCAATATTCAGCTGTACTCTTAAGCTCTGGGAAAAATCAATCTCCTTTTTATTCTAGTATCTTAAAACTTTCTATAAACAATTTGTAGTGCTTTAAAGTGTTATTCATGTGAGGCCACATGGTAAACAAAGATGATAACCCCATTCTCGGGCTGAGCCCGTGGCGCACTCGGTAGTGTGCTGCGCTAGCAGCGCGGCGACGCTCCCGCCGCCGCGGGTTCAGATCCTATATAAGGATGAGCGGTGCACTCCCTGGCTGAGCGCCGGTCACGGGAAAAAAAAAAAAAAAAAAAAAAAAAAAAAAAAAAAAAAGATAACCCCATTCTCTGAACTGGAACTTGGCAAGCAGCTGAAAGGATGTTCTTGACATTGCAAAACAAAAAGAAAATGAATGAACACACGCCTACATTGATAGAAAGGGGCATTAACTGTTACTATGGCTTCCCTATATAAAAAAAACTGTGGCCACCTGGGATCCTCTTCATTTGCAGACGATCAATACAACAGCATCATCATTTGACAGGGGAGATTACCTCATGATCACTGGACACAGTTAATTTCTCTGGAATTTCTTGCGGTTGCTGGTCATTATTTCCCTCTGAAGCCTCATTCTGCTGCTCCATCTCTAGCTCTTTCCGTCGTGCTTTTCTACGTCTGGTCTCTGCTCCAATGGTGGGTAGGCTTGGAGGAGGTGGGAGTGGTGGTTCTGCAGCATTAGGATTCCTTTTTTGTATAGGGCAATTCCGGTTTCCCTTGTGACATGCACAGTCCACTTTATAATTACTGCTCCAAAGAAACAACCAAAAGTGCCTGTCTCAGTACCCTTGAAAATCAATTATATAATTCATTCATTCTCTTGAAATATTAGCATAGTAATTTCCTCTAATATTATCTTTGAATAAGTTAAACAGAGACATCAGAGAGCCCTATGAAAACTTTCAATATTCTATGTTTCTCTGTAACTCCAACTCTACTCCTGTGTATGGTCAGTGGAAAGGGAAAGAAAGCCTCCATTAAATTCAATTCTCCCTACTGTTTCTGTGCTATTTTACAGGTAGTCAATCAGTGATAGAGAAGCTGGAGTGGCCTTATCTTGTGCTCACCGTCATCATATCCTCACTTTTACCTACTGATTATTAACAGCTTTTCTTCTTATACCTGGGCCCAAATCACTTTATCACACACCCTCTATTTTGCCCAAAACAACCAAGAGAGAAGAATCATCTGCTTTACAAAACTCATCACATATTCATCTATGACTTGCCATCTGTTTTTCTGCATTGTCATATAAAGCTAGATTAAGTGGTTTTAGTGAATAGGGCAAATCTTTAACACCCCCCACCTTTATTAAGGTATAATTGACAAATAAAAATTGTATGTTATTTAATAATGGCGGTGAATTTTTAAATTCTTATTCTATATGGCCCCTGGCACAAGTGCTCTGTGCATAACAACATATGCTACTGCAATTTCTAGGAGTGTCTCATATATACTCTTTTTTGCTATTCTTGTTAAAGAGGCATAAGCCAAAACATTTTTGTTAGGAGGCTTTTAAGCAATATCATACAATGTACCTTTATCTCAAAAAAAAAAAAAAAAATCTCAAGTCTGTCTTTTCCTTTACAATTTCTAGGCAGAAAACATATTACTCATGAAAAGATTAAGGAAACAAAGGAGGAAAGAGCAAGGACCAAAAGCACACTTTATTATTTAGAGTTGAATAGCTTAATATAAGACAAGGACGTTCAAGTTAGGAAAGGTTTTTGAGGTCTTACCAGTTATTATACTCATAATCAAATGCTATGGTGACCTCAGCATCCTTGGTGATGGCAGACACAGCATAGATACACAAATGAATCATCCCATCTGCAATCATGTGCCGCACCTGTGTGAACAAGGCTTATGGTTGGATTTATCATAAAGACCACAACTTTTCCATAGAGGAATAAAACCTTTTACCCAAATAATTTCTCCCCATTTAGTAATCTGTTTTGGTAATCTGTTACTTAACCCCATCATTTAATTTAAAACTACTATTATACATAAATGGTAAATTTATGATACTTCTTGAAATAAATGGAGAAACCCTGAGATGTCAGAAATCAAGGTAAAATCATTGCTTTACATTTTAAAGCTGTTTCCAGCTCCACCAGAGAATTAAAATCCCTTAGCCTGTAAGTAAAGCTCTGTGGATTTTCTTGTTGCATGTGATGTCATTGCAGAGTAATGTATTCTAGAAATGTCTAGATTCTCTTAGAGCATAATTTCCTAAAATCTAAAAAACGGCAACCAAATATCTTAGTTGAGCCTAATAATTAAAAGATCACAACTATTAGCTTCTACCATATGGCAGTTTCTTTAATATAACCTCACTGACTTCTTATCCAGTCTAGCTCTTTCTCCTCAGCAAATGCTAACTGCTTTTTTCCATTTCTGTCTTCTCTAAAGAAAATCCAGTCACTCTTTGGCCCCCATCCTGACATTATAAAAGCACCATTACTTTTGTTTTTCATCTTTTGCAATAAAAGATCACAACTATTACCTACAAACCTTTATCTGGGTGAAATTTTCAGACTACTTCAGTAAGCTTGTCCTTTTGTGCTTCCATTCAAAGGGAAGTGGATACGAATATCTTACCTCTGCATTTGGTGTACATGATCTTCTGATGAACCGAGCATCATTACCGAAAGTACGGGCATCCACACACATCTCTACACCATTGAATTTTGAGTAGAAGAGCACAAAGGGGTATGGTCTAGGGATATAATTAAAATTCCTGTAATTCTCAACACACATAAAAAGGCCACCCCATGATTCCAAATATGAAGCATATGCTGATAGAAGCCGTAGTCCTTTCCAATGCCTAAACTTGGAAAACATCACATGCTTGTCTGCTTTTGATTAAAGAACAAGCACAAAGCAAGGAATGCTTGGCTTGGATAGGAATCATCACCACTTTACACATTAAACAATTTGCAGATTTATTTGCACTTCTCCACGAATAGCAGACAGGGGTGAGCTTATTTGAGTTGTAATCTTTGTCCCAAGAGCATCTTATCAACAGGATGATTTTTACAGCAACACTGGTCAGCCAGGTTCATGTTACCCCTCACTGCTCCATAAATAATGTTCTTACTTTTTGAAGAAATGCCCATTGACCTCAAATTGCTGTCGTAACATGACTTTCCCACGATACTCTATTATAAGAGTGTCCAAAGCCAAATCTCTTGCTGCCCTCAGGATCTTCCGGTGCTTCTGAACACGAGTGACTCTTCCCAGCTGTAACTAAATAAAACCAGAGTATTAACATTAAACAGCAGCAGCAGCAGTCTAGTAGACACTTAAAATATTCCATAACTGAGAAAAAGGCACCTACATTTTCAGGTTTTATCAGAAAATTTTAAATTTGATGTAAGATAAATTTTGCTAGGAAACATGCTCCATCTAGTAAACAGGCCACCCCAGAAAAGGCAAGAAAAGATCAAAGAGAAACCCACGACTAAGGTTAGTAGTTCTATGTCTAATACAAGAATAAGAAAGAACAAGCTTAGCTTTCTATAAATCTTACATAATTCCTACCTAGGTTGTATAAGATTTCCCATCTAATCCACCTATTTTTGATTAACAAAACAGAGTTTTAAAATATATATCCATCTGCTCATAAATAGTTTCTATGTCAAAAAAAAAAAAAAAAAAAAAAAAGTATCCAGACAGTTTCCAGTTAATATAACATGCTTTTGGTTAAAGAGGATCAATAGCTGGCTAATTTGTTATTCTAAGGCCTTGCACATTTGGAAGAAACAGTAATCTCAATCCATGCCCTCTTCCCATGTTCTTAAAATCTCAACTACTTGCTTAGAATGTTTTTAACCTTTGGTCCTTACCTGCATTTGGGAACCAATAACTGTATTATTACAGGCCAATTCAGTCTTATTAATAGTGTCTAAAATAGCAGGTTTGCCCACAAATTCCTTGCTAGAATGTAGATGTTGTTCAAGGGCGTTCTGTACATCTGCACTGTACTGATTAGTGAAAGCTTCTTCATATTGATCTGTCCACAGTCTTATCCGATTTTCCCAGCCCTCTGTTGTATTCTCATCTAAATTCTGTGCTTCAGAGGGAGAATTCTGTAGAGAACAAAGATCAGGAAGGTTAGTAGAGTCCATGCATAAAGGGATGGGGATATGAGGGTACAGCTGAGTTTCCAGAGAAAATTTGTTTTCACTTGGCAGTTGGTGTGGCAGAAAAGACTAATGGATTGGGAGTAGGGGATCTGACTTCTATCATGGTTTTATTACCAATGAACCACCAGTGAAGCTTTAGATAACTCTCTTTTTCTTTTTTATGGGCAGCTGGCTGGTTTGGGGATCCGAACCCTTGACCCTGGTGTTATCAATACTGCGCTCTATGTTAACTGAGCTAATTGTCCAGCCCTGGCAACTTCTGGAAAAGGGAAAGCTCAGTTTCCCCATTTTTAAAGTGGGAAATTAATCTTGATCACTGTTCTATCACATCACTGTGATTTTATGACCATGTATAAGTCATAAAAATATGTTCTTATTAAAAGACATCAAGTTCATAAGAAAAATCTTCATAAAAATGAACAGTAGAAACCTAAAATTATCACACTACTTTAACTTTCAATACTTATTGAATATCTGTGTTAGTGTGCTAGCCCAAACTGGTTTGTTTTACTAATCTCCAGGAGAATGATTTTGTTTTGTTATCACATATTATTTTCATTATACAATTAATACATGTTCATTCTAAATATACATGTGACCCAAATCAATCAATCATAATCTTATTACCCATAGAAAAAGTTATCATATTGGAGCATATCTTTTCTAGCACTCTATTTTAAACAATTTATATTGTCACATTCTAAATAATCTGAAGAGGTGAAGTGAGGAGAGAAGAGTGTGTAGGGGGAATATAGAACACGTCTGTAGGAAAACCACTGCCCTCTATGGTGACAGTACTGAGAAAAGATTATACCTCAGGAACAGCATCCTAAACATAGTTTTATATGTGCTTGAGCTAGAGTCTGACACATGTTCTCCTCCGTGGTACTCAAGACATCAAACTCAAGCCATCAGGTGCTATCAGAAAGCAACATCACTGATAGTGATGTTACACTAGTGATGATTAGAAGGATAAGATACTATAGTACCAAAACTACTTGAAAACCCAAGTCCACACTAAGCTTACAGAACAGGCATAACAAAACTAAATATACTTTCCATAAACAGTACAGAAAACATTGAGGCCCATTATAACAATTGCTTTCTTCACTACTTTTACTTCACTGTTGTTGATTTGACTGTTGTCTACTATTCTTTCCCCAAGGAACAGGGAAAAGGAAAGAAAAAATTAACACCACTGTTTTCCGCATTTCTTATTAGAGTCCAAAAGACTGAATAATAAACAAAGAAATCTAAGAAACACCTAGGGCCAATGCACTGAGAACAGAATTATCACCTGCTTGACATTGTCAGGAGCAACTGAGCAAAAGAATAGTGTGAAATCTGAAACTTGAGGATGCCTTTAAGACTAGGGATTAGGGGTACCCAAACAGAATTCCCAGCTTTAAGCATCCAACAGCTATTACTAAACTTATGACTTGTTAAACTTATTGTATTTTGGAAGCCTCTGCCACATTATTAGTCTTTGTTCACTAATATGACTGTGTGTATACTCTGCTGTCCTTTCCTTCAGGGCACTGGAGATCCCACCTCAGTGGGCTTAGAGCAGTGGTTTTCAACTGGGGGCAATTTTGCCTCTAGGAGACCTTTGCTAATATCTGGAGACATTTCTGATTATCACAACTGGATGTGTGTCTGTTACTGGTAGATGCTATATGGTGCAAAGTCCCCTCCACAGCACAGAATTACTTGGTACAAAATGTCAGTAATGTCAAGGTTGAGAAACTCTGGTTTAGAATTAAACCTTCAGTAGGGAAACTCTTGACTTTGGGATTAAAAATCCAAATGATAAATTTTTCTCATTCTATAGCTCCCACACCTGGATCTTTGGTGAAGTTTTTATTAATAATTCGTTCTGAGCAGAAAATTTATAACTAAACTTAGAATTATAAGAATAAAAATAAAACGACTAGATTTTTTTTTTCCTGTCTAAATTTTAACATGCCTTTGGGACTGTCAATCTCCTGAAACCGTAAGCAAAATTTGAGGGATTTATGTGCAGTTTTCTGGGAGAGCTAGTCTATAGCTTTCAAAAGGTTTTGAACCTCTGGAGATAAGTTATGACAGTAGGCTAATAAAAGAGACAAGGGCTTAGCAGCTGGGATAAGGGCTATGTCTGCCCCAAAAGTCTATTTAAGGGCTCCTCTAAGTAAATGAGACAAAAATAAAGGGTGATTAAAGCAAACTTGGGCACTTATAGGAGATGGATCTAAAAAAGAAATAATACAAAGTTGTATTCCAAGACACATCCCAAGCCTCTCATGCTCTGTGGCTATAAGTCCTCTCCTATGTCTTTTACAGGTACATGCATGTCTGTTTATTGGTAGATATAAGGTAAGGCTTTAGATAAAATGCCATCTGTAATCTTTGTTAACATCAGTTATATTGGTGATCCACATAAATATAAAGTAATTCTAATAAGGCTTATAGTCACTAAAGATTTTAATGTTTATGCCATATAACTGTCAGTATGGAAAGATCCTTTTATATCATTTATACATTTAGATATATGAATACTTATAGAATTAAACTAAAACTTAATTCTAATTAAATGCTTTGAAGCCATAAGTAATGATTTGGGAGGTATGCTGTCCTATAATACACACATAGGAAAAGGAAGGTACCAGACAGTATAGTATAATCAGATCTCTTTTTGGCAAACTCTGTTTTTAATAAACCAGTACTAAAAGTCCTTCTAAATTACTGCATCTAATTTCTCCATTCTCCAACCTCTTTACAAAATCATGCCTCATAAACTCTCTTATTTATTAACTGAAGAAAAGAAAAAAGAAATCACCTGAGTCTTCACCAAATAGATATGCCAAGAGAAAACAGTTCGAAAGTAATTCCAATAAGAATAATTCCTAGCAATAACACAACTTTCCAGCTGATGAGATTTATCCTTCCAGCTGGTGATTAATGCCCACATAGTGCTAGGGTGGGAGCACAAGAGATCCTATATCATTACCAGAAGAACCTCATTCCTGAGGTTGAGTCCAATCACAGTGACAGAACACATCAGCCTCATTTTGTTTGGCAAAATGTCACCCCCCATCCCCCACCCCCAAAAGCAGCTAATGAAAAACCAATAAATGAAGGCTGATTACAGAAAGGAAAAACATTTCAGAAAACGGCCAAGAAAATCTACTTTGTAGAAAAAAGCTCTACAGAAACTGAATGGCAACAATTACAAACTAATGAAAAGCACAGTCTAAGATTCCCAGACCATCAACGTCAGGAAAGAAGCTGACCAAAATGCAAGATCACAATGAAGGAAAACACAGCATCAGGGAAGATTACCCCTTACCTTCATCCGCAAGGACTTCCGGGATCCCTCTCGAAATGCCTATCCCAAAGAGGAAAACAAGTAGAACAAACAAAACTTGGTACCAAAAATGACAGTTATACCTATCCGAGACTAAAACTAAGGCACAAACTAGTGTTCTATACTGTTCCCTCTTCTCTAGGTAACAAATACAATGGAATTCCCCAAACTATTATCAAGAATAGGGATAGCTCAAGGCCAATGAACTCTGACACTAATTCTAATACTTTCTAGTGTGGAGCTAGGTAATTAACAGGGAAGAGCATGCATCACTTAAATCCTATATGCACCCCCTGCAGTAAAAGAAAAAGTAAACAAAAAACTTTAAGGTTTCAGATTTACCAGTTTTGAAATTAAGAAGGAAACAAAGACCAATCCCCTTAACAAGGGGTGGGCAAGTCACCTAAGAACAACAAAGTTGCTGTGATGGGGAAGAAAGAACACAAAACAGAAGAGGTTTCTCCTGGAGACTTCTTAGCTGAGAATATAGGAAAGTGACCATGACACTGAGGAAGCCTAGACCATTCAAGAGATGTTTCCTGATTTTTTTGAAACAAGGAAAAACAATCAACCCAATGACATGAGGTGGTTATGTAACCAGGACAAGAATTTCAGACTGTGCTTTGGAGCTGACAGATTTCAGACTGTGCTTTGGAGCTGAGAGGTGGGGAGATACTATAAGAATAGTGGAAGCCCAGACTTAAGGCTACAATACATATGGGCTTGTGCCAGGTAAGCCTGGAATTTCATACCTGGGATGGGGGTTGGAGTAGAAGAAACTTTGAGCCAGTGGTGATGATATGGTGTGGCAGAAGAGAGGTTGGTCTACATGTACATAACACAGATTAGCTGATTTTTGCAAGCAGAGCAAGCATGGCTCTTCAAACAGCTGGATCAAACTTTTAAAAAGAATTTTGGTGTAATCTTGCTCCAAAATTTGACCTATTTCAGACATATTTGTATTTAAGATATTTTTACCCTTCATACCTTGATTTTCTTTGTCTTTGGTGCTGCACGACCCTTTTCTGGACTCTTTTTTCGCTTCTTGGGTTTGGTTCTTCTAACAGTTAAGGTGATGCTTGTAGGTGTGTGCTGTGTTGCTGTATACAACACAGTGGAAGGAGAAAGCTCCTCATCCCAGCTTTCTGTTGCACTGCTATCCCCACCTAAAAAAGGGTGATTTCATAGTTCAGGTACTAGTAGCCTCAAAAGTACATTAAAAGCAGCTTATTCCTTTAGATGTGCCCCATATACAGGAAGTCATTACTTCTACTATTAACTGTATCATCTGTAAAGCAACATAAATACCTACTTTCCTTATGAAAACAAGATTCTTTCTGTATCATTGGCATTATGCATATAAACCCTGTTCTGCATTCTATCTATTTTTCCACTTGCTCATATTCAGTCCCCCAAGCTCCATTGCCTCCATCTGTAACAATCTGAGACTGGGTAATTTAAAAAAAGGATACATTTTTTTTGGTGCTCATGACTGCTACAAAGCTAAAATGTTGTTTGCGAATAGATTTTGTTCACAACAAGAGAACTATACAGTGGTTTTGAGAAGACTTTTAAGTCTTTCCATGAAAAAAGCTGGGGACCATGGGAACTTACAGGAGGGGATCTTGGGATGAACATTTAAGTCACATAATATCTATATGTCAAAATGTGAGTCCAACTCATCTTCCACTCACCTGATATGTTGTCCTGCTTCCGCCGATGAAGTCTAATAACCTTCCCCCTGCTCATTCCCCTAAAGAGGGAAAATAAACTTAAAGTAGTCCTTCTAACAGCACGCAGAACATCATAGCACACATGGGAGAAGTGTCTCTGCACATACTACCCCCTCCCTCCCACCTACCAAATGTTTCCAGGACATTAAATTTCATATCAAATTCAATAGCTTTAACATCAATCTCTCATTCCTTGTTGTCAGCAATTCTCACCTAGTGCAGAGAATTCGAGCCAAGGAGCACTAAGGAATCATCTACATTAACAAACACAAGAAAGAATACTTTGAGCTTTTCCCTACTAATAAAAAACCCTAATCCCAGCAACCCAGACTTGAATTTACATGGAACAGGATCTTACCTGCACTTGTCACAGTTGAGAAGGAAGCCATCCTGAGAAAGACCACAAGGACACCAGGTAGGAACAGTCTCTCCTTCAGAGTTCGGGCTGTCTCCACAGCGTTCCTCTACCGGCGACGGCAGGCCATTCAGGTCAGAACGAGGGATGATCGTCTGGACAGGGGGAGAAGCAGGAGGTGTCGGAGGAGGAGGGGCTCCGTAATTATGATCCTGAAAATAAGATTTTTTAAATCAACAGTGTCCAAACACTGGCCCCTCTCTCCCCTAAAGTATGGTACATATGGAAAGAAAGAAGAAAGTAGTACCCTTCGTTTTTTGGCTTCAACCAGGAAAGTGATAAAACAAAATGCCAAGGTCAACTGGGACATAAAAACAAGAACAATGATGCAGGGCTAGACGTCCGCTGGAGGCAGGGAAGTGCAAAAGGGGCAACTTCGTCATGCTGCATATAAACATTTCAAGAAAGTCACAATGTATAAGAATGGATTACACTCCAGGAAGATCACTGCTCTGGAGAGAAACAAATGCATACTCACAGCATAAGGCAGTCCTCGACACCCATGCCTCTGAGTGGTCCCATAATTATGAGTGGTATACACGCTCTTCTCATTAACTGCTGGACTAGCCTCCACAGATTCAGGGCTGCACAAAGGCGAAAAGCAACGCATGATAGCATAACACCTAATCTTCCTTTAAACTACCGCTTCATTCCCCATTCTAACCCCTCCTTTTTCCACAACCACCAGTCACTAGAATAAGAAAAAGAACGCAGTGAAACAATCTGATTAACATAACTAAGCCTATAAATAACAGTAAGAGTGTTATTAAATGTGGATTTGTGTGTAACATGAAGCCAGTATAGGCAGATGTCTCAAGGCAGGCACCTGGGATACAAGGTGTCCCTAATGACAAACACAAACGTACCAGCTGAGCAGGGAGTTTCCCCTAGAGAAGCCACTCTGGGCTGGTTTAGACTCAGAACTATTCTTCTTAATTGGATCTCTTAATACTTCCATGAAACCTCACATGACATTTGCAGTGAGTGAGATGATGAAAGTGCCTTCTGCACTGCCCCAGGGACCAGGCCCTCTTCCATTCACTACCAAGACAGGATACCCTGAAGAAAGTACAGGTAAAAACAACGGCATCGTATATTTATCACACCTCTCATCTTGATGAACCCCCAAAAACTTTTCAAATATTAGAGTAATAAATTTCTCATCCATCAATTACATGCAAGCATCTCAAGGACACAATTATTTAACAGCTGCATGGGAATACCACAGAACTTCAAAAATAATCAAAACTGAACTTGGAAGTTATATTAGTCTTGTGATAAATAATAACTGTAGCAGCAGCTACCATTTTGAATTGCCCATTATTTGTTAGGTGCTTTATATACATTAATTCATTTAATTTCTGGAACCACTAAACATGGTAAATAGCAACCCATTTTTACAGAAGGGGAAGCTGAGGTGGTGAGATTATGTGACTTCCCCAAGGTCACACATTGACAGAGCCAGAATCTGAAATAATGTCTGTCTCATAGTGACTTTTCCACTATGCCTCTTGGCTTGGAAACCAGAATAACATCTGATCTTTAAAGAACATTATTAGAGACCTTTATTAACAGGGCTTAGTGAGAAGGTTGGTTTAGTATCTTATTGCACCCTCACTGAGTAGAAAATAAACTGTTCAAGCACAATTTATTATTATAAAAGAATTGTAAATATATTCAAACTCAGAAATTTAATGTAAGACTTTACTTGATGATAAAAAGGCATAGGTGGCAAAAGATGAATTTTATCTTTTCTTTCAAGTTTTTGGGAAAAAAGAACTTCAACTGTGATAGTTACCTGGTGAGGTTCTGGGGAATTTTGAAGGATAATTAAGGAATGTAATTGTATGACTTTGCAGAGCTGAATAATGGGTTATCTGTAATTTATACTAATTAGAACAGAGATTCACAAATTAGAAACTCCAAGGACTAACATAAGCCAACCTTAGAGATCAATGGGTCTTTCAGGGAATCAAATAGACATTTTTTTCCTGCTTGAAGATATACAATATACAGTAGTTGGCAGGAATAAAGTGTGCAGTTCAATGTGGTGCAGTGTCAGTTGAGAAGTGAGGGATAAAAGAAAATTCTCATATATATATCCAACTCACCCAGTTATACGTTCCAAGACTGTGAGAAAGGATCTTAGAAATTACCTTTGCTCTTATTAATAAGTGAAGAACTTTAGACAGAGGAAAGTATTCTCTGTTACTGAAGGGCATGCATTTTATTACTTAAGAGTATCTGCAAGATGGGAACCAGGGTGTGGGTGGGGGACACATCAAGAATGCAGGTCAGTATTCTTGAGATAAAGATGATCTGAACATGGCTCACTGAGAGGCAATCAGCTCTGAATATTAGGAAACAGGTGGGGTTTCCTAAATGAAACCAAAGGCAGACAAGCATTAATAAAATGAAGGTAGAATTTAGTTTCTACGATGAACAGTTAAAGTAATAAATTAATACAACATTGTTAATTTACTAGGTGCATTACTGGATAAACAAGTATTCCAAAGAGCCGCACATATTTTATATAGGAGATTTTGTACCACTGAACACATGGGGTGAAACATGACAGCTGTTTATTAGGAATGAATTTATTTTTTAGGACTGGAAAAAGGAAAGTTGCATGAAATAAAAGATGGCCATGGAGATGGAGCTATGTTGGTTGTATCTTACCCATCTCCAAACGGGTAAATATGAACATATGCACTTCATGTGCAAGTCTAGGGAATAAAAATAAAATGTATATTGTGGAGGTTAATAGGCCATCCCACTGCCCAATACTTTCTAGTCAAGCACAGCATTTAATATGTTGCTATGCATGCCAAATCTAAAATTTAAATGCATATCTTTTGATGAGGGAACTTTGCAATTTCCATATTGGTTACTGATTAAATACACAGATGTTGACAAGGTAACTATAAGATTTCCTAGAATATTCCTTGACATATGTATCAGCTCTTATCTATATTTTAAAATATGGGTTAAAAATCTGGAGTATTAGGAGTGCATCTGTTTATTAGCCAACCACTTTATACAAATGTAATTGTAGCCTTTCTTCTCCTATGACTGAATTGCTATGACAGTTGGTCATATACACAGAAACAAGGCAGTCTTCTGGCTGGTTGGCTCAGTTGGTTAGAGCATACCAAGGTCAAGGGTTTGGATTCCTGTAACGGCCAGCCACCAAAAAAAAAAAAGTAAACAAGGCTCACAACAGATACACTCCATCAACTGTGTTCTAAGTGTAATATGCAACCTGGTGCTATAATGCCACCTTTGGAAAATGCCTGATATCCTGTTATGGCAGAGTTGAAAATTCAGAAAAATATTTGCTTCTCTTGTTACATCTATAAGTTTTCCTACAAATATACAAAAATGAAATGCATACCACATATTGTTACCATTGGATTTAAAATCCCATGAGGTAAGGTCTAGGTCTTACTTAGTTGAGTATGTTGCCCTTAACACCAGGTTTAATCTTAAAGTGCCTAGAACGGTGGGACAGGTATAATGAAGCATTAACAAATATCATTAATAATTTAACAGAATGGTGCATAAGTTACTTATTGACATTCACTCCCTTTGTAGAACTACTAAATGAATAACTGTGTAATCAGTTGTGATCACAGTATCAGAAATCTGTCTGGAGATTTTTAATGAAAATATATCAGGGACTCCTAGAATATGCTGATGTTAACAGAAACACTGCAATCAAATTTGTAGACCAGAAGTATTTTTGTTTCTGCAATTACTCCTGGAATCCCTAAGCAACATTTATGGGCAGATATCTCTATACTCTGAGGAAAATATCAGTTCTAAGAATAACTGCTTTGTATCTTTTTCTTATATACCAATTCCAAATTTATTCGTTTAACTTCTCTACTGAAACATCACACAAATGTTAATGCTGTCTACCTATGTGGTTTGTTAGCCAATCTAAACAGTAGCAGGTTAGTAGATGACTTTATAAAAATCTATAAATAACTGGGCTACCTACTACTAATACAGGAAGATTTTTAAGTACTTTATTTGGGGAAATAGTTGTAAAATTGGAATTCTCACCTATTGGCATAACTAAATCTCTTTGGCATGCAAAAAATAGAAAAAATGCAAAAGAAAAAAGCTCTAGAAGGAACATACTCCACCCTTCCCCATCCCCCACCCTCTTTCTTCCTTTATAAGCCTGCGTACTGCTTTTAATTCTAGACTACCCAGGAAAATTACATACTATTTCTTAGGGTAGCTTTTTTTATAGTCTTCCTCTTTAAGGAAACCAGACAACACAGAAGTTATACTACGTGGCTTTATGAAGAAATACACATGCTCTTAAATAATATTCTCAGCTTTAAGGAAGAAAACCCCTACTAATCAGGGATGTTGTTCAACCCAGAATTCTGGTACAGGTGCTTTGCTTTGCTGAAGGGGGGAAGAATCCCCAGGGACTATGAAAATGGCAAGAGAAACAGGGGAATTAGAGCAACACCCACCTCACTCAAGAAGTGGCTGTGGGATCAAGAGTCTGAACTGGACCTGAACATATTCAAAACACCAGGATTTCTCCAGCCCAGACCCTAATCCCTGGTACTGCCTGGAATAGACTTGGCTTCTGGGGGTGTGCTGCCCCCTAGGCCCCTTGGGTCTCTTTCGCTGGACTTTCACATCCTGGTGTAGTGCCACTTCGTCTTGAAAGGTAGGGGGCTTCCACTTCCTTTCTGTAAGCAAGGAAGATTGGGTACAAGGGAGGTAAAAGGACAACAGGGGGAATCTGTAAGCAGGGGGAATCTTGGACAACTTAAAAGAGAATGGATACAAAAGGCTAAAAGTTTTAAAACTGTGAATAATATATAAAGTTGTATAATGAAGGCCTACCTTCATTGTCATTTGGCATTTAAATTCTTCAAGAATTGAGAGTCTATTTTAGGGATTGGGCTTTTCGACAAACTCTGAATTCCTAAAGCTGCTCTTAGCTGAAAAAAAAGTTTGGTACCACTGATTTTGAAGGTCCTCTTTCTAGGCAATGAATATTATAAAAAACAGATGACACCACTCTCCATGTTTTCTACCCCAAGTGTCAGAAGATCTAAGCAACCTACCCACATAAAGTTTCAGCCCCTTTACTCTAGAACAATGGGAAGTACATAGGAAGAGGCCTTCAAAGAAAATCAGTTGGAAAGAACACCTCCTTATCTCCCTCCATCAGAATAATCATTAACTCTACAGAAGCAGGTAGTGACACCTACTTTATTTCAATCTTTCCCACCCATCAAACAAAAGAAAAGGTACTCACTACTTTTCAACTTTGACTCAATTATTTACCCAGAAACCCCTCCCTAAAAACTCTTTTCCTCCCCCTTCTAGTTCCTTTTTTCCTCCAGCTTCTATAGGGAAAGGGGAAAGGCCTAATGTCATTTATAGTGGGACAGGCTTTGGTTAAGAAAATAATACATATATCTTATTAGCTACCCACAAGAAAGTTGTCTCTATACAAACTGGTAATGTACCTACTACTAGGAAGTACCACTTACTCTGATCCAGCAGCCATATCTGAGTAGGATGTATCTGGTGTTGTGACTCCCAGAGGGATTGCAATGCTCATGACGTCCAACACAGCAGAGATGTGAAATCACGGGGTCCAATTAATGGAGACTGACCACTCTGAGAGTGGGGGTGAGCCGCAGAGCCTCAGCCAACATGTTATGGACATGAGGAATTCTGCCACAGAAAAGGAAAATATCCAGTATCAGATAGTTAAATTTATCCCAAATGCTACTAAATACTGTTCTATTTTTTTTGAACAAGGCTTTTAAGGGATAATTATAAAACAAGTACAACATGGGATCTCTACATTGTCTCATGTTTACTATGTATTTCATTAATGTTCCACAAAGTGATGTGGCAAAGAATTATGCTTACTTTTTAATTTCTATTTTAATTTCGCCCCCCTTTTCATCCAAAGGGAAAGTAACAGCCTGCCCAGTTCATTAACAAGCACATTTCCCCTATTCTACAACTGCCTATCAAACACAATTTTCCAGCAGCCTAGGACCTAGCAAACAAGTTTCTAATAACCATCCTATATCTAGAAATATCCTAGTTTAACTAAACTCTTTAAAAATTTAAGGTCTTTATTTAAACTTTTTTCTAGGCCACAAATAAATACAGTTTTACCAACAGTCAATAACGTTATTTCTTCCAAATTAAATATAATGATAAAAGAGATCAATTTGTTGTTTATATTTATTGGATACAGCTGTTTCTTATTGTCTTCGTCACAGAATACTCTTCCTTCTTTTAAATCATTTTATTTAAGTATAAATTTGGGGGGAGCTGCAATTACCTTAACAACGTACATAATACACACTGCTAGATATGAATTAAAAACATAACCATGGGGGATGCTATGTATGTATGGGTGCAGATGGTATATGGGAAATCTCTGTACCTTCTGCTCAATTTTGCTGTGAATCTAAAACTGCTCTAAAAAAACCAGCCTGTATATTTAAACACATACACACACACACACACACACACAACCACAAGAGTATAGTTCCATGATAAAGATCAGGGAATTTTGTATGGAAAAGCAATGAGGATGCTTTGTCTTGGTGACCATAACCAGCGGAATGTGGGAAAAGAAAGACTCACAAGTTACTGAAGTGTAAAAAAGCAAAAAAAGATTAAGAGATTTGGAGGTATGGTATGAAGGTAAAGTGTACTTTGTATAATTTTACATTAGTGGTTTTATTTTAATGTAAAAAGACCATTAAAAGATAAAACAAAAAAACATTTTATGTGAGAGAAAACTAAGTCAATGTGAATGTTAAAGACCCAGGTTAATAAAGACTCCTGCAAAACAGACTGTGAAGAGTCATGACTGACATTACTGATTCATGATAAGACAGTAGAAACAAACAAACAATCATCAATACTAAAAAAACCAAATAGAAAAATACACAATATTGACTGAGTTAATCTAAGGGGGTTAATGCAAATTTTAAATGGTAGATGGTTTGAGATGCTTGCATCTCAAATTTTGATATATGAAGCAAATTAATGAGGATAAGAAAATTATCGTGAATGGTGAACTAGGCAAAGATTTTTAAGAACGCATAAATATACTACTTTTGTTTCAGTATTTTAGAATTCTAGAACAGCTATAAACTAAGCAGTTCTCCTTGGCACCTAGGCTTTGAAAGTGCTGGATCTTACCAGTGGACCTAAGACTCTCCAAATCCGAGTGTGGCAATACACCTGTTCCTACCCAACTGGAGGTGACATATTGCTAGACTGAGGACTGAAACACAAAGGAGGTCAAATCTTCCTATCCACTGTTTTCTAACAGCTCATAAAAGAGAAGTGACTGATATAACTTTCTGCCTTTGGGCCACAAATCTTACACATAAATGTTTCCTTTCCCTAACAATACATACAAACAGATTTTGGCAGTAAATCCTCCAAGACTTTGGAAAATTGAAATAAAATCTGCAAATGATAGAACAGCAAAAGAGCATAGTTAAATATTGGGGACTGTTAGTTTTAATACCACTGTACGATTCAAAAAAAAAAAAAAAAAAAAAAAAAAAAGCCGGAAGCTACTTGACCAGATAATCAGAAGAAAATCTGATTATGATCACACCTCCCCTTGACTGTAAAGGGAATCTGAATCATGTGCTATAGTTTCAGTAAACAACTTAAAAAAAAGAGTCACTCAACACCACTAAAAACTCTTTGTTTTTACTACTATATGCCCATAAAAATATGTAGGCTTCTAGATAAAAGACAATGTATAAACCGAAGCTGATAGTTAATATTTTTTTTCCTGAGAGTAATTTTTAAAAGATATTCTAAAAGTTAAAGATAGAAAAGTTACTTTAGATATAATATCTCCTTAATGAATGAATAAATGATTTCTACATTCCATAATGAAATACTAGCCCACCTATTTTGGATAGTTGATAAGTAACTTTAAGAAACATTAGGAAGTTAACTGTGAATTTCTCTTTCATGAATTCTTCAATTTTCCTTTTGTCTAGTTTTACACGACCCTTCCACTCTTCTGATGAAGGCAATCAATAGGTTAGCTTAGCCATCCAGTTCAAAATAATACTTTCATAATAATGAGACTTAATTCAAATTCTGATAATAAACCCAAATATCTCATATATCAGCCCTGAGAATAGTTTCTTCCCTTTGAAAATAACTCGGTAAAACATAGCTAATAGAATGTTAACTGAAGACCTTTATTAGATCACCTACATGCAATATTTTCTTATTATAATACTCTTGTTTTATAAAACAAGACAATATACTTCCAGTATAGTTTACCAAGCTTATAATAACTTTATAGCAGTTATTAGTTTATCATATAGTATGAAGATGTGTCCTGGAGAAAGTGGTAAGAATTAATTCCATGGTTTCAAGATAGATTTTATTTGTTAATTTGTCTGTCTCTTCCTACCAGAATACATACTGTATGCGACACGGATTTTTGTGTTTTATCCACTGCTGTTAGTTCCAATGGCCAGAACCATGACTGACACACACAGAGGGTTCAAGAAATACTTGCTGAGTGAATTATGATCATATTACCATAACGTGATTTCAGCATTCATTAAAATGCAAAAAATGGATCAGAAATTAAAATGATTTATTTGGGTCAGTCACCTTTATATAGACCTCTGAATATGAAGTCCCCCAAAATTATCTGCAAGTAGCTCTGAAGACCTAGAAAAAGTTGAGACACAAATTAGCACAGAAAGAAATAACAATTATGAACACAGAATAGAATTCTACAGAATTCTATATATATATATATACACACACACACACCATTCATATAAATGGTAACTTTGTTTTATTTCTGTATACTGTCTTGTTAACCATCCTATGTTCCATACTAAATGTTTGTCCTTTAATCTTTATATCTTATTTTCCTGTAAAGCCAGAAACCAAATAAAGGGTGGGAAAGGAAATTATCTTTATTTGACTTAGGTCATTGACTAATTCTTCTCTTTCCTTCAAATTAGAATTCTCTCCCATTTCCCAAGGTATCCCTTCTTTTTCTCTCTCCTAAGAGGTGCTTCTCTTCTCTACTCAACCCTTTCCAAATTCAGAGGATTTTCTTTAATCAAACGTCAAATTTACTATCCAGCCAGACAAGGGCCTACCATCACCTACTAAATTACAAGTCCATATTACTCTTTTCTTCCTCCTCATTCCATCTACCTTCTTGTCTTACTATAGAAAAGGAGTCAGTTCCACTTGTGGTTAACTCCATAAAGGAAACATGCTGAAAAATGGAGCTTTAATTTTTCACTCTCCAAAAACGAAAGAAAAATAGGTGATACAGGACTTTGGGGGGAAGATGATCGGTATATCCCTTAAGTTTTCAGTGTTTTCTCCAAAAAGCCCAAAGTAAAATTAGCCAGAATGAGCTATTAACACCCAAAATGTTATAAACATGAAAAGAATTGTTCATGGGATTCCATTTACCAAGCATTAGAGGACATGCACTTTAGTTAAACTGATGTTTTATGATTCCTAATTTTTAAAAAAACTGGAAAATAAGCTATTCTTTAGAAACAATTTTAAAAGAGCATAATCACAATTGTTATAAAAAGAAAAGGTATGAAGATAACAGTAAAAGAAAAAATTAAGCAAAGGAAGAAGCAATAACAAATAAAGAAAGGACAGGAGGAAAAAGAGAAATAAATATGCGAGTGTACAGTAGGGAGAAAATGAATGCATCAGAATTTCAATTTTTAATTAGTTTGAATAATTCCAGAATAATCCATCAGAATCCACAGGAACACAAGTAAGTATGGATTCAGAATCAGAACCAGCCTGTCCTCTGGTACTGACTATTCTTTTGAGGAGAGTACCATTTACAAACAGTTTCTAGGGAAAAGGATATTAAATAGAAATAATGTAAAATTACCCCATCTTTTTAACTGGGTTCAGAAATGGCCAATACTCTCTGTATTATCATTCTGACAGTGTCTCCTCTATATGACTTGCTGAAAGAACAAGACTTGTATGATCTGTCTGGTCACTCTCAGAGAAGACAAACAAAAAGTGTTTTAAGAAGAATTCCAACAGAGATTTCAGAAGAAGAAATTGCATCAGACAGGTGAGCCGGAAGCAGCTGGGAGACAAGAGTCTAATAAACAGCCAACCCAGTGAAAGAAATTCAGAACAAGTCTGCTTCAGTAATCCTGTGAAGAGGACTGGCAGGAAGAGGAGTGCCGCTTTAGAAAGAGAACAGGCCTCATATGCTTCAGACAGTCTTTGTACTGAGGCTGTGGACCTTGGCCATTCTCCCAGAAATGATGCAATCCTGATGAACAAGATCTGCTGCCAGAGAAACAATTGTTAACAGCCTATGCAGACAGCAACTCAGCCAAGGAGCAACCTCTGATTGACTCTCCATAAGGCACCAGAACGCCAAATCTCTCTTCCTCAATTTCAGCTTCTGACAAAAAAACATAAGTGAATATAGTATATATTTAGGTATCGAAGAACAAGCCTTTTTTTCTCAAATGTCCTTCGTTTTTAAAATTCCTTTGGCTTTACAGTATTTATCATCATCATAATTAAATTTTAAATAAAACACTCAGAGCATTTTACTTTTATGAATATAATTCTCCAAGCATATCAACAGTAAGGTATTTACACTGAAAATTTATACTTATTTTCCTCACTCACATGAGAAAACTTTTGGGAGACAGTGGCTTCCCTAAGCATAAAAATCTCTCTGAAATGTAGCACCCAATTACGAGATTTCAAAGTAAAGACAAATATGCACTCTAATTCATGGTTAGAAAGGTATATTTTATGGATCTTTTTGAAACTACAGGAAACAATGTTAAATATTGGCATCTATTAGAGAAAAAAGAGAAAATCTATTCTTGCTTAGGCTAACATAAAAGGTAGACTGGATAGTATCATCTCACAATGTTACTTAAAATGACTACTTTTATGAAGGACAACAATGTTACTTCAGATCTTACTAGAGGGTCAATGATTATTTTCATCTTCTTAGCCACAATTTACAAATTTAGAATCCAGCTTAAAAATGTCTTCAATTTAAAAATCCTCCCTAGAATCTTCATCTCCTATGCCTGCTTCTTCAGAAGTTTTGGTATCGGGTTGTTCACACAGTATTGTTGTAAAATTATAAGACATATTTTGTTTTCATTTACAAATAAAAGACCCCGCATACAACAAATCTCAGTTCTCTATAAACTCTAACCAGCCAGAAGTCACAATCAACCAAATTTCTTCCTCTTGAAAGCAATAACCCTTAAACCAGGATTCACTAAAAAACACAAGCATCTAAAATATATCCTGAAATCAATATTATTAGCCCAATCTACTATTCTCTATGTACAAGGATTACAAGCATACTTCAAAAACTTCATGTAAAGATTTGTATTATCTTTCAATTCTATTTTTCCATGAACTTTTAAAAGTACCCTTGTATTTATACTAAACAATGAAAATTTAAAAATATACATAATAGCTATGAAGCACTAAAAAATCTTTAGTAGGCCAATAAATTAATAAATTTAACTCAGTTAAGGAGAAGAGAAAAAACATTTCAGGAAAAATTTCAACATGGGTTAAAAGAAAACAGCCAGTAATTTAAAGATTCAATATCTGAACCTGATTATTTAAAATTTTCTTACACATTTAAGTTGAATTTCTTCTTAAATACTTCTATAGTTCAATTTCTCTTTTGAATGAGTTTACAAAATCATAAAAAAATGGAATGGGGAAAAAATATTAGAAAGTTTTTATTGTTATGATGATTTTTACTCTCAAATTTTTTAAAAATCACAGAACAGTCTAAAATGCAAGTATACATGACTGCATATTACCTACACAGCCAACTTGTTTGAGATGCATTATGTGCTTATGTGGCAGCTGCATTATATGCTTATCTTCCACCTCCAACCCAAACTTAAATATCTCAAGCAAAAACATCGCAGTTGTATCATGACATATAGCTTTTACCGAGGGAGAAGAAAGTATGTTAGAAAAATGTACTACATTAGGAGTAAAGAGACTTGAGTTCCAGCCTACAAATTAATTATTAATTAGTTTGGTGACTTCAGAAAAATCACTTTACATAGATAAATCCTAAAATTCCTCAAAGTAAAATCTTCATTGTGTTTCTTCCTGCTCCAAATTTCTATGAATTCAGGCACTGTCACTAACTGGCTTAGGCAATATGTCTCAAAAGTGTCAGTTTTCTTATCTGTACAATAGAAAGAATATCTGTCTTGCTGAGGTGCACGTGGACGAGTGTCTGTAGCAAATAAGAGTTTAAATGGCTCTTTGGTCCTTTTAAGTATATATGAAGAAAGAAGAGCTGGTGCTACTAACCTGAATATGGTTAAAAATTATTTTCACTCTTCTCCAACAGTATGTATTTCAATTTAATATAGTAATATGGGAAGAATAATGTGGGAAAAAGAAATGTGGGAAACATGAAAAAAAATATGAAAGAGAGAAGTGATAAGCTATAGATGAAGCAAGTAATAAGTGGAAAATAAGGAGATAAACTCTTATGAAAAGAGTGCTCAGAGGTCTGGTGAACAGTTCATGTAATTAGGATAACAAATTAGGCTTACAATCCAAAGCTAGTTAATACAGGCAAAGGATCTAGGAGTTCAGGATGAAGAGAAAGAAGAAAAGATAAAGAGTAAACTTAAAAAGATTAAAGAAACATCATGATTTAATAATTTAAAACCAAGATAAAAATTTCCTTTTCTTCCACCTTTCCTCCTACAACACCAGTTTATCCCCTGGTTCCTTTGCCTAAATTTATTTATGCTCCCTCTAATGGTTTGGGCTTGGCACAATAAACCAATGTCTGTAAAGGTTCTCCGTTTACCAGAATAGAAGGTAATTAAAAGTCAATTTTTAAAAATCCTACTTTAGTCCATAGTAAGAATTTCCTGTCCCATGAAAAATTTCATTAATAGTGAATATTATAGAGGACAAGTCATACTTAGTAGTACTTGGAAGAGGAGCAGGGAAAAGACTACATACCATAAATAATAGAACTAAACACTATGATATTAAATTATTTGAAACTAAAGAAAAATATTTTATTTACAAACCATTAAACAGTGATAAACAGATATTTACTGCTAAACTAACCAACAATCAATGTAACAGACTGTATCCTTAACAAGAATCAGAAAACTTTTAGGCTTCTAAGTATCAAATCAAGATGATGTCCTCCTTCAAAGAATCAGATTCGCTGACTTCATTAAAGAGCTATACTACCCTCAAGGCTTTCTTTCTTTCTTTTTTTTAAAAATTGACCGGTAAGAGGATCTTAACCCTTGACTTGGTGTTGTCAGCACCACACTCTCCCAAGTGAGCTAACCAGCCATCCCTATACAGGGATCCGAACCTGTTGCCTTGGTGTTATCAGCACCACACTCTCTCAAGTGAGCCACGGGCTGGCCCCTACACTCAAGGCTTTCTGAAGGTTCTACCCTACCATGTTCTGAGGTTCAGAGAATGCTTTAGAGACTTCTTGCCAGCAATGTACCATGCTAGGTAGGAAAATAACTTCTCATATCTCTACACTTACCTCCTCTCTGAATTCAGACCTTTCCATTTTCAAACCCTGAAATGGGAACCACTTTTACTCTAGACAAAGTGGGTTATGTACATTTGTGAGGTTTAGGCAAAATTTCTTTAATTGATAAAAAATGTAGAATTTTATGGTTTAGTCTAATTCATTATTTTATACACGAAAAAACAGCTACAAAAAGATTCACCTGTAAGAAGTCTCACACACACACACACACACACACACACACACACACACACACACACACACACACACACACACACATACACAGAGTGGTAGAACTTAGAAGAAAGAAAATTAAGATTTTAATGTACAGCCTCTATTTATTAAAGCAATTATTACTTCAGACAGCAACATCTGAATGAAAACTAATTGTTTTTATTAAGCACCAATTATTATTGGTGTTATGTAGACAAAAAAGTCCAGATTAAAATTCTTGGTTCTCTTGGGATTTATATTATGTAGATTTGTTTTGGGATTATATTATGTAGATATGCTATTTTTTTCATTCATCATTCTTTCATTCAACAAATACAGAGTAACTAATATATATAAAAACTGCTTTAAAAGTGTTAAAGATGTTTCTTTTATTCCAAGTAGGAGAGGGTAGGCAATTTGCAAACTATAGGTTTGCCTATGTATCGAGTATTGCATTTTCACAATCATAAAGGGAAAAAAATAAATCCTAAACTGTGCCTCTACAAGTAATAAGTCAAATTCTGAAGGGAAATCAATACCCTCCCCCCAAAGAAAGAAAACCCTAATCGACTCCATAGTTTACCAGTGAAAGAGTTTCTCATAAAAACAAGTTATTTTATAAATCCTTTAAACTGTTTAGACAAAGCTTATCACTGATTGGTCTCATGGAAAATTCTATGAAAAATGAAGGCCAATGGGCATCAAAAACCCTGAAAATACAAAAGAAAAGAACCTGACCATACATGTTCTGTCATCACCTGGCAGACCAGGTGGCCAAGTATATAGCAGTAGGGGAACTTAAAGCTTAGTAATTCAGAAATGCAATAAGTTTCGGATATCTATCTATGAATATGTACAAATCTACTTCTTCCTCTTAAACTATGCTACAGTATTCTATTCTATAGATCTACTATATTTTAAATCAATTTCCTGTAGGTGCCTGTTTAGATTGTTGTTAATTTTCCATGACATATGCAATGCCGCACTGAACGGTCATTTACTTATACCTCTCTTTAAACATGTACACAAACATTTCCTTAGAATGAATTCCTAGAAGTGAGACTGCTAGAAAGGCATGAGCACATTTGTAAGTAATGATGAACTACTCTCCAGAAAGTTAAAACTATTTTACATTTCCACAAACATTTGAGTTTTTTTGTTTTTCCTGAGCATGGAGCTGAGGAGTTCTTGGTTAATATGGTGGGAAGGCTAAATTTTCTCCTAAGGCTTAAAATAATTTCATTTCTAACTTTGCTCATATAGTCTTTTCTGTAAAAGATTCTCCACATTCTAAAAGAAAAACCCTAAAATAAAAGTTAACTGCAAATTCTCCATAACTATGTGATTCACTTTTAAGACTACTACTAAATTGGGTGTACTATTGTCCTCTAAACTTCTTATATACTAGATAGTGTATCTCAGTTGCTTTTTGACCAAGTTTGAGCTGGGATCTTACAAATAAAGCCTAGATGAAGCAATATTTCAGAATCGAAGTATTTTCTTATAGTTGTCCCTTGAGATAACTTTTAATTCTTTTAAGAGAAGGCACCAAGCTCTAAATTTCTTTTTCCAGTAATGAAAAAACAAATTATGCTAGCCATCTGTAATCTAGCTGGCATCTGTAGAATTGACTGAAAATACAAATAACCTAGAAGATTTGAACTCTTCGTTTTCAAACAGATTATCAAAACTGCTCTAGGAGTTCTGCTTCAGGGGTATAAAATATAACGTTTCATTTGTATCACCTTTGGAAAGAGAAGAAACCTATAAACTATAAGAAGCTTATCCATACTAATTTACTGAAAGATAAGAGCCAAAAAATTGACTTGATTTCCACCAAGCTACATATTTGTTTGGCATACTCCATTATGACACCTGACATCCACATGGTCCAAATCTATGCCCTCGCCAAACGAGGGAAAAAACCTCTCCTTTTTGTTGTGCTGGCACTACTTCCTGACTGAAAGCCTGGATGCAGAGCTATTCTTTTCCTTTGAAACATTTCACAGACTATCTTTTAGGAATCCATTCACCAGCAGTACTCACCTCCTTATGATTTCAAGGTTGTATTACAGCAGTGAACTGGTCTCACTACTTCTGGAGTCTCAACCCTCCAACCTGCTCTACATTTTTCCATAATGTTAAGCCTTCTAGAACATTAACTTTAATCATTATCATTCCACTATTTGGAATCTACAATGACTTCCTTAATGTTTATTGGGTTAGTTCAAACTCATTTGCCCAACTGAAAAAAAATCTTTTTATGAAAAATTTCAAACAAATACAAAACCAGAGAAAACACTGTAATGAACTCCATGGTCCCTACTTGGCTTTAATCAACAATCAACTTCATGGCCGATCTTATTTTATTTATATCCGCTCCCCTTTTCAGGATTATTTTACAGCAAAGCCCCCAAATATCAGTTGTGTATATTCCATCTGCTGAGTAGAGCTGTTCCTTGTGTATCATAACAATGGATAATAAGGATATATAAAAGAGACCTGCTTATCATGATGGTGGTAATAGGGAATAAAAGGTCATCATTCTTTTGCAAAGTTCAGATGGATAAAAAACTTATGCAATTCATCAACTGCTAGATTTGCTGAGTAATGTTTAGGTTTTACAACTATATACTATGGTTATTAAAAATGTCATAAATAATTGAAACGTCTTAAACTGTGTAAACAATTATTTTTATGACATGAGTTTGTTGTTAAAATTTCTTGTGTTTTTAGGAATGCAAAATTCTCATTATAGCAGAGCTAACTGCAAGTCTATACAAGACCCACAGCTGTGACACAGCATTCCTACATATGTAAATGTCAATATGTAAAAATGAGCAAAACACAGGAGAAACACCCCAAAGAAAGCTGATGAAGTGAGCTTGATATTCTATAAACCTGTGTAGGAAAGATAAAGACTGATTATACCATATAAGAAATGACTCACATTTGAGGTTAGGAACCAGCTGTTCTTAATATTTAGTGAGCAGTCTCAGAGTACTAAGAGAGTCTTAGAGTGGTGATACACAGGACAAAAAGGCCCACCTTCCACTGGAAAAAGAACTCAGCAATAATGGTGAGTGTCACAGAACAAAAACATTTTGGATATGTATGAATGATTCCTATTTGAATCACCAAATATACATATTCTAAAGTCCAGTTATTGGAACACAGGCCCAGATCACTGTCAATGCAAATATATGCCACTACATAGTCTATAGCCCAAGTACTCACCACAAGCTGTACTGAAAACAATGACACTAAACTTAGAATAATTTGTAATTTAAAAAGTAATAGCAATGGAAGACAACGACCAACTCAAAGAAATACTAATACACATTGGTAAGTTTTGCCTTAGAAAAAACTAGTCTGTATTTACTCATATAGTAGGTTACTGAGTAAAATGAAATCTTTGGTGAGCACATTTATTTCCATAAAAGCCCATGGAGATGAACATCTCTGGACTAAGTAGAAAGTGGGATGTTATAAGACTCAGGACCTTCTACAGGTCCCATCATCCAAAGCATTAAAAATACTTAACTTATGGATTGAGAAAATTTTCTTTGGAGATCTTAATACAGAAAATGATTTTAAAGCCCTGACACAGATGCTCATCTTTGATCCAGTTTCAGTAAACATTTCATCTGTATTTGGGCCAAAATGCTCATGTCGTTAATTAATACTTGTAATAAATTAGCCCCAGGACACTAATAAAATAGTACTTTTTAGTTAAAGAATACAACTGGCATAAAAAGCTGCTCCAAATTCTTACACAAAATACAAGCACAAACATATATCATGTTAAATTTTCCCAGTTATTTTATTGCCTCCTTTAATCATCTCTGTTGGCTTTCCAGTCATATCAGTTTGACGCTAGGCAAAATCCAGAATTCTAGCATTGAACAGAATGAAGTAAAACAGTATCTTAGGATTTCCATTTACCTGCTATTTTCCTTTTCATTAAAACACTTTCTACATATAAACTTATTTTTTCCTGAGTAAAATATTTCCAAACGCTAAACACTGAATACTGTATTTCCTTTTCCAATACTCAGTAACCAATATAAAAACTCAGACATCTTTTTTTTTAATTCCATGCCCCAGATTTTAACAAATTTCTTGTAGACCACATTAATTACTTAAAAGCAGTGGTTCCTAATCTTCTGGGGAAAAATGATTGTTTAAAAAGCATATGAATTTTTATCTGTTGATTAGGAAAATACAGTTAAAAATACACTAGAGAACTAACAATACTTGTACACAGGATCCTTTCATTTAATGTCCTAAAGAACCATTTTCTATTTGGCTAACACAGGACTAAACAATTTATACCTTGCTAAACATACCAAATGACGCTAAGGGTGACAAAGAGAAACAGAGAAGATCTCTGCCTTAGAAGGTACCCCCCACCGACACACGGGGCTAAGCATCAAACCACCATGAAGCCCACCTGTAAAAGTAATGATGTCCCCACAGTCATCTCTGAATTCTATTAAAAAAAAAAATTACATGACCCATAGCTCTTCAATGAACTTAGGATTTCTTAATCCTCTAAGCTTCAAGATTGCTTTTCACATTTTGAATTCCAACTCTTTCTACATCTGTATATGAGAGCAAGAAGGACACCCACTAGAGCTCAACATCTGCTCTAGTCTCAATATTCAAAAATTGATCCTGGTATGACTAGCTTGTTTTTGTTTTTTTTCTAGCAGATTTCAAACTTAATATTCCTTAGCTATTATTTGAGCTCACTTACACATATAAATTCTTACCAATCCTGTTTTGGGTGAACTGCTCAAAGGAGACAATATTTGCTTTAATCTTTCTCTTAAGGGGATCTATAATGAATGTTTATTTGGCTATCAGCCTGTGAGAATACAAAAACAAAAACATTAATTTACAAACTATTCAGGAGCTGCTTGTCACCATTCCCTACTTTCCCAAAATACGAATTCCTTTAGGAAGTCTTACACCTGACTTCTAGACCTGTTATTAATGCTTCCCTTTTTTCATTTCCTTTTTAAAAAGTATTTTCTTTGGGGGGAAAAAATATATGTGTGTGTGTGTGTGTGTGTGTATAGAGAGCAAGCGAGAGAGAGAGCACGCGCACGAGAGTGCGCTTGCTCATCAAGCACAGCTGAGTGCAGCTAGCTATCGTATTGTTCTGCCATTCTAAAACTGTTTTGTGTATACTGTTTGGAAGAGGTCTATCAACTTAAAAAATATATATATACCAAGGAGGCCAGAATTTACAATCACTCTAGTAAAAGATAATATCCAATAAACATCCATTTCCTTTCTCTACCCATATCCCAGATCCAGAAGGCCCATGCAATTCTAGCCAAAGAATCCTAGAAGGGGGAAAAAAAAGATCAAAACTACAGGTGGGCAGCAATACTCAAAGTCAGGAGGAGAGGGAAGGGCAATTATTAGGTAGAGATGGAAGGTTCTTTAAATAAGGTAGACGATATGGTATAATGAGAAGATCTTGGAATCATGCAGACTTGGCTCACACTATTACTAACTGTATGACCACTCTGATTCAGTTTATTCATTTGTAAACTGCCTCATAGGACTTTTTTGAGAATTAAGTGAAATAATTTTCATAAAAGAACCTAGCAATATAGGCAGCACATTGTAGGCATCCAATTCTGTTATGCAGTGTTCCAATATTAGGGAGAAATAGAATAGAGATCATGAAGAAGGCCGCTGCTTTCATGCTTGCAAAGCAATAGTATCAAGTGGAAGACAGGAACCTACGGTTGGAGTCCTATAGTAACTTGCTACTTAACATTAAGATTTGCTAATAGCTGCAGAAAAATCTGCATGCTTACTCAAATATTCTGTTCGTTTTCTTAGAAAAATCTCGACAGTTCAGCATTGATATGATATTTATAAGACACCTGCCTTGGGATGAATGTCCCCCCCAAACTTAGTCCACACTGTGACAGTGTAAAGAGTGTGGGAAATCCTACTGTGGTAATTGAAAGGTGGGGGCCTTGGAGAGATGATTAGATTGTAGGACCATGCCATAGTAAATGGATTAATAATGGTGGTCAGGGAGAGGCATGGTTCTGAGGGCTTTAAAAGGAGAGCATGTAAGAGTCTCTCTCTCTTTCTCTGCTCCACCATTTTCTGCCATGTGAGACCCCTGGGTCACTGTCGCCACCAACAAGACCCTCACTAGAAACACATCTGGGAACACACCCTGGACTTTGGACTTCTCAGTCTCCAAACTTGTAAGCAATAAATTTTGTTTTCTTGTAAATCATCCAGTTCCAGATATTTTGTTATAAGCACCAAGTAGTATAACTTAGTCCACCATTTTGTCCTTCCCTAGAACTCCCATTCCCATATCTAAAATACTATCATCCAATATGAATTCATATAACAAGCACTCAATCTCATTTCAATCTCAAAACATTAAAAACAACAACAACTGAGTGTGGTGCAACAACCAAGGATTCAGGGTTTGATCCCTGTACCAGACAGCTGGACCCCAAAACCACAAAAAAACCTGAGCAAGCTGATGTTCGACATACATTGACCCTAAAGTCACTTCAAATAATATCATTTCTAATCACGTTGAAAAGGACAATGGATCCTGAAAAGGAGCCTTGTTTCCTTAAAGTTTTCTTATCTATTATATTTTTTAATGTGATTATGTATACATAGTAAGCAAAGATATATTTGTAGTCAGAGGTCTCAAACAATTTCAGTTAGATACCAATTACTCCTTTGTTAACAGTTGGTTCTTTTCATATAGCCAACGGAGTCATGAAAATCAGGTGTTATTTACAGCATGTGAACATTACTTATCCTAAGCGTTTAGAGAACTGATCAAATATTCATAACAACAATAACTTTCAAAGTGAAAGCTAACATTTACTGGATGCTTATTTGTACCAACCACTGTTTCTTTCATCACTTTACACACATTAGCTCATGCAATGCCTACAACTTTATGAGGAAGTACTATTCCTATTTGGCCAAAGAATTAAACAAGAAACGTGATTGAAGTCAGGACAAGAAAAACACAGTTAGAATCAGAACCAGAGTCTAAAATTCCAGAACTCTAACATTCTTACCCACTACTTCTTCACCATTTGACATATGCTGATTTAATATGTTTTTAGTCTCTAACATATTACATATTAGAATGTGGCATATTGCTGAAATATATTACACCTTTAAGATATAGTTAGGAAATACAAAACAGATTTAATATTTTAAAGGCTTAAGATTTTAAAAGATTTAATATTTTATTTAAAATGTACAAAATCAAATAATTTGAATTTTAAATGACAATTTAAAAAATAGATGACATCCTTTCTAAATAATATCTAAGTTTCAGGTCTAAGGGTGAACCATTCAAGAAATCTTAATTGATAATCTATTACAAATAGCACCAGTGTCCCAAGTATACCTGAAATCACCAGACACAAATATGATCTAGCATTTCAAGAGATGTTTTTTACTAGAGAAAGGAAATTTCTTATCTCAAACTGCTTGTATTAAGTCAAGGAATTCTGTTTCCTAGAAAAGAACAGAAAAATTCACATTCCTCTTCCATGGCATAAAAATATCGGTTACTGAAAAATTGAGAAGTAGATAGTTTTAGTAAATAAATTACCTTAAATACTTGATGTGTAATAGTTTGTTCAAGACAAAACACCACTTCGAATATTCATGACGAATCGTAAAGTCTTATATACAGGGACAGGGAGGACCAGGGTTGGAAAAGACTAGGATAGAAAGCTAGATTTTTCTGACTACCCAGCTTTGTAAATTTCACTTAGCCACCATTAAAGTATTTCACATAACTGTAAAACAAAAAGTAATTCCTTAAAAAAAAAATTGAGTGAAATGAAACAAATTAACCTCACTGTGGATCAAGCTGGTGGTGTAAACACACAGAGAAGAACTATTCCAAGTGATTTCAAAATACTGTAATTTAACAGTGTATCTCCTTTTGCCCTTAGGGTAAGGGCAAAAGGAAATAAAACAAAAAGCTCATTTTCTAATAATACTGTCCTGCCATTCTAAAACTGTTTTGTGTATATTGTGGCACAAAGCAAAGAGAAATGATATTGGTGTTAGGGAAAACTGAGATTCTGGGAATGGGGAAAAGGGATAAAGTTTTGGTTTGAATAAATAACATGAAGTACTGAATTTGAAGGGGAAGTCACCAACAATGGATATTTTAAAAAAGAAAGAAAAGAAAGCAATTTTTAGCTTTGTCCATTGAAAATGCTTAGAAACAAGGACCAATCCAATAACAATGAACACTCCTAGCACCCAGACTATGGTTTCTAAATGCCATTTCCCATGAAAAGAAACCAAGGATTTTTGCAGAAATGGCTGATGCCAGGTTTGGGGCACGAAATGTACAAAATGATCCTGGAACATGGTGTTATACTAGAAAGCAAGGAAACAAACAAGTGAGGAAGCTATTAAGAACAAATCCAAAGGATTTAGGAGCCAAGAGGCAAAGGTAGGACAATCTGAATGTCAAAAATAGTAACTGCAAGAGGCTGTAACATATTAAACATGTTTAAAACCATGAGTACACAATAATAATACTTAACTGATCACCTTTGGAGGTTGCTAAGTTACCAACCCATTATTATGAAAACTGATAAATGTGGAAAAAAACCCCAAGCACTTATCTTGCCTTTCAAATATAAACTGTATCTTAGAGCAGCCAAATAGTAATAAATGAGGGAGAGAGTACTGCAGGCAAAAAATGAAGAAACGATCATCACCACTTTAAAACATGAGGGAAATAATGGAACTAGGTCAGTGATTCTCAAAGTATGATTTGAGAACTCCTGAAGTCCTCTAGATTCTTTCAGGGGGTTGTGTGAGCTCTTCCCTTTTCCAATCTGTGCAAGGCCAGATTTTCTTCATAGTCCTCAACCAAAACAACTTATCACAACAAATTAAATGCAGAAGCAGCTATTAGAAAGCAGCTCTCTTCCGTTAAGTCAGATACTGAAGAGATGTGCAAAAAAAGTAAAAAAATGCTATTTTTAAAAAATTGGAAGTATAATTATTTTTCATAAAAATCATGTTAGTATGTTAACAGGGTTTATTACTGCTATTTTAAAATTAATCAAGAAATGATTTAAAAATCTTAGTTTTCATTTCTAACACGGTGTATCTTAATAGATATAACTTACATAAACAAAAGCTCTTGGGGGGTCTTCAATTTTTAAGATCATAAAATTTGAGAATAGCTGACCTAGGCAATGAATATCAACAGCTGCTTAACATCACATAGACAAGAAGACATTATGAAACTCTTAATGGAAGTACACAGTACTATTATAAAGCACACTTACAATCTAATCACTAATGACATGAAATATGGGCAGGAAGAAGAGGTCACCTAATAGGAGGATGTGTTAAATGATGGATTCAACCTTCAAAATCCAAAGATTAGGAAGTCTACAAAACAATAAATTTCTTCAAGTTTACCACATGAAGAAAAAGGAGGGAGAACTTAGAGATTAAGACTCAAACTTATCAATCAAGTGCAATGTATGGACCTTATCTTGATCAAAAGAAATCTTTTAAACTAACGGTTTAATAAAATCCAAAGGGAGTCCATTTTCCCATTCTATTTTGTTCTATTTGGAATTCTTCATAATAAAAAAACTAAAAACTTCAATGTCTATCTATCTCCTCCCTTACTACTAACTAAAAGGAAAAGAAAAGGCATTCTAAAAACTGCTTGTTTGGAAATGAGGGTTCAGAGAGGCCAACAGATAAACCCTAGCAGAGAGGAGACTCCAGAATCAGAAAAGTTCTTTAAAGAAAAACTGGGTTGCTTGGTAATGACTGAAAGTTCCATGATCCTCTGTAATTAGGGAGAGCATATAATTTATGTTTCAAATTGGGACATTTTTGAGAGTGAAAGGGGTGCTATTACTAATTATGCTAGCACAGCAGGGATAAACCAGGACTGTCCCAGGGAAACCAAGACTTATGGTCACTATCTATTAAAAGATTAAATTTTTTTTATCATTTTCACAAAAGATATTCAACTCAATCCTTTGGGAAACTGTTTTCCATAGAAACATATTCCCAGTATTATAGAGATAAGAAAAACTAAGGTATGCTCCAAAAAAAAAAAAAATTACTTTTCATCTCTTTTGCCTGGCACATGGTTATTTCATAAAGTGGATATGTCTACTTCTGTTCTGTTGCTCTGCTTACTCTGCAAACCTCCAGTCATTCCTTTTCATACCAACTGTTCATGATAAACCATAAGAAGGTTACACCTACCCAGAGCCTTGCTTCTCTAAAAATACAAGGGACTCCACACATGGCCTAACTAGAGTCCTACTCAATTCATGAACTGATACTTTACTCCTAGCAACACGTTAAATCTTAATAGCCCAGGGCTTAAGTAAGGAGTGAGGTAAAATCATCTGGGTCAGGTCAACCAGTTCAAGGTTCCAAAGTAAGAGCCTTGGGGTTGGCATTATTACCTACTTGTTCTAAGTGGTATGGCTACAGTAACCTCTGAGCTCTATATATGTTAGCATAATTTTCATTTTTTAGATTATTAGTAAATATCTAGTTTTAGTACTACTTATATAATGTGCCATCAATAAAATGACTACCTGTTTAATCTGAAAATTTTATGACACTTCATTACTAAAGGTTTTTAAATGCTGGGTAATATTTTAAAATAAAAGCAGTCCAAATATGAAAATACATACAATTTTGTATGTAGATCCCACAATTTTTAGCCTCATCCTAAAATGTGCATTGACATCATGTCAACCTACCCTTATTTTGCCCTATTACTAAGCTATGACATTAAAATTCTATTTATTATAAATAAAATCAAATTAGTCTAGAAAGAAAAATAATATTTAAAAAAAGGGACTTCAATATTTTAGACTTGTTCCTACATTTTCCTCAGACCTGTTCTTTTTTTAAAAATGCACTCCAACTAATATTTTTCAGACTGTGGGCATAAAGATATACAGTATTTACCTCCATGGCTGTAATAGTTTGCACCATAGAAACTGTGAAAAACGTATGCATTCATAAACAATCTAATGCTACATTCAGCATGTAATCAATCATATTGTCTCAAAAGCCCTCCTTCTCTTTGTTCTGTTTTAGGTTTTAGTCTTTAAAACTAAAAGTTTTTTAAAAATGTGCCCTGTAGATTCTATCCCAAATGTTATCATAATAAATATATTTATTTTAAAATAACCATATCTAACTGTGGCTCTTGCCTTTTATCTGATTTCTCTTATTAAAGCAAGTCATCCCTCAACAACCCACATTAATAAAGGAAAATGTAACATAAATGCAGAGGCAGTCTAATTGTCAACAGTTCCTTCCAGGTTCTTCCTCATAAGTAAAAACCTTCCTTGGATACCAAGATTGCCCAAACAGTTGATTATTAACTTCAGATCATCCTCTTTTACAGAAACCATGAAAGTACAAATTGTATGGGTTGTGGCATGCATAGAGGTTGGTAACAGAAAAGAGAATTTTTCTACATAGGCCAAAGATCATAATAAGACAGGAATAAAAAAAAAATAAACACGGAGGGGCCGGCCCGTGGCTCACTCGGGAGAGTATGGCGCTGATAACACCAAAGCCACGGGTTCGGATCCCATATAGGGATGGCCGGTTAGCTCAAAGGGTGAGCATGGTGCTGACAACACCAAGCCAAGGGTTAAGATCCCCTTACCGGTCATCTTTAAAAACAAACAAACAAACAAACAAACAAACAAACAAACAAACAAAAAAACCCACGGAGAGGGGAAAACAACACATAAAAAAACCCCTCATACAATGACAAACAACTGGTACAAATATAAAACAATGAGATCCACCTGGATGTGTATTAAAATTAACATGTCAACATTATGAAATATGCTAACATGATACTGGAAATCACAACCATATCATAATATGTAAGAATCATGAAATAATCACCTTACTATTTTCAGCAGTATACACACCTTGTTAGATTACTGGGTTTCACTTGAGTCTTTACATTTCAGGAGTGGGGAGGGGGAAATTTCAGCATCAGAAGACAATAATAAAAGGGATAAAAATAAAATTTCTTGTTTTGGGGGCTGATAAGGGATAAAGAATGCTTGAAGAACATAAATTATACAGCCTGAAGAAAGAACTCAGAGGCATAAGAAATTTACATTCAAACAGCTAATTAATTTCACTTCCACTAAGGTAAAGGGGTAAACATGTATAGAAATTTAATTTTTTCAACCTTATTTTAGTCATAAATCCGAGTTACACAAATTAGTAATTTCCAATACAAATTGCAAATATTATCTACAGAAGGGATTCCATGTTTCTTCAAGCTAGTAATACGGTGGTAGTAGTGATTGTGTGAACAGTCAACGAAAATTAAGTATGTTTAAAACCTTTCTTTTTGTAAGGCTAAGAACCTGAAACGGTTTATCAAGAAAGTGGAAGATACCGAAGTTATAAAAGTATCTATCGCCACAGACTTTTAAGAATAAGTCAAATTAGCTTTATATTTAAGTACATATAAACCATGACCTAGTCTATAAAAATCACTTTAGCCCATCCAATTTTCCCCCTTTGTCCTAGTTTCTTTTTTGCTGGGAAGAGGCGTTGTGGGATAATAATAGCAGGAAATCAGGTGGAGCAGCTACACAGGCAAGATGAGGTACAGTGCTTGTGTTTCACCTCCATTCTAGCCTACTGCTGGCTAGGTCTTACTGAAAATGAGATTAGCTGTCTGGGGAGTCATAGCAGTTATCAAAACCTTTGGAATCAAGATGTGCCCACCTTTGCCAGAAACTTTGTTATGGAAACTGGGGCTTGAACTATATGGCTTCTATCTTAGTCCCACAAATCTATGGAAACAATAGATGTGAATGAAGTACAAAGAGAAGAAATAACTACCCTAAATTTCTGTAAATACAGCTCACTAAATTTCATGGTATTGTGTTGCTATTTTACCAATGAGAAACTTTTAACTAATGGCAATGATAATTAGTTACTCTAACTTCCTTTTTCAGGTCGAAATACTATATCACTACTGTCAAGACTGTTACACATAAAAATATGTTAAGTGGGCAACACATCCAGATTTCTTTTACAGAGGGAAAGAACACAAAACTTGGTCAGGTTTGCTTAGTATTACAATGTGCACTAAAGGCAGTTTTTAAGATATTTCTTAGGTTAAAACATCTCTTTCTTTGCTAATCCATAAACAGAAATTAGCATTCCAGTTCCCTTTATTGTTTCATGCAGTACAAATGGAAAAACTTTAAGCTAGTTTAATAACATTGCAATACAGGTGGTATCTCAATTCAAGCAACAGATGTGCTCTTGAAAACTGATTTCAAACAAATTATTTCTAAAAATCAAATTATCTTAAAATACATTAAGCATTTAAAAGAATCTTGTCATATATTCCTTTATAAAGGAGGAATCCTTTGGCAATCCAAATAATTGTTCTCTAATTTGTCTGAATGCAATTCTTTATTTTTTTTAAAGAACTGGCATGCACATACTGCTTGACATTTATTTTTAAAGTAACTAAAAATATCATTCAGGACACTGATCCTTTTTAACATTTTAATGAAAACTTGATCAGAGACCCAAATTTCCAAATATTTCTTATGATTTTGCTTTAAATGGCCAGACAGATAATCGATAGATCTCTTCCAATTTTATGATTCATATTAAGTCTAATAAACTCAATGTACCACCCCACTTTCAGCTGGGAGTTGAGCAAAAATGTATCAAACAAGGTTACACTTGAAGTAAATGAGGGTGGGGGGCCAGCAGAGGGAGTAATCTCCAGGGAACATCAGGTTCTCCAGGAAGTAGGGATGAGACTGAAACAATAAGTAACCTTTCTTCGGGTTAGCATTTTACATGATGGCCACCCAACACATGAATGAGGGAAGGTGCTCTTCATCTTACTGACATAAAATTGGAGCTAACATGCAACTATTTCACCAAGGGAAACAAATAATTCTTACATGTTCTGGTCTAATCCCAAACCCAAATAAAAACACTATGTATGGAAACATGAGTTTTATTTAGACATAATATTCTTTTCCATTCCTTAATGAGAATTCAGCTGGCAGATGCTCTAGAACTAGTCTACTTGGAGTTGTATTTAGGAAGGTGAAGAGCATGGGATTTATTTTATTTTACCCTATACAAAGCTTTAGTTTTTAATTTTTCCTTGGAGAGGATGGGTCCCTATCAGATATTCTGAAATAGATCAAATTTGGGGTTAACAGTATAAGGTTGGCACAAATTCAATGCTTGAGTAGGAACTAAAAATGATTTATTTAATTGTATGCCAAAGTGAATAATCTCTCCCAGGGAAAAGAACCTCCTCCTGCCTCTCCTACCTCCTGCCCCTCCCCCACCAATATTGCCTCCCTGCTGTGCAAAGAGCCCTTTGTCCTGCCCCGCACTTATCTTGCTGTTTGGCCATATTGACAGTCCTACTGGAGGGATAATAAGGGAGTCAGTCTGACAAAAGCAGCTGGCAATTTGAGACAAAATTCTTCCTTTTCTACTTAGACCAAATCATGCTGCAGAGGTATCTGGCTCCTCCCATGTTTCCATCTATTTCTCAAACAACAGCAAGGAATTCAACATTTTCCCTCGATTAAGTAGCACAAATCAAAAACTTGATTCCTCAGATAGAAAATAATTCTGTATAAATTCCTAGAGCCACTGCTTTTTTGTGACTCATAACACTGGCCAAGAAGTATCCCCACCTCTTGGGTGTGTATATAACTAACATGGCCAAGGAAATGATTCTTATTACTTCAATTTGCCATCAAAACTCTGGGAATTCTCACACTACAAGGAAGATTGAAGAGCACAGAAGAGACAGCAGTCCAACCAAACCAACAGACACACGCACCAAGCAAAACTGGCCAATAATCTTAGTGTTTTAAAAAATATTAAGACATTATTCCAATATTCCAATAAGCAGAAAATTCCTTTCCCCTGTCTTCATATCAAAGATACTTAATGTGACCTGACATCAAGTAAGATATTCCCTCAGGTATTCAGCAAAGAAAATCAATATGATGGAAAAACTGAGTGAGGCAGGATGGGATTACAAATTCCTTGCTTAGTGAAGGCACATATAAAGCAGACTGAGACTTAGCTTCATTGTTCCCTTATTGTATCTCACAGTTCTCTTCACTTAGTGTTACGAATTTGAACACATTTTGTCAGAATAAAAGACTTCTTTAAAGTGATGCTTTCTAACAGCACTGCCCCCACAAAGTTACTAGGTATCTTTTATCTAACTTATAATTGAATATACAACAGGACACATTTCATTAACACTCTGATTTAACAAAATATAGATATTTAAAAAATATATAGATAGTGAAAAAAATTATATTCTTTACCTTTCATGAACTTCGCTGAATCTTAACCAAAAGAAAAATCAATCACTACATTAAAGGTTAAAATGCCATCTTAACACATATTTAATTTTTTGGCAGGAAGGTACAGTACCTTTATTTTCTAAGGAGTGCCTCTGAAAGGATATTTACAACCAAAGTACAAATGACTACCAATTGTGTTACTAAATTTACATCACCTCACACGTTTTGCAAAGTTTTATGTCTTAAACGACACAAATATATCAAGAAATTTCAGTTTTTAACACTTGAAACACAATTTTTATAAATAAAACTCTAGGCCTTCTAATATCAAATTAAACTGAAAAAACACCAGAATTCATAAAAATTTTTTAATCTACTCATGGTCCAGTCTCTAAGATGTATCCAATAATCATTGACTGTTGTTAACTATGGCCTAATGTTTCATAAGTTATTTCAATATGAAGAGGATAAAGCAAAAGTGGTTACCTGCACTTCTGCATTTTTTGCATTATATATAATTTTCCCATTTAAGGCAAAAACAAATAAACAGAGATGCTAGGCCAGAATAATTTCAGAAAGTATGTAAGTCCTTGGAAACAACAGTACCAAAAGACGTAAAAAAACTTCCAGCACATTAGTTAAATAAAACCTTCTATGAAAAGGACCTCTATGATCCTTCAGAAAATGTATCAAGACCCTCAGTGGGTTCCAAATAACAGGAAATGCAAGTGAAAAAGCAATTATTTTATAAGGTAACTTTCACATTATATACTAATTTAAACTAAAAACATTTATATCTTAAACTATAAGTATGTCAAACAGCCAGTATGAGTCTGATACGGCATATCACATATGTGATAGTAATAAGAATGAGAACCACCTACAATATTAAAGGTTCTGTTTCACTGGTCTGCTTTCATTACTGGGAGAACAATGTGAGCCACATTTGTGAATGACAAAACACATTTTTATTCTTTCTAGTTCCCTGCCACAAATGCCAGAGTCATACTACAAATTATAAAGGTTTGTGGGATTTAAGTACATTTACACAAAATTGAACAAATCAAAATTCTGAAGGAAAAAGTATAGGACACAAGAGTCTTGGGGGAAAACAACACATGGGCATATGCGAAGTACCGTATGTAATTGGTGGTATATTTGGGTGGTGGTTCTCCTTCAAGTACTTCCATACTAGATGGACTGTTCTGCTTAACCAGAGATCATCCTAATGTTCAGGAGTTGTAGGGGAGGGGAGACCACATAAGGGGCTTAGAGGCCATATTTTCAGTATCCTGAACTAGACTTACTCAATTTCTGAATATTCTTTCTGGTCTGTCCTATATTTCAGATGGATCACATCCAAGAATACATCCTTGTGATATCAGAAGACTATGTCCAACATGTACATAAATCAAACTTATAGGTCAAACTCCAAAGAAAATATCTAATCTGGAGAAATCTATGACTAAAAGAAATTAAGAAGGAAGTATTTATATTTAGAAATCACTCCAAAAATGGCAGCTCTTTATAGAGCTTAAGATTCCAAGTTTAGTGAAATGTTCAGCAAAACATCTATTCAATAAGGTAAATATGGCTTAATCAATGAAAGGAAGGGGACAAACAACAAAAAAATAAAAATTGATTCAATGATTAAAGAGATAGAGGAATACATGTCGGTTGCAGGAAAAAACCCTGATTTCCACACCCCCTTTCTGGTTCTCAGGAAGATCCTTAAGTTCTTATTACTTTGGTTTTAAGTGGATTCAAAAATTAAAACTATAGGCTGGCCCGTGGCTCACTTGGGAGAGTGTGGTGCTGAGAACACCGAGGCCACGGGTTCGGATCCCGTATAGGGATGGCCTGTTAGCTCAATGGGTGAGCGTGGTGCTGACAACACCAAGTCAAGGGTTAAGATCCCCTTACCGGTCATCTTTAAAAAAATAAATAAATAAAAAATAAAACTGTAATGGAACATCAATTGCTGTTCAAGCACAAATCCCCAGATAAAAAACAAAAATCTGCCGAAAAAACAAAAACCAACCAAACAAAAAAAGTCTTAACTATGATCCAGTTCCCAAACATTGAAATCCACAAATGGGTAGAAGGTTATGAATTGCAAATTCTCATCTTCCCACCAATAAAAGGCAAACTAGCTCAGCAGTGAAAATTCCCAGGAAAGCAAGGGTTCTTCTTAGTCCTCAAACAGCCATCGCCTAAGTGCAGCTCCCTGCAGCCAACAGCATTAATGGACGCTGCACTGCTGTCCTTCCCTGGAGACAGCAGCCAGCACTACTCAAGCTTCTCACGTAGCAACCCGAGCTCCAGAGCCAGCAGCTGCTGCTGCCTTGTATACTAACCCCTGTGATACAACCCAAAGGAACAACCTTCTCTTTACCCCACCCCCACTCCTTACACACTTTTTTTTTTTTTTGAGCAGTGCTGCACACCAGAAAGGCTGGAATTATGCTTTTTGGAAAGAAACAATCGTAAGGTCACCCTTTTAAACTAAGGTCTTTTATCAAAATAATCAACATTCACCAAATTCCAAATATCCATTTCAATTAAGCCAACGATTTAGAAGTGAAGATTAAGCTTTAGTTTTTTACGAGGCCGATTTTCCAAGCACTGTACAGTCAAATTTAAATTTGCAGCTAGAGCCAGAGTCTTGTGTCATGTCCTACCAAAGGACACAATTCATTTTTCTACACTTAATGACAGTCTGAATAAACCTTAAAGACTCTAATCCCATAACGGGCCAGATTTCTGGCTACGGAAGAGAACTAATGATCCTCCTGAGAAAATTGGAAGAAATCCAATAAAAAAATTTTTCCCCCATTTCCTCCAAGAGGCCCCCAAACCTTTGATTATGTGAGTATTCTTCGCTTTAGTCCTAGCATATTCCATACATCTAAAATTACCACTTATAACTTTTTCCTCAGTGACCTAAAACATTAATATAAAATTAACCCTCAAAAATAATTTTTCTCAAATAAGGAGTACATTGTCCAGAAAAGCTCAGAACACTAAACTCAGCTGGATCTTCCCCAATCAAAAGTATAGCTATGTAACATCTGCCCAACAAAGAAATGTAAATATGACCTTGGTCACAAATATGTCATCTAAAAACTACCTGTTTAGTCAAGAGATGAAGGAAATTAACAGAGAACCTGGGGTTTCTTTCGGTACTATGAGCATAGGGAATATTGGAGGAATGAACTTAAGTATAGACAAAGCCCAGTGGAACCCACAGCTCTGGGCAAGAAATGAGTTACTGGTGAACACATTGCACAAGTAACATGAGAAAGCAGAAAATGCAGGTCATACACGCACCCCTGACCCAGACCAGCAGAGCTGGCTGCAGCACCAGCATCCAAGAGAAAGACCACTATTCCTAAGAAGTGAGACAAGCAAAGGAGCTCTACAGAATAAATTAGCATAGAGGGGGCTTTCCCAACAGTTAAACTTTCCCTCTCACAAGATTTACTTACTTAAACCAGGGCTTTTTCCCACCACCATTCACTTCACATCCCTGCTTTGCACGCACAGGGAAAGAGAATTCATAAAGGGTAAATTTTTTTGCCTTTAAATACGTTCTCAAATGATCGCTCTCCACGCCCAAGGCAGGGAAAACGACACAATCTGGCTCAACTCCAGTCTAGAACCCTACAAATTTAGTGGAGCTATCTCAGAGATACTGGGGCATACGCCACCGGGAGCCCAAGAATGTGAAGTGGGGGTGGCGAAGGTGATGTCTTTAGTGAGGGAAAAGGAAGCAGCCATCTGAGATGGGGACCCAAGAATGAGAGAGAAGGCACCCAGGAAGATTATAGGGGGGAGATCGAGGCCCCCAGAGCGATTCAGAGTTGTCACAAGGCCGCGAGTACGGGGATGGGGGAGTGCGGGTTCGGGTAGAGGAAAAAAAAAGTATGCTTGTGTATTTTGAGAGGAAGGCAGCTGGAGGCCTATCCTCAAGTAAAAGGTAAACGTGGAGTAGGCAGTTCCCAGAAAAAGGGGTAAAGAGGCGTGGGGGAGGGGAAGCGTCCTGACCCAAGAAACGTGAAAAGGGTAGTGGGGTCGATTAGATTACAGAAGGGACCTTACTCCCTGGGCAAGAGGGGTGCAAGGGTGTGGGGGAAGGCGGCGAGGGGATGAGAAGGGGCAGCATCTTCTTGAGAAGAGCCTGGGGAGGGCCAGGCCCACATCCCGAGAAGAACGAGAGCGGGGAGACGGAGGAGGCGACCCTTCCTCCCCCAGGGCCCGGTCGTGGGGGTCGGTCTGGTCTCTCTTTTCTATCGGGCCCTTACCTTGTCCCAGGCGCTGCCGGGGCCTGGGCCCGGGCTGCGGCGCACGGCACTCCCGGGAAGCAGCAGGACTCGAGTTAGGCCCAACGCGGCGCCACGGCGTTTCCTGGCCGGGAATGGCCCGTACCCGTGAGGTGGGGGTGGGGGCAGGGGCAAAAAGGCGGAGCAAGCCAAAGGCGGGGAGGGGGAAGGGCTAAGGAAAGAGAGGGGCCGGCACTACTGTGTTGGCGCACTGGCGGGACTGGGACTGCGTGAGCCTCTGAGCGCAGGCGGGCGGCGGCCGCCCCTCCCCCGGCGGCGGCGGCGGCGGCGGCGGCAGCTCGGCGGCAGCTCACTCAGCCCGCTGCCCGAGCGGAAACGCCACTGACCGCACGGGGATTCCCAGCGCCGGCGCCAGGGGCACCCAGGACACGCCCCCTCCCGCCGCGCCATTGGCCTCTCCGCCCACTGCCCCGTACCTATTGGCCAGCTCGCCGCCAATCAGCGGAAGCCGCCCGGGCCACCTAGAGAAGAGGCTGTGCTCGGGGGCTCCGGCTCCTCAGAGAGCCTCGGCTAGGTAGGGGAGCGGAGCTCTGGTGGAGGGGGGAGCCGGTGGGTTGGGGGGGATGGGTGGCTGAGGTGGACCGAGTGGTTACTGGGGGGCTTTGCCTTCTCCCGCGGGAAGTCGGGAGTATAACGTTTGTAGCGCTGGGAGAAAAAGGGGTGGTCGCATGCAGGCGGGAGGGCAGCCCGCCCTGCGGCAACCGGAGGGGGAGGGAGAAGGGAGCGGAAAAACCTCGAAACCGGACGGAGCCATTGCTCCCGCAGGGGGAGGAGCGCTTCCGGCTCTCATCTTGTCACGGATTGGCCGTTTCTCATCCCGCCGTGTGTGAAAATACAAATGGCGTGTTTTGGTTGGAGCAAACTGCCTGTCAGTTATAGCCTTGGGAGTGCGCAGTCGCCTAGCGACTCTCGCATTGCCCCCTGGGTGGGGCGGGTGGGTAGGTGGGGAGGGGAGAGAGCTGGACGGGCGGGCGCGGTCGGCCTCCTGCGGGGGGGGAGCGGGGAGGGTCAGTGAAAGTGGCTGCAGCGCGGGCGTCCTCCCACTCTCCCCTTCTGGGGAGTAGGTGTACCCGCCGCGTGCTCGGCCTTGGCATTTGATTGGTTGTTGGAGACTGGGGAACGGGCCTTTGCTATTGGCTCGAGTTCCAATTGAGCGAAACCACTGCGCGGGGTGGCGGGGAGGCAGTCGTTGGTACGGTCCTCCCCGAGGCCCAGCGCCGCAGTGTCTGGCCCCGCGCCGCTGCGCAACGTGGCAGGAAGCGCGCGCTGGAGGCGGGGGCTGGCTGCTGGCCGAGGGTTCTGGGTGGCGGCTGCTTTGGCTCCGCCCCGAGTGCCCGCCGCCTGAAGGACGAGACAAGCCCGACTTGCTACAGGCACTGGTGGGGGTGGGGAAAGGAGTGAACGTTGGTCCGGCTGGTTTGTGGGCAGGAGGCTGAGGTTCTCAGAAAATCGGCGCGAGCTGCAATCCTGAGGGAGCTGCATTGGAGGAGGCGGGGAGAAGGCCGCACCCTTCTGGGGAGGGGGAGGGGAGTGCCGCAATACCTTTATGGGAGTTCTCTGCTGCCTCCTGTCTTCTAAGGACCGCCCTGGGCCTAGAATAACCCCCCTCCCCCCCATGATTTCGTCATCGCCTCCTTGTCGAGTCTCTTCGACTGTGGGCGGGATGCTTTTGCCCAGGCTTAAGGGCTGACCTCGTGCCTGGGCGTTGTCCTGGAGGAGAATTGAGGACGTATAAGATTTGAGGGGCGAGTCCAATTTCCTTGTCTTCCCAAGTACTTGAGTTTGTGTCAAGAGGTAATTATAATATGGGTTAAAAAGGGAAATGGAGCCTAGGAATTCACCTGGGGTTGATTTTATGCGGGGAGACTGCGGGTTATTACTACTTAAGATTCCTTTTGGAGCATTTCTTTTCGAGATAGAAGGAGGTGAATTAAGATACAGTCACCTGTGTTTTATTCTCACCCATTTGAGACTCTTGCCAAACCACCGAAGTATAGCACCTCAAATTAAATCTTTTTTATCCTCTTAATTCTACTTGCTCAGATTAAATCTTAATGATAAAGTTGTAGCCCTTGTTTCAGAACCCAGTCCTTTCCTCCCTTCTTCCACCTCCCTCCCCGTTCCCTCTCCCTTTGGATCCCCACCATCAGGCTGCTTAGCCATTCTCACTCATGTTTTGATCCCATTTTCCATTTGTTGTACTCGCTCATCCGGTCCTCAGACATACCACTGGCTTTCTCCCTCCCCTGATCTTGGGTAGCCTGGGTAGCCAGGTGAGTCATGAAACCAGACAGATTGGTTCTACTACAAATTAAGGCTTGAGTTGGGGCCTCACTCTTCCCCAGCAGCGCTTTTATTCCTCCCTAATGCACTTTCTTGAATGTTTACCTTGGTTTTCATTTTATCCTTTTTCTTAGAAGATGTACCCTCTTTTCTCAGCTGGGATTCTACCCCCCCCCCCAGTCTCGTCACAGTCCAGATGACCTTGACTATTGCTTTACTGAGAATTGGACCTGAGGATCAATGACATCTCCCTTTCTCCTCTTTTGAATACCGCTCAACCCATCTCTCTGTTCCTGTTTTGTCAGTAACTGAGCTCAGTTTCTTGTAAAATAGCTTCCAAACTGGTCTCTGCTTCCAGTATCATCCTCTGATACATCTTACATGTTGCCAGCACCTTTGTCCTGGAGTACAGATAGAGCATGAAAATGACAGATGAAACTCCTTTTCTGGCTTTTTACTACTTATAGGATGAATTCCATCCTCATGAATGTGATGCATAAGGCCCCTTTATGGGCTGACTTCTACTTAATAGCTTTTTCGTTTGTCTCTATTTTCCACATATACACACACACTACCTACCACTCTACTAAAGTTACACAGAATTGATTGCTGTTTACATAAACCATTGTGACATTGTCATCCATCTTTGCAGGGTGATTCCTTTTGAAATGCTACCCCTGCTGCTCGTTACCCTTCAAGACTGTTAAGTTTCAAATATCATCCCCCCTCTCATCTTGCCTTCTGTGATCTGTTGTCCTATGAGCTGACTCCACTATAAAAAAGTTAACAGTGCTTTCTCCTGTCTCTTAGCAATTTCCTTGAATCCTTTGCACTTCTCATGTTATCATTGCTGGCTTAAATGCTCTTAAATATTGGGAACTTCTTGAGGGCACAGTCTCTTGTCTTGTGCTGCTAAGCTCCTAATATATTCCTTGATCTTGCCAACCCTAAGTAAAATGGAGTGACACATAAATGTCTTTAAGGTTGGATATTTTATTAGTCTCTCAAACAGTTCTTAGTATGCTTGCTAGTGCTCTAGATTAGCACTGTCCGATGGAACCTTCTGCAGTGATGGAAATATTCTGTATAAGCTATCCAATGTAGTAGCAACTAATCATAATTACTCTTGAGCACTGACTATGTGGCTGGTGTGACTAAACTGAATTTTTAATCTAATTTAATTTGCTTCTGTGGACAGTGTAGCTGTAGACACAAACTAGAGGATTACGGAATACTTAAATGTGAATGGTTTTTTTTTTTTTTTTTGGGTGTCTGGCCCATACTGGGATCTGAACCCTTGACCTTGGTGTTATTGACACTGCTCTAACCAACTGAGTTAACTGGCCAGCCCTGATAATTTCTTTTTATACTGAGCAGTAAAGAAATAAAAGTTGAACCCTCTCTGGTCCATTTAATTTTATTTTTTAACTGCTTGTTTTACTTTACCTATTTCTATACTTCAGCTGTACTTGGCTGAAAGCTAAATCCAACAAACCATTACTGAAGATAAACCTGCTGTGGACAATAGTGTGTTGAGAAAACAAGTGTTGATTAGTTGGGATTTCAAAAAAAATGCATAATGAATTTTAGGAGGTGCTTAATCAAAAGTCACAGAGGCTTAAATGAGAATAGAACTATATCTGATATTAATGAACTAAGCCCTAAATTTCAGTCCAACAAGTTTTCATCTTTTGGTTAAAATGTCATCAGAAATGCCCCAAGAACCTTGAGTTACAGGAAACTATCACAAAGTAATTTGCATCCTGAGGAAGTATAAATTAATACCAGCATATTTTAACACTGAAATGCTTTTTGATTTATGTGCTTTAAATATGTGTAAATTTAAATTGTTTTAAAACACAATTTAGGGGTAAAATTTCTTAGAATATGAGAGGCTTAGTACAGTGGTCTTCGGACTGTTAGTGTGCACAGTGACAGTTGCTTTGCTATTTAAAGCAGATTCCCAGTTCCACACCCAGTGATTCTGATTTCAGTTGGGGAGGGGGGGCCTCACAGGGCTTAGCATTAGAATTCTGTATCTTTTCAAGTTATTCATTTGCTTACTGCCTACACAGCCCTAGGGCTGTGATTTACCTGACAGAAATGATTACAACTTAAGAGAAACTCTTCTCAGTGATACTTTATGTCCCTTCTCCTTTCTCCCTCAGTTTCTCAACTGAACTGTTTTTTCTTCCAAAAAAAACCTGTATGAATGGGAAAATTTTGAAAGGCAAAGAAAAGTAGTAATTAATATTTTTGGAAACATGCAGGTCACATTCTTTTTCTTTTAAAAGGGATATTAAAATATTCCAAATACTGTTTTTTGAACAAGAAAAGTTCACCTCATTTTTTGAGTGTGTTTCTCCCACTAAGTTGCATTCTTCAAGGGCATGGGGATTTATTTTTGATTCTCCAGTGCCTAAGCACAGAGCTGGGAACTCAGTAAATGTTGGTTTTATTGATTTATGTATGAAATTGGTTTCAAATAATAGTTAAACCAATAAAACATAGAAACAGGACTCCTTTTATGGAGAAACATTAGGGTCCTCCTTAACCTTAAGTCTCTTAATATTCTATTCAGAGAATAAACTGATGCCTCATGGTCTCTGAATACATCCGTCTACCATTCAGCTCTTCTTTGGGTTTCCTGAACTAACCTTTGCAGTTATCATCTTCCTGTGCTTTACTTCCTTGGCTTTTTGTTTAAATAAACCAGCTCTTATCTCCTTTTGAAGTAGTGCTGTATAATTTCCTATACTTACAGGACAAAAATTTAAGTGTGTTAAAACTTGTACTTGCATGAGAGTTGGTGAAAGTTTTTGTGAGGGCTTATTTTTTGGTTTTGGGTTTTTTAAAAAAAATTTCAGCAGTTATTTTTTGATATTACATATATTAGTAATTGATAAATGTTGTTAAGTTGTACACAAGTTCTCTGATTTTACTTTGTTCACTGCCCAGAACAGAGAGGGAGAAGGGGGTCTATGCATCTTAGAACAGGTTTTTGGGTTTTTTGAAGATTTGCAAAATTTGAGCTAGATAAGGTTCCTCCCACATATTTTTTATGAATAGAGGTTTGGTATAATTTTGGTTTGCAACTTTTAATCAGAATATGATAGAGATCAGCGTCGCAAGGGTAAGACTAGTTTGACTCTTTCGGGCCAGTCTTAATTGTAGAGCACCTTGTTAGGTCACAAATCCAGGAGTCTGGTACTTGACTTTGCAGGTTGAAAATTTTTGATTATGTTAGTTTACCAAGTGGCATACTAGTTTATGGGAGGGGTGTTCAAAACGTTCATGGAAAATGTGTATTATGGAAAAACTATGAGTGGATTTCAAATTTTTTTTTGCATCAAAATATACTCATACTACCTTGTTATAACATGTCTGAACAGGATCTAATCAGTTTGAAAAGAGCCCCTATCAGAGCAACATGAATTCTAAAATTGAAGCAAGAACAAACATCAAATTTATGGTGAAACTTGGATGGAAGAATGGTGAAATCATTGATGCTTTACGAAAAGTTTATGGGGATAATGCCCCAAAGAAATCAGCAGTTTACAAATGGATAACTCGTTTTAAGAAGGGAAGAGACGATGTTGAAGATGAAGCCCGCAGTGGCAGGCCATCCACATCCATTTGCAAGAAAAAAATTAATCTTGTTCGTGCCCTAATTGAAGAGGGCCGACCATTAACAGCAGAAACAATAGCCAACACCACAGACATCTCAATTGGTTCAGCATACACAATTTTGACTGAAAAATTACAATTGGGCAAACTTTCTACCCGATGGGTGCCGAAACTGTTGCATCCACATCAGCTGCAGACAAGAGCAGAACATTCAAGGGAAATTTTAAACAAGTGGGATCAAGATCCTGAAGCATTTCTTCGAAGAATTGTAACAGGAGATGAAACATGGCTTTACCAGTATGATCCTGAAGACAAAGCACAATCAAAATAAAAGCTACCAAGAGGTGGAAGTGCTCCAGTCAAAGCAAGAGCAGACCAGTCAAGAGCAAAGGTCATGGCACCAGTTTAGGATGCTTAAGGCATTTTGCTCGTTAACTTTCTGGAGGGCTAAAAAACAGTAGGAAAAGCTTTACCCAGAGTCCTTTCCCACCACAACAATACTCCTGTTCATCCCTCTCATCAAACAAGGCAATTTTGTGAGTTTCAATGGGAAATCATTAGGCATCCATCTTACAGTCCTGATTTGGCTCCTTCTGACTTTTTTGTTCCTAATCTTAAAATAATATTTAAAGGGTACCTATTTTTCTTCAGTTGATAGTGTAAAAAAAGACTGCATTGATATAGCTAAATTCCCAGCACCCTCAGTTCTTATAGGGAAGGATTAAGTGGCTTTTATCACTTGTAAGAGTGTCTTGCATTTGATGGAGCTTATGTTAAATAGAGTTTATATTTTGTGTGCTTCTCCAGAATACTTTTTTTCTTATCCATGATTCCTCATTCTTGATGGAGTGGGTAAGAAATTAGATATTAGAGTACTGTTAGTGATCATGGAGTTAAATATTTAGACTTATTTTATCTAGACCAGGGTTGAACCTGGTGAATTATTCCTGCTCTGTTACGGAGTGTATTTTCTTGGTGACTAGAGAGATTATTTCTGCCTCTCTGTATTTCTGAATCATGGTTATGTTAATAATCCTGCACTACAGCTTTTCCTAGAGTTCAGAGTTATCACTGACCTTTAGTTTGTCCTGGTACTTTGTCATCCTTTGTTTTCTAGTTTTTTTTTAAAACATGTTTAAGATCAGCTCTTCCTGCTGACAACAGTAACACATTTTCAGGTCATGTTTACAGACTTGATTATTTTATTATATAAATAGTCCCATCTGTAGTGTATATACTCTAGTCTACTCAGTCAGCAGTTTTCATAGTCTTTCTTCCTTTTACTGACCTTTGGTTAAAATCTCATTCCAGACTTTGTGGTATTGCTTACTATAACAAATAATGGCAACATATTATAATGTATGTTATAGGAAAAAGCTAATGGAAACATGGGTAGGTTAGAAAAAATGAAGTGTTCACTGAGTGCTTTTTGTGTACTAAGTAACTAAATGCAGATATGGTGGAAATAGCAAGAGAATTAGAATTAGAAGTGGAGCCTGATGATATGACTGAATTGCTGCAATATCATAAAACTTTAAATGGATGGGGAATTGGTTTTTATGATGAGCAGGGAAAGTGATTTCTTTCTGGTGAAAATGCTGTGAACATAGTTGAAACGATGACAAAGGATTTAGAATATTACATAAACTTAATTGATGAAGCAGTGGCAGAGTTTGAGTGGACTGACTCCAATTCGGAAAGAAGTTCTGCTATGGGTAAAATGCTATCAGACAGCATCGTCAATTGATGCAGCAAACTTCATTGTCTTATTATAAGAAACTGCATGGCCACCCAACCTTCAACAACTCACCCTGATCACTCAGCAGCCATCAACATCGAGGTAGAACCCTCCAGCAGCAAAAAGGTCTAACTCACTGAAGGCTCAGATGATTGCTAGCATTTTTTAGCAATATTTTAAAATTAAGGTATGTACATTTTTAAAGATATAATGCTATTGCACACTTAATACAGTATAGTATAAACATAACTTTAATATGTACTGGGAAACCAAAAAATTCATGTGACTTGCTTTATTGCAGTGGTCTGGAACTGAATCCGCAGTATCTCTGAGGTATGCCTGTCTGTATATTTAGTGTGGTCCTTATATATTTAAAAAAAAAAAAAAAAAATTACACAATAGGAAACTAAAGCTCAGTGAGATTGAACAATTTTCTTTAGCTATCTCAGGCCAGGAATCCAAACTCTGGTCTTGATTGACAGTTGCTATTTTTAACCGTTTTGTCCACCTGGTTCTAATGGACACAAAACATTATTTTAGGAAATTTAACCTGGCTGCAGATACAGGATAGGTTATAGGGATGAAGAAATTTGAAAGCAGAGACCACTTATGAGATTCTCTTACAGTAGTCCAGCCATGAAGTGATGAGATCTGGTCTCATCTAGTGCTGGCAATCAAAATGGAAAGGAAATTAAAGGATTCAGTAACTGACCAAATGTCAGTCACTGAGAGGGACAATGGTCTCAGAATATCACTTCTGAAGCCTTCCTTGATGCCCTCACCCCTACAACACTGGGTCCCCATGTAAATTTTGTAATGGCTCTCCTCACAATTGTAATTAAATTAATCATTGTGTAATTCTTGTTTCTTTCCTACTTCTTCAGGTTGGTCCTTGAGGACAATGCTTATTTATGGCTGTATCCCTGTTGCCTGAGCACAGGGAAGTGTGTGAGGTCAAAACTATTTAGATAATAACCAGATGTTTGCCTTTTTCACTTATTCTTGCAAGAGTGCTGCAGAGGCTACTGATGTGTGATGACATCCTCTCTCTGATGTTAACAAATGGTGCTACATATCCTTGGGTTTTTATAAGGTGGTAGGTAGGTTTAGGTATGAGTATTTGTGTTTTTAGAAATTAACTCGTTATACCTTCTGTAATCTCAACACTATAATTGTTACTTTAAAATCCTGTAGTCTTCCTTGTGCCTAAGCATAAACATAAGTACATTTTGTTGTTGTTTTGCAGTTTAAAATATTTTCTCAAAACGTCCAAATTTTACTTTAAAGTTTATAGTTTTTCTTATATTTAAGAATGGATCATTAGCTTAAAAAAGAAGAGACTACTTGTTGAACCCAAGCTATACCATCTATGTCTAAAAATGCTAAAGTACAAGATTGATTCAGAAGGATTGACTGAAAAGAAACTATAAGAAATGAAAATATGAAAGCTATGTTTCTTCTGGTTTTAGAGATATTAATTTACCTTATTGTGTATATGTAGTAGAATAATTTTGTGTACTGTTGGTGGTAGCAAAGTTGAATCATTTGGAAACCAGTGATTTTTAAAGGTATTGAATATCTTAACTTCAGATGTGAGGCTTCTTAAAAGAAAAAAAATTACATTTTCAAACTAGACATGATAAAACTACTGAAGTATCTTAAAGGGCAAGTTATTGTATTATATTGGCTGGAGAAACATACACAATAGCTGAGAAGCTTTAAGGAGCATTCTTGGACGAAAAGCAAGTGAAAAATCACAGTAGTGCCACTTTTGAACAATGCAAGTTGTTGGATTTGTGTGCAGACATGAACTCTGTTAATATCTCATCTATAGACGTGTACAGTCATCCCTTGGTATCTATAGGGCACTGGTTCCAGGACAACCAACACTCGTGAGGATACTGCAGATGTTCAAGTCCCTTGTATAAAATGGTGTACTATTTGTATGACTTAAGCACATCCTCTCATATTCTTTAAATCATCTCTAGATTACTTATGATACTTAATGCAATGTAAAATGCTATGTAAATACTTAAACTGTGTTTTTTATTTGTATTAATTTTTATTTATTCCCCCCCCCCCCCAATATTTTCGATCTGTAGTTGGTTAAGTCTTTGGATGTGGAACCCGTGGATATGAGGGCCCACTGTACTTAAACCTTATAAATGGATCAATCTACAAATGTGGCTGGACTTGTTGACTTTGCTTGTATTTGCCTGGCATCAGCATGAACTAATCAGATACTCTCATACGAAAGCTTGGCAATAAACACAACATATCCTGAAATAGTCAAAGTGTGGAATAACTTTTTTTAATCTTACGGTTTATCCTAAACAATCCTATGTTGACATTTGCACTAATGGTGAAAAGGCAACAGTGGGTAATACTGGGCACCTTGGTACATATCAAAGGAGTGGCTTCAAACCACAGAAGTCATTCTTCACTACCATGCATTTGTAGTGTAAACCCCTAAAAAGGAGAAATCAGTTTCACTTAAGAATGTCCTTGTGAAAGCAATAAAATTATTCTGTTAAAGACCTGAGTACATAACTTTTAACATGAGTGATGAAATGGAAAGTTTGCATGAAGTACTTAGTACAGTTGTTCTGCTGAGAAAAAGCACTCATGCAGTTGGAGCCTCATTTTTATTTTAAACAGTCAATTTTGGTTATTCAGAGTTGGCTGCTGGGCAGACATTTTCATATGAAGGAAGTGAGCCTGTCAAGGAAAACAACTGACAGCAGTCGTTGAAGATAAAATTCAAACTTTAAAGTGAAAATCAAACTTGGGAAAACCTGGTATTTACCATCAGGAGCTTCATAGCTTCCCAATACTTTGTTTTTTATGAAAGGTAGTGATATTAATGAATATGATATTTTAGATATGGCATAACAAAATGGGCCAACATTTGGAAGATGTATATAACTCAGTGAATACTTTTTAAGTGACTGTGAAATTACAAAAAACAGCAAGTTAAATAACCATGAGCTGAATGTAGAAGATGAAAATCCAGCTGCCTTCTATTAAGTCAGACAATTGAGAACTGATTTGCAAAAATGTAAAACAATGCCATTCTAATTTTTTTTGAAATATAGTTACTTCCATGGAAATGTTAAAGAAATTCATTTGTTTCTATACTGTTACAGTGTTTTGTTTTAATTTCTAATGTAAAATATTGGTAAACAAAGTTATTTGGGTCCCTCAATTTTTAAGAATGGATTGTAAGGCTACAGTTTGAGAAATGGCTGCTCTAGCACAGTGCACATAATAAACACTCAAATGCCTGTTGAATGACTGGATGAAGTTTTAAAATGACTGCTATCATTAAACCTGAATGACTGGGATAATGGGCCTGCTAGGACACGGAGTAGGTTTTAGTGAAGAAAAAAGTGTGTTTATGTTGAATGTGAGGTGGGACATAACAAAGCCAACTATAGTAGGCAGTTAGAAATTCAGAATTTGGGCTTGAGAGAAACTAAAATACCATTTTTTCTCCTTTCTAGTGAAAATTGCTTCTACCATAAACAGATCATTGAATAGCTATAACTTCACAATTGATTAACAAACATTAGCTCAGGGGCAAAAGTACAAGGGTGACCAAGGTACAATAATTAAATCTGATTTTTTTTTTTTTTTTTTTCCGTGACCGGCACTCAGCCAGTGAGTGCACCAGCCATTCCTATATAGGATCCGAACCACGGCGGGAGTGTCGCCGCGCTCCCAGCGCCGCACTCTCCCGAGTGCGCCACGGGCTCGGCCCCTGATTTTTTTTCTTATAGAATATTCAAACTTTTACCATACCCTCACTGAACTTCACACATGATACCTCACCTGAACTTGGAAAAGTCTATGCTTGAGAATAAGGTTTTCCTTTTTCTATGCTTATCACTAAATAACTTACAGGCTTTAGTGTACGTTCAGTAGTTCACAGACCCTTCAGAATATATCTCCCCCCTTCCCCCTCATCTTCAACTATTGGTCCTTGCAGTGGAGACTTGAGCCCATACCCAAAATTGATAAGCCAGGACCTACAGTTTCAGCAATGTTTCCTGAAAGCCTTATTACCATTTCAAACGAAATAAAATGTAATCATATGTTCCCTTTTGAACCACTCTAGTACACTGTCAGTCTTGGGAGATAACTATCTTCCTCTAATTACATTTCAAAATGTTTCTGAATGTTTTTTACCTCCCAAATATTTTGACTTTCATTCCCAATAACAGAATGGTCTGTAACTCAGTCATTTCTTGTTAAGATTGTAGATTCTCTTTCCCATCTTTTCACATTCCCGTGGTCCAGGAGACCTACTTCAAAGGTTAAAAACCAAGACACACAACTAATAGGTGGCAGTGTCATTTACGACTCAATTCCAGGCCTCTGAGTCCTGCTCAAAGCCCATTTCCTATTCTAGTCACCAGATTACAAAACACCATCCTAGGGGAATGGTGCAAACTATAGCCCGCTATATATTTGCATCAGTCTGGTCATGTTTTTATCACAGTATTTAATAGGATTAAAGCTATAATGAATCGAGCACAAAATGTACTGATACATTTCTTTTAAAAACTAAGCTAATACAAAAAATACGCATTTGTTCAACAGAATTAAATGTCCACTCTGTGGCAGGTACTGTGCCAGGCACTTGGTAAAATGGTAGTGGAAACAGACATGGTCCTTTGTACTTTCTGGTGCTGTGGACTGCTGACCAACCCTTTCCTAGTTTGAAGTTTAAATGGTTTCTTTCACCAGAAGTTGTTTCATGTTCATTCCATAAATAATGCAGCTGTGCATTCTGATAATGCTAAAAATGCCAGTCTAGGATATAAAACCATTATAAATGTCTTATTTCCAATTCATTATCAAGTGTGGGGTAGCAGATTAGGAAAACCAGACTAAGATTGCCAGCTATGCTGCTAATGTGAACTCTGTCCTTTCAAAGGAAGGAAGTACTGTGTTCTTTTATTCTAAATGGAGATATCAAAAGGTATTATGAGTAATACTTTTACTAACAGGACACTGAAAATCTAAGCTGAATGCAGCCAGATACTCCAAAATAAACTCTTGAGTACTATAAAGAGTTCCACATAAAAGCTCAACTGTTCTTTGTCCCAGCGAAGCACCATTTTCACAAGGACTTAATGCTGAGGTTATTGCATTTTCCACAAAACTATCTCAGGAAGGATTTGCTGCAACTGGAAAAGAATGAATAGTGATCCTGGAGAAAATAAAAAAGCTTATAGTATCCCCACATTAAAAGTTTTTCATTCAAAGATACATCAATTTTTTCTCTAGTTCTTTTTGAGAAACTAAACAACAAAAAAAATACTTTGACAGGTTTATGGTTGGCTTTGAAAAGCAACACATGCCTTTGTGTACTGAAAGAAAATTTAATTTGGCTTGTTGGTCCCACATCTCATCTACCAGTATTGCTGTTTACAAATATTAATGTCTTATACTACTACAAACAGTAAAGTATCTTTGTAATCCCTTTGATAAATCCTAGTTCTCTATTTCTATGTATTAATCTGAATAACAGATGTGTATTTTAATTTTTAAGGCAGGTGGTAAACTTTCCTATAGGTCTTGTGAGATTTAATGTTCTCACAGGGCAAACACTGGTCACAAAATGTAATAACGCTTCATTTTGGGGGGGTTGAGGTAAAGAGAACTTGAGTAACTGAATAGCAAAGCTGCATAGGCAATGAGATGTGGCCTAAGATGCTGTGATTATGTTCTCTGCCTTTCCTTTAGGCAGTGTAGCTTTCCACTTGCCACAGTGGAAAACAGGCTATAAAACCTGAAAAGTGTTCTAAACTCAAATCTCACAGCATTTTAATAGGCTTTTCGCGAGGCATCTTTAAAGCATAAGCATTTAAAAAAAAAAATACTAATTGCTCAGCTACGCCTTCAAAACAGCTCCAAGGAAAAGCTCTCAAGACTTTTTCCAATTCCAATTACATTCATGCCTTTTGCTAACCAGGGTGAAGAACTCTGGACTGGTTTAAACAGTGCAGGCTGAACGTTTGTTAATACTATTTTCCTCTCAAAGCAAGTTCTTCATGCTGACGTTTCCGTGTTGGGAAATGCAAATACTATTAATCATCTTCATTCTTTGCATTACCAAGGAGTTTTTCTCCATCTTGTGAAGGATGAACAAAAGTTTGGGGTGTACGTTTCAGAAGATAAACTGCAGCATGAAGACCCCCGATGTTTATCCAGACTGTATGCACTTTGCGCCACACACGTCCCATTCCAGATAATGCCTGTGTACACACAAAAAGCATAAAAAAACTAGGCTGATTCTAAACCCACCAGGGATCTTAGTTGACAGTTAAGAAATGCTAGGGGAAGAGAAAACAATTCCTATCCAAATTAATATCCCCAAGTCAACTTAAAAATATTCTACCTAAAGTTGCCACAGGCTGAGCTAATGTATATCACCTTGGTAAAGCATTTCTTGTCCTGAGTGAGTAGTACAGCTCGGCCTGTCCCGGGTCTACAGACACGGCTCATCTCCCGCAGGCAAGCTGGATAAAGGTTCCAGTTTCTCTTCTTAGACCCCATCCTATAAAAGAAGGACTAATGAATCAAACACTGCTGCAAAAAATAAATATCTAGGACTACATGAAATGAGAAGAAATTTTCATGCATTTTGAGGCATTGTCTAAAATGCCTAAATGTCAATGAAATAAGCTATCAGAGTTAGTAAAGTGCTTAGAATTTTGCATCAAAGACAACTATAATGATCATATAACCTGTCCTCTTGATGAGTATTACAAACAGTCAAGCTATATAAATCAAACCAGTGATTAGAAATCATTTGTCCTGAGAAAGTCAACCAAGTCTTCATCAACCTTTTTGTATGAAGTATTATGTAATTCAACAATGGGCTAGAAAGTGAATTACAGGTAATTTTTAAATGAGCCTCCTGTGATGGTTAGTATCAAAATTTAATACATTCCTGAGTTCTCAAAAACAAAGAAACATAATGGGTGAATCCATCATATTGTTAAGTGAAAAGCTACTCTGCCAAGTCTGCTAAAAGGAATTGGAGATTTTTTTTTCTGACTTTGAATAAGCTCAAAGAAAATACTGAGAGTTTTAGAAGACAACTGGGTGCAGGTGAAAGTAAAACTCATTTTTAAAAACACAATTCCCACCTTTTTCCAAATGGCATATCCGTTACAATAATATCCACGGAGCCTGTTCTCAATGGCAGATTGCAGATATCCCATTGAATAGCATCTATGGGCAAGCCCCAGGATGGTTTGCTGTGGGGACAAAGGAATGGTACTTCAACATATTCAACATATTAAAAAGAAAATTTCTCTCTATAAAAGAGACTGCTATAGCAAAATATAAAATGGTAAGAATATCAGAACGTCAACAATCAAAATTTTAAAAATAATATGTAGGAAGAACACAAGGTCACAAGATAAAACTATTACAATGACTGAAATGGAAAATCTACAAGAATGACAAGTAACTTTTAAAAATGGTTAAGATTGGTTTTCAAAAGATGTCAACATATATGTCATACAATTTAGGAAAACAAATTAGGGGACTACAAAATTGAAACAGAAACAGAACTGCAACAGACTTGAAAAACTATTTTTCACTGTTTTTCATCATAAGTAAGTTACATAACTGATGATGAAAAAGTTACTGAAGAAATATACACTGGAAAAAAATCAAACAACACTAAAGAGAAAAGCTTGTGAGCAATACATCTGAAGAAGAAAGTTTGATAAATCTACATAGTAATAACAGGAGACTTAAAGAAAAATACATATGTAAAATTGGTAAATATATAGGTAATTGTTTTAAGATTAAAAAACAAAAAAATACATACCATACTCTATAAAACAAGGCCAAGAAAGGAAAAGTTAAGATTGAAAACGTAGATGACAGAAGACAGAACAAATATAGTAAGTTATTTAAATCCTCCCCATTAAAACAAAGCAACTTGTTTACAAAACAAAATAATGCACAGGCTAAGAATTAAAGGCAAATCAAAGATTATGAGCAGAAATTAAAGGTTATAATAATGACATTTAGTAAAGAAGAATTGAAGGAAAAAATGCAATAAAGGTAAATGCTACATAATTTTTAAAAAATGCAGATACTGAAAATATGTATTACAACCACAAGATATCAATAACTGACAAAACAAAAGCCAAAAAATATTTAAAAATCAAGGTAGAATTGAAAGAAATACTACAGGTCGAATAGACGAAAACTGAAGGTACGGAGGTTGGAATAACAAATAAGATATAATATTTGGAAGCTAGAAAAGAAATTTGTTTAAAAATGTTTATCAAGTTTGAATCCCCCCCCAAACTGATCATACACTATACCTGAAATAAAACCTCGATAAATATGAAACAAGATATATCATAAGAATTCATAACAAGTTAATATTTAAGAAAATAAAAAACTTCCACTACTTGTATGTATAAATGATCTAAATGCCTGCTACTTCAAAGTTGATCCACAGACTAGCAGCATCAGTATTCCCAAGGAGCCTGCTAGAAAATGCAGACTCCTCAGGTCCTATCCAAACCTACTGAATCAAAATCTGCACGTTGGGGCCAGCTCATGGCTCACTTGGGAGAGTGTGGTGCTGTTAACACCAAGGCTGTGGGTTCGGATCCCATATAGGGATGGCCGGTTAGCTCACTTGGAGAGCGTGGTGCTGACACCACCAAGTCAAGGGTTAAGATCCCCTTACCGGTCATCTTTAAAAAAAAAAAAAAAAAATCTGCATGTTGACAGTACCCCCAGGTGATTCACATGTACATTAATGTCTGAAAAACATTGTCCTAAACAGCTAGATCATAAATGTAGTTAAGTATATAATAAATGACTTAGTAACAAAAACAGAATTATCAAAAATCTATAGTATATGGTCAGTAGTAGTACTCAGAATAAAACTCATATAACAGCATATAAACAAATAAACAAGTTAGAAAATTAGAAAACAAAAAAATCTCAATATCAACTATGGATTAAAAAACAAAGCACTGAGCATAAAACCAAAGAACAAATAGTATATGAAAGAACAAAACAAAGCACTAGGGAGCCTAATCAAAAAGGAAAATATGAAATTAGAAATGATAAGGGGATAGCAATATCTAGACATATTGCATCAGGCATACCATGTATAAATAATAAATGAGTACTTGAATAAAATGAACATATTTTTTAAAAACAACTGATTTCTACTTACAAATAAAGCCTCACACAGTTAACGGAGGCAGCTGTCTCTAGGTCTCCTAAGGCCAATTATGGGATACAGTACTATGTATTCAGCATGTGGAACATTTGTAAGACTTAACAAATCTGCTGACCACTACTTACTCCTGCCATTTTATAAGAGAACAAAGGACACCAACAGAAATGACCAAAGAAGCAAGTTCATGAGGCCTCTGGTAAGAAACTGTAGACCAAGTGACATTTCAACCAATTCTTCCCAAAGACAAAGACAGCTGAGATGTTCAAAACATGGTAAAAGCTGGCACAGATGATGTCATCAAATATAATTTGGAATACAGGGCTAGGCTTAAAATACTGTTAACAGCATACATCTGAAAAGGATGGAAAATAAATTTTCCCAGAAGCTAATGGACTTCCATGGGTATCAAAGGGATATATATGGTTGAAGGGCCTTAGAATTGTTTTGCTTGGAGAAGAGAGGATTTAGGGAGGAGGGGTTGTAGCTCTTCAAATACCTGATTTCAATCATTGTGTGACAAAGAGATGAGATTTTTTTCCTTTATGGACCCAAGTGAGAGAATTAAAACAAATCTATGGGAGGTACAGGGAAAGATTCAGTTCACTAAAATATGTGACTAGCACTCAAAGCTGTGCAAAGATGGAATCAGCAGCCTTCAGAGGTAGTCATTAGAAGTGTTTAAACAGGCTGGAAGGCTACTGGTCAGGGTCTCTTATAGGACATTTAGGCATCATAGGGATGCCTTGCAGGTCTCTTTCAACTTTGAGATTCTTTTAAGTGTCAATAGAGGAAAGGCTAAATAAACTGTAGTATTTCTATATAATGGAATATTATGCAGTCACTAAAAAACAGACTATGTGTTTAAAAATGAGAAATTAAAGTGAATCTATACAATCTTCTATTGTGTGGGGAAAAAGACACATGAATAAGAAAAGAAGAAGGAAGACAAAAACAGTTGTATTAGGGTGGGGAAATTATAGTTAAATGTTTCTTAAATATAAATTATTTTCAATAAATTTAAAATTTAAAAGGAGTCCCACAATATGTTCATTTTGGTTATAATGATATCACAATGAACTAGGGTATTAATTCATAAAGTCCAAACGAAAGTGATTAAAGTCCAAAAAATGCTATAAAATCTTTTAAATTAAATTTTTACCCTTCTTTAATTTGGTTCTTGGTCAATAAGGATGAGATGTTATTTGCTGCTCTATTCACAGCCAGTGGATTATTATCACCAGCAATATGATAACAGTTAGACCATTCAGTAGCTCCCTAAAAGATAAGAGTATGTATTAAAACAGAAGTAGCAAAGTGTAAAAAAAAAATGATTAAAAGAAAAATCACTTAAATCAATTGTCAATAAACAAGAAAATTCAATGCTTTTCTAAAGTGGCCAAACATTGCATGTTGTTAAACTTTGCTGGAAATGCCCTCCTTTTCTTTCTCTGCTTGCTAACTCCTACCCATCTTTCAAAGCCCAGCTCAAATGTCACGCCCTCTGTGACATCAACCCCAGCTGTCTAAGCTATTTCTCATCTGCCCCTCCAAAAGCACTTTGTACGTACCTGTGCCACTGACTGCACTTGTTCCATTTTTAGTTATTTCTATCCCTGTGTGCCTCCCAGCTAATCTGGGAATCCCCTGAGGACTGGTGTAGTATTTTATTCAATTCTTCACCCAGCCATATCTGGCACACACACAAAAAACCCCAAACAGATGTGGTTGGAAAAAATTAACCAAATCAAACTGACCAAGCCTATACTTTTGTGGTTGTGGGAGTTTACGTAATCTAACATATTGTAATATTTGAGAATTTCAAAATAAAATGCAATTTCCTTTTTATGATAGGCATTTGAATGATAACTACCATATCCTTGAAAGGATTTTGTAATTTTAAATCAGAAATATGTCAGTAGAACATAAATACTCAGGGCCGAGCCTGTGGCGCACTCGGGAGGGTGCTGCGCTGGGAGCGCGGCGACGCTCCCAGCGGCCGCGGGTTCGGATCCTATATAGGAATGGCCGGTACACTCACTGGCTGAGTGCCGGTCACGAAAAAGAAAAAAAAAAAAAAAAAAAAAAAAAGAACATAAATACTCAGCTGTCACATATCATTTGTGGAATGAGATGACACGTTACCCTAGGCCTGAACAATGCTCTATGAAGATTAACAGAAGGTTTCTGATGGGAAAGTAGAGAAAAGTTTTGCTCTCTGCTCAGGGATGAATAGCAAACACCTCTTCCTTTGTAAACTAACATACCTCTCATCCATGAATACAGTGCTTCATAACTTTTTCTTTTGCCCAGACACTTGAGGGTGATAACACACTCCTGACTATAATCCCACAATGACTTCAAACAAAAGGGAAGTTGAAGTATACCAGAATTTTGGGTGGGTGGGTGGGGATGTAGAAAGGACCTACAGAATTTGATGAAAGCCTCTCATGTGACTGTGATTCTCCAACATTCTTTAAGAAAACAAACAAAAAAGCCAAAAAACCATGTGGATTTTCAGTCTCAGAAAGACTTGGGTTTTACAGTTTCTAAGTTTTAAAGAAAGTATTCTAGACCAAGTATTTTAAATTAGTGAACAAATTTGTATATACACCCTGACCCTGTCAATCCCTTTCATGACTGTATTCATTTCGATCACATATCAGCTCAAGTTTTTCTACACTGGCATCCTTATGTCTATGCCTACATGGAAATGGTTCAAAATTTTCATCTTTTCTTGCTCCCTTTTTGATTCTGTTCTCTGGCTGTTTTACATTTCTCGACATGTAGTGACCTTAACTGCTATTTCACAGACAATATCATGGTTTAGTGCTAGAAAAGAACACTCTGCTTTGTTCCCAGAATTCTTTTCGCCCACAAGTGGGTTTTCTCTGTGTAGGTCTCTTTAGCCAGAGTAATATCATAGCTGTCACTAGCAGACCTCAGTAGTTATGTAGACTACCATGATTTTTTGCTTGGATTTTAATTTCTGGATCACAGGGTCATTTTCTAATTACATTTGAATTACTTTTCCCTTTCTTTGGATTTGCCTGTCTGTCCAGTTTCTACCCATTTGTGAAATCTGTGGTATGTCCCTGCATTTATTCCCACTGGCTTTTAGTATACTAAGTGGAAGAACTTACTGTATTTCACACAAATTTAAGCAATTTTACCGAGAGCTCCCTCTTCTAAATTGTTTATAAACATATAGATGATAATGATTCGGGGAGACTCTACTATTAGATATTCTCCCCTTAGAAAATGCCTTTCCATTTCTGGCTTTGCTTTGGGCAGTTTTTATGAGTCCTCTCAATATCATAGTAATTCTGAAAACTATTTAAGAGCATCTATTATGTAACATTGTTAGACTTCCTAAAATATCGAAATAATGTTCAAAGATTTCTCCATTTTACAACTATACTTACTCCTTCCAGGAACCTAAGTGGATTAAGAAGCACAGTCTCATAAAGATGAAAATCGCCTTCCTTCAATTTATGCTTATGCCTTCAATCATCCTTTCCCATTCAAGTCTACCAGCTTGTCTGTTACAGAAAGGGAACTCACCAAAAGTGTGTAATTCTCGGTTTTCTCTGTAATCCAGTGAATAGATATTACGAACTATCTAGTCCTTTGGCACTTGGCTATTTCAAATAAGTTATATTCTTTACACAATAGTTTCAACTTTATTATTGTAATTATTTTAGAACTCTTCAATTCACTGACTCAACCTTGGTGATTTCATTATGTCTAAATGACAATTAGATCTAGAACATTCTGGATATATTACTTGCTTATCTAAAAGCTAAAGAAAAGTTATTACCTCTATTGGTATTGCCCCTGTTCCACACATTGGATCGATTATTATATCAGTAGGTTGAGGAGCACAGAGCCTGGAGAAAAGAAAACAGCCTATGTGAAGAGACTAAACTGAAAGCTGAGGCTTCCACAGTGATGATTCCTGAAGCTATAAGGTTGAGGACCTGTCAAATAGCATGAAGAACACCAATCTACAATCATTTAAAAAATCAATTTGTAATTACATGTTAACTCTATATCCTACCACTTAAAAAAAAAGTCAATACATATAGCTAAAAGTCCCTTTTGACTACCATCTGAAGTCCCATTTCTCTCCCAGATGGAATTTAGCTTCTAGACCTTTTAAAATTCACAAACACACATTCATGCATACCTTTAGAAAATTCTGAGTGTTATTTTGTATATGAACCTCCATTTTTTTTTTCCCCCCGCCTAGGTCACAGTACCTGAACCTGTATTGTTACATTAAAAAAACTAAACGATGCTGGCCTGTTAGCTCAGTTGGTTAGAGTCTGGTGTTATAATACCAAAGACAGGGGTTTGGATCCCCATACCATACCAGTCAGCTGCCAAAAAACAAAACCAAAAAAAACTAAACATGTCTCAAGTAAAACATGTATCAATATAAGTTTACTGCCAATTAGACATTCAGTCTTCCTTTCCTTTTGAATTTAAAGATAATAACCTAGATATAAAAGTAACTGCTTTTTCTGCACAGCAAAAGAAACAATTAGAAGAGAGAAAAGACAACTTACAGAGTGGGAGAAAATATTTGCAAACTATCCATCCAACAAAAGATTAATATCCCGAATATACAAAGAACTCAAACAACTTAGTAAAACAACAAATAACCCAATTAAAAAATGGGCAAAGGAGCTGAATAGGCATTTCTCAAAGGAAGATATACAAATGGACAACAGACACATGAAGAAATGCAAAACATCACTTGGAAATGCAAATCAAAATGACACTGAGATATCATCTCAACCCAGTTAGGCTGGCTGTTATCAAACAGACAGAATGACAGATGCTGGCAAGGATGCAAAGAAAGGGGCACCCCCCAGACTGTTGGTGGGACTCTAAGTTGGTGCAGCCATTATGGAAAATGGTATGAAGTTTCCTCAAACAACTACAGATAGAACTGCCATACGATCCAGCAATCCCACTACTGGGTATATACTCAAAGGAATGGAAATGATCATGTCGAAGGAATACCTGCACCCCCATGTTTATTGCAGCTCTATTTACAACAGCCAAGAGTTGGAACCGACTTAAATGTCCATCGTTGGGTGACTGGATAAGGAAAATGTGGTATATATACACAATGGAATACTACTCTGCCATAAAAAAAGAATGAAATACTGCCATTCACAGCAACAAGAATGCATTTAGAGAATATCATGTTAAGTGAAATAAGCCAGGCACACAAAGAGAAATATTGCATGTCCTCACTCATAAGCAGGAGCTAAAAAAAAAAAAAAAAAATTTAAAAAGATACAACAATCACAATAATATGTTGAAATTTCAAAAGGAGAGAACAGAACTGAGGTTAGCAGAGGTGGGAAAGGTGGGGGAGAGCAGGTGGGAAGGGAAAGGAGAAAGGAATTGGTAAAGGGATATTAAAAAATGATTACATTGTTTAATGTTGAATATACTAATTATCTTGATTTAAACATCACATATTGCACACAGGTACTGATATTCAACTCTGTACCTCAGAGATATATACAATTGACTATGTTACAATAAAAAATAAAATAAATAAAAAATAAAAATAAAAATAATTGCTTTATTTTGAGACCTAGTTTTGCCAGGCATGGATTTAAGGTCTCTCCATGCATTATCGCATTGAATCCTCTTAACGGCCCTATTGGGTAGGTTACTATTATTCTTCTCATTTTACAGACAGGCTGATGCAAAGAAACTTTAAATTACCTGTCCAGGGACACAAAACTAGTATGTGACAGAGTCAGGATTAGAGGCATTACTGTTTATGGCTTAAATACTACGCCTTCTACGAAGCATCCCAGCCTTAGGCCACTAGGTTTCTCTTTCCTTCTCTTGTCTTTCTCTTCTTTTCATGTTCTGTTATGGGACTTACCACATTCTTTGGAACTAACACTGGGTTCTTACTGTAATACCTGTTCAACTCTACCTTCCTGTTCCTACCCCTCACTCAACACATGGCAACCTTCTTGGGGTAGTAAGCAACCCTATACTCCCATCCATTGCTGAAGGGTCGGGGTGAACACTTGAATGAACTGTCAATCAAATCCTCTCTTCCAGGAATATGAAATAAAGAGCTAGAAGCCTTAGGAAATATAGGCTGGTTGTTTGAAATCAGAAATATATAAATTTAGATGAAGGGGCAGCCATATGATGAGCATAGACAAGAGTCCACAGGATCTCAGGAGAGATAAAAGTGGCTGACTAGGTTTCTGGTGGTTTTCCAAGATCTGGTTCCTACCCTTCTTGAGACATGGCTTTCAGTTTTTCTGTGGATTCTCTAAGATTTCTCCTTATTTTTCCAGTAAACTCCCACTTTGGTACAACTGTCACTATTTTATTCTAAACTAGCTTACTTATGTTTCAAATATTTGAACCCAAAATAACTCTCTCTCCATATCTCTGGCTCCTACCATAATGCCTGGCAGCAGATGATAAAAGTTTGTTGAATGAAGACTAGCAGCTTTTTCTTAATCAAATAGGTCCAGTTTTCTACTATTATCATTGAATTAGTATGTTCTGATTGTGTTGAACTGTGACTCTGCCAATGAGCAGAATAAAAGAGAAGGCAAAGATTGGAAGAGAAGGAAATACAATTACAGTCACTAGCCGCAAAGCAACATTTCAGTAAATGACAGACCATATCTAGGACTGTGGTCCCATGAGATTAAAATACTGTGTCCTTATTATACTTTTTCTATGTTTAGATATGTTCAGATACACAAATACTTATCATTGTGTTACAACTGCCTACAGTATTCAGTACAGTAACATGCTGTACAGATTTGTAGCCTAGGAGCAATAAGCTATTACCAGAGCCTAGCTAGGTAGCAGGCTGTACCATCTAAGTTTGTGTAAATTCTGTGATGTTTGAACAATGCCAGAATTGCCTAATGAAGCATTTCTCAGAATGTATCCCTGTCATTAAGCAACGCATTTATACTTAACTACCAGGACATGCCAAGCACTGTATATAACAGGTATTGTGCATATGTGTCTGCATGTAATCCTCACTAATAATCCTTTAAGTCCCACATCAAACCTATTTTGTAGTCTGGAAAACAGAAGCTTAGAGAAGATAAACTTGTCCAAGTGGTGGAAGGAAGTACCCAATAAAAGGGACAAGGTCAATGAAGAGGGAAAGCTAGGTCTTATACTCTAAAAAGTAGAAAATTTCAAGATGATTCCAGGATTGCTGTGAGTATAAAATTTAAAAACATAAGTAAAAACTCTGTGTTCATTTACACATTATAAAAATCTCTGCTTTCATCTGCTTCACTGAACAGAAATAAAACACAGCAAAATTTGCTCTACCTTCTAACATACAGTATATCCTTTATAAACAGAAATGTGGCAACCCCATTAAAAAGGCAGATGAAAACTATCATTTTCATTTTAAAATCAAGGAAACTAAGATATTGGTTACATGATATTTGCAAGATCACAAGGAGTCAATATTGGATATATGTGCAAGAAATAGATCATTAGCTTTTTATCCTGTTTTTTTTTTTTTTTTTTTTTTTTTGGCAGCTGGCCAGTAAGGGCATCCTCGACCTTGGTGTCATCAGCACTGTACTCTAACCAATATCCTGTCTTTACCCACTAAATTCCAACACAGTACCTCACACACAAAATCAGTGTTTTGAAGGGAAAACTGAAACCAAGAGGCCACTTTAATCAGGACAGCAAACCCATTTTCTTACCTGAGCATCCCATAGGCAAGAGTTGATCTAAGAGTTGTAGGTCCAAAATGTGTAATATTTCTTCGATGAAGACTCTCTTCAGTCAATGCAATGCCCACGATGACTTCATTATCATGGATATTTAAAAGAACCTACAGTAAAGTTAAATAAGACAAAATAGTTTTAGGATTGTTCAAACTTCACTTATTACTAAGATTTTGAGGCTTTATCAATTTTTTTTACCTTTTAATTGAGGTATACTTTACATAAAGTGAACAAATCTTAAGTGTACAGGTCAGTATTTTTACCTATATACATACTGTATAACCACCACCCAGATAGATATAGAATACTTCTAGCACCCTTGCCCCCTCCAAGTCAATACCCACTCAAGGTAATCACTAATTTGACTACTACCACCACAAATTAGTCTTGCCATTTTTTAACTTCATATAAATGAAATCATATAGTATATACTATTTTTTGCTTAATTAAAAAATGTTTTATTCTTCTCATTCACTCTATTTATCACTTGGCTATAACCAGATTTCCTCCCAATTTTTATAATACAAACATATTTTAAAGGTTTATGGGTTTTTAAATATATTATTTAATTTATATATTTTATATATATTTATAATATTTATATAATATTATAATATTAATATATAATATAATATATAATATTAATATAAATATATAACATTTATACATATTTTAAATTTCTAACTTTTTTGGAAAAAAAATTCAAACATATAGAAGTGCTATAAGAATACTGGCACAATGAACTTCTAAGTATACACTTCACCTAGATTTACCGTTAACACTGTACACATTTGCTTTATCATCTATTATATTGTGTTCTTAGTATTTTTTCAAATTTGACTCATGTAGTAAAAATGTCTGTGAAATAATGGCTTTCTTTATCCTAGTTACAGTTTTCCTAACACGCAGTTAAACTATTCAAATAAAAATAGAAGATGTTCCCTAATCTCCCACCTAAAATTTCCTCATGATGATCCTAGCAGCAGCAGCAGCAGCAGCATCAGCAAAGCACACAAGCAAGGCACTGTTCTTTACATTGACGACCTCATTTCATAGTCACACCCTCTTAGCTGGGTCCTATTATCTCCCTTTACAGATGAGAAAACTGAGGCATAAGACATCAGCTCACTTGCTCATGGTCATTCAGCTCCTTAAGTTGGGATTTGAACCCAGGAAGCATGACTCTAGGAACTGTCCTCTGGGTCACCTTGCTAACTTTTGGAAATCTCTGTGCTAGTTAGCCTATACATTCTCACAACAGCTATATGAGAAAAAGGATTGGGGAGCTGTTCTCCCGATTTCATACGCAAAAAAAAAAGTTACAGAGTAAGAGACTTGCCCCAGATTCAAGTGTCCCCAAAGCAACAGAAATTGATTTCTTGGTAAAACCATCAGCTGCTAGGGGCCTTTTAAGCTGTCATATATTTAAAGATTCTTCTTCCTTTTGCCCACATCAATTACCTGGATAGTAAAGGATCAAGACCAAGGAGAGTAAGCATGCTAATGAGAAGTATCTAGATTTGGGAACTAGGAGAATTTAAGAAAGAGGAGAACTGGCTCTAGGATGAGTATGTACACTATGTCCTGGTATGAGGAAGCTCAGATTTGTTTTAAAAATGTACTCTTCTTAGTAGCAAAACTCTACAACCAAGACACACAAAATAACTGTTTTAATTTTGGTTTAATTTTATAATCTGAAAGTCTACAGAATGTAGTAAAAAAGTACTAGATTAGAAATCAGAAGACTCATGTCTTGACAGCTCCCATCTATTGGGCACTTAGTATGTGATGCGTATTACACCAAATACTTTAAATGTATTATTTCACTTAACCTTCAGGACACTCTTAAAGGTATACACTATTATTGGCTCCATTTGAAACAGAGGCTGTGAGAATATTTTGTCCAAAAAAAAGTTACACAGTTGTGGAGTCAAAATATTGATCCAGACCTATCTCTATAGCCCATGCTCTTCTTAACCACACCCTACTAACTCTATTGCCTTACTTTAATTGTCCATAAGATTGGGTTAGTCTGGAAATTCTACAAATCTGTGACAGCATTCTTGAATCATCACAGAGTCTGTACCTACCTCAACATCAAAGTTGGTCATGTCAGCCTTCCACTTAAAATAATCTTGAACAGCACCCCCAAAATTTCTTGCGGCCTCATTTGAGGTGAAGCAATGTTTCTCTCCTGCCCTGTTGCATGTGACTCTAAACTTCAGCACTTGGGGCTCAGTTTCTTCTTTTGAGATTTCATCAGTGTCACCTCTGCAAGATGCCAAATCATCACTTACTAACGTTGATATCTCCTCTTTGATGGCTGGATTTTCATAGTAGTCTAAGATTTGTGAATCTAAAGTATTGTTAGTGAACTCTTTTTTAATATCTCTCTCATCTGTTTTGTCTGCTTGTCCATTATCAATCTTCTCTTTACTTGAATTTTGATTTATCTTTTTGCGCTTTGTTTTTTTTTTCTTAAAACTGGTGTTAATTTTCCATACTTTTAAAGGGTCTGACCATGGGAGTTTTCCAGCCAAGTCTTCAAAATCCTGTAGAACTTCTTCCTATAAAGGACGGAGAAGGAAATCAATTCATTTCTCACTACTTTAAATGAACAAATGAATAAATTCCTACTTTCTTACAGATAGTCTGTATCCATGAAGGATTGGTTTCAGGACCCATAAGGATACCAAAGTCTGTAGATGCTCAAGTCCTTTATATAAAATGGGATCGTATTTGTGTATAACCTCCTATATGCTTTAAAATATCTCTAGATTACTTTTAATACCTAATACAGTGTAAATACTGTGTAAATAGTTGTTAATACTGTATTGTTTAGGGAATAATGACAAGAAAAAAAGTTTGTACACATTCAGTACAGGTGCAACCATTGCAGGCCTGACTACACTGTTGATCCATGATTGGTTGAATCTGAGGATGTAGAACATGTAGATATAGAGGGCTGACTTACAATGATCATTATGTTGGAGGTGATGGAAGTGCAGAACAAAAGAGTAAATAAAATAATGCCCACAATTAAAGAAATTCAAATCCCATTGATAAATTAAGATATATACACATTAAGCCACTAAAGAATAATACAAGACAGAATGGTAGATTGGAAGTAGGGCTTCAAGATTAAAATTTAAGCAGTAAGAAACTATTAAACTTGAAATACATGCAGTACGAAACTACTTCAGCAAGAGAAAGTGGGTAGGTGAAAGACGAGGAAGAAGGGCAATTTATCTCTCACTGACTGACTTCCTTTTGAATTTTGTGCTGTGTATATCTATTAACTATTTTGAAAAGCGAAATACTTTATAAGAAAAAAAAAAACTAAGAAATTAGAAAATGTACCTATCCAATTTCTAAACAGTATAGAAATGGCTATCTTTTTAAAAATTAAATATGATGATGCCCCTCCCTTGCTTAAAGTCCTTCAACAGCTTCCCACTACACACAGAGAATCTAAATTCATTAAAATGCCCAACATAATCTGACTCCTGCCTATTCCTCTCACATCATTTCATGACCCTTCTGTCCCACACTTCCTACCTCTGCTTAGAAGATATTTACTTTACACAGTCCCTTTGCACTGCTGGCACCTTTCTCATTACTTAATAAGCAACTGAAAAGGCATATCCTCTGAGAGGGCTGCTCTACTTACAGCAGTTCTCCCCAGTCATTTCTCTTCCTGTTTTCTTTGCAGTACTTAGCATTATGTGAGGTTACTAAGTTTATGTACTGTTCCCCATGAAGGCTCCTCCCAGAAGGTAAGTGCATGGTGGAAAGGGCCTATTTGCCTTTACCACGTCTATAAACCATATGCCTAGAACAGTACCAGCATGTAAAGGTCCTCAATAAACAGCTGCTGGATAATATGTGATTAAATGTAAAAATGGGAAGTATAGTGCTGTGCTGTTGAATATAGCAGCCAGTAGCCACAGGTAGCTATTAAAATTTAAATGATTTAAAATGAAATAAAATTAAAGTGAGTTCTTCAGTCACTGTAGCCACATTTCAACACTAGCAGTTAGTGGCTACCATGTTGGATGTGCAGACAGGGAACGTTTCTATCAGAAAGTTCTACTGCACAGTGCCAGTACAGACAGTATATGTATGTTACTAAAGATCAAAGTAGAAAGAAATCAGTGCTAACTGACAGAATTCAGACTAGGAAATGGAAGTGAATGAAGGCTTTGCTACTACTTGAAACCTGTTGAAATAGTATCAAACTTCGGTGTTAGCAAATTCAGAGAGAGAGAGAGCGAGAGAGAGAGAGAGAGAGAGAGAGAGTGTCTAACTTCCCTATAAAGGACCTCTAGAGAACTAGAGGGTTTAAGATGGTGACATAACACTGGCACAACCTTTCTTTCTTTCTTTAGAAACTGCTCTAAAAGAAAAAACAACAGAAATACCAACTGCATCTGGATTAAATCAACATATCTGTAACCCTGAACCAACATAAGAATTCCAAAGTGCAGTGAAGGTTAAACAGAGATGCAGGAAGATATGGAAGGGGAGAATGCCTACAAATCTCAGACAAAGGGTAAAACACAGTCTGCAAAGTAGCAAATAAACTTTGTTTGGAACAGCAGGGAAAAACTATTTGGATTGACGGAGGTAGCTTCCCTGGATCTTGTTTGTACCAAGCAGCAGCAGGGGAGGAAAATGAACCTGAAAAAGGAATCTCACAGTCATTCTGTTTTTGTTGGACACAGTCCATTGGTAAGGTAGAACTGGAGAGAGATACTCCAGTTGTGAATAACCCTGAAGCTACTGATCCCTTTAACCAGGGGGAAGTAAAAGTTAAAAAACCTAATTCAGTGGTATGGCAATTATACCTCAATAAAGCTATTTAAAAAAAAAAAAAGAACTCATTCACTTACAACCCTTTGTCAGACCAGGAAGATTTCCTGCTGGTCTAGAACACCTTCCTGGCTTCTCCCATCACAAGAACCTCTTCTAAATAGCAGGTCCAAGAGGAACTTCCTCATTCAAAGATGAGCAATTATCAAAAGTTACCAGCACAGGACTTATATGAAAGTAATAAGACCAAAAAATTGACCAGAAAAACTGCCACAAAGCAGTTTAAACTGTGATCAAACACAATAACATGATATCAAATATGTAATGAGGAAATAACTTTGTAAAATAGCTCAAAGCAGAGATACAAAAGCAGAAAAATGATGAAGTGAGCCACCAGAAGGAGATGGAACAGAGGTTTATAGAATTCAAAGAAAAAGTAGGAAAAAAAAAAAAAAAAAAAAACTTCTGCAGACCACATTGAAAGCAGCATATATAAAAGACACTGCTGAAAACACAGTAAAGGATGCAAAGCAAAGCAAAGCAAATAAAATGGAAATTAGCAAAAAGTAAAAAAGGATTTCAGAGAAAATAAATATGACAGTCAAAAGATATCATACATATGTATAACTGGTTTCCCTAAACTGAAATTTAAAATAGTAAGACCAAAAAATTTTTTTTCAAATAATTCAAGAAAATTTTCCAGCTATGTTAAGTGGATTGACTTGTCCTGACAATGAATTTTCAACAATGAGACATAGTCTAGTTAACTTATTAGACTTCAAAGATTTTTAAAAAAAAAGTCATCTGGGCATCAAGCAAAGACATCAAGAAAGCAACAAATAAGGGGAAACGATATCAGCATGGCCTCAGAGTTTTCCATGGCAACATTTAATGCTAGAAGAGAATGAACACTGCCTATAATATTCTTAAGGAAGAAAAGTGTACCTCCAAATTTTATATCTGAACTATTAACCAAATATAAATGTGAAAGACAAACATTTCTGAACCCATGCCATTCAAGAAATAAAAAGAAAAATTATAACAAAAGGACAGGTAATGCGCCTATAATCTGTTTAACTACAGGATTAAAACGAAAACAAAGGTAGAGAGGATGACTATAAAACGGAAGGTAAACGTTACAAACTGGAATGTAATTAGGAAGGAAAAGGTAAGAGAAGATGTGAAGTAATTTAAGCATGCTGATATCCTCATCTCTAATACCCAGAGGTCAAAGGACAGAAGTTAAAGCTGATAAATAAAATATAAGCATATTTAAAGGTATAAGGGTCAACGTGAAGAAAAATAATAAAATTGGAAAGTGGAAGTGAGAAGAGGAAAATATGCCAATTTCATCATTGCTCTCAGTAGGGATTAAAAAAATACTGTGTAAATACTAGTAAACACATGATGTAGATATAAAAAAAAAAAGCAGAATGTATACCATAAACGTGATAGAACTAAGACCAAACATTTCTACCATATTAATAAATATCAATGGGATAGACTCTCTTATTAAATACAAAGATGACCCTAAGATTGAATACATACAAGGACAGAGCTGACAAGTTAGCTCACTCAGAGCGTGGTGCTGATAACACCACTGTCAAGGGTTTGGATCCCGATACTGGCCAGCCATCAAAAAAAGAAAAAAAACCCCCCAAAAAACCTATATCTATCTATATATATAGATATATATGGATGTATATAGGATATTCATTACACCACTATAATAGCAAAAGAGTGTGAAGACCTAATATACTAAAATAGGACTGGTTAAATTATGATACAGCCACATAATGAAATACATTCAGCCAACTCCAGCAATGATACTGGCATGATCTCCAAGACATATGGCAAAAAGCACAGCACAGAAGAGTATGTATGCCATGCTTCCATTTATGTAAACAAGTAAACAAAATATACATATTCATCAAGTATCTCTAGAAGGATACTCAAGAAATGTGGTAGCTGTTGCCTCCAAGGAGGGAAATGCATGGCATGGTGATATGGGAACAAAGACTTACTTTTCACTGTATATCCTTTCAGTCTTTACAAGTTTGCTCTAAGTACACGTATTAACTAGTTTTTAAAAACCCATATAAATCAAAAATTTGTCAGCCTTAAAAAGGGGGAGGGGGCTAAAAACTTATGTATTATCTGAATATTTAAAAATAAGAGAAATTATAAGAATGCTTAAACAGGCTTTTTATAATACAACAAAAAGTATAAAGCCATAAAGAACAAATTTGATGACTAATAGAATGAAAGCTAGAAGCAACTGTTTAAAAATGAGGTTTTACTGGGGCATGTTGTAATTTAAGTCCATTAAGTACAGGGCGTAACAGTTTTTCATGGTCAGACACAGAAGTTTCCCTTGCACAAACATGAAAATCTGTCTTAATTCTTTCTGCTCTTCCTTTGGGACTTCCACCAGGAACCTCTTCTGCAGTTATTTACAAAACAACTCTGGAAAACTAGCTCATATAGAATCATTCCATAATAATCAAATTTACCTATAATTAGAGATCCAAATCACCCAAAATAATAAACTTCAGGGTTGCAAAAATGCAGGAATTTAAGAAAATATTAATAATGCCCTAGTAAGTTAGAGACGAGAATTTAAGATGGAAACAGTTTTAAAAAAATACATGTTAACATTAATACATGTACAGAATTGGCTATTAAAGGTTTAAAATACTTAGCAGCAAAAATTTTCAATAGACTGCCTATTATTTACTACTATAGTTTCATAGATATAATTCAGTTGGCAATGACTATCAGAAGTCTGAAAGGTTATAATACAAGTGTTGAAAGTCACATTTCTAGTTAATAAAATATTTATCTATTTTCAGCCTAAATTCTTTTAGGTCTGGTTTTATTTTTTCTAGGCTGTGGGTTCATATCACTTTTATTGGTTTTGGACAGTGTTTTAGAAATCAACCTGTTGTCAATAAATAAAAATTAGAGAATTAGGCAGCATATCACGGTTGTTTTTAAAAAAATAATTTCTAAGATAGGCAATAAAATTGATAGAATAAAGTTTTTAAGCATTTGACTAAGGAAATCTGACCAAAAAGCAATGTGGAAAAAAAACTAAAGCCTTACTACAATCTGTTTTCAAACTTCAGTTTAGGCAGCAGCAGAATATTTAGGACTCATGCTAAATATGTGTTGGAGACAAAGCTGTTGTCTTAACAACTGACGGAATATTTAGATATTACTTTGGGTTTATTTCAAAAAATTAAGTTAGAGAAGAAAGCAGGGCAAAAGCAGAATGGTGAAGTATTATTTGTAGATGACAAAAACTGTCATTTGTTTTTTGGTTTACACTCTGGAAGCAATTCTAGTTTGGAACCATCTACTAGTATATCAGCAAAGCTAATCTAAGGTTCATATCTTTTGTAAGAAAGTTAATTTGTTTTATTTCTTATAAACTTCAGTGTTTCTCAATACTGATTTTTAAAAATGACTTTTGGGACGGACTGTCATCATATCTCTGGATTTTATCGTAAAGGCCTCAATTATAAAAGCAATAGTAATGCTAAAAGATAGACAGAATGTGAAAAGTGGAAATAATCTCTTTGGGGAAGATGGCTGAAAATCAACTACCATGTTTGGGATAGCTCACCTTTGTTTTTTGGAACTGGTAATCTTTAAACTCCTGAACAACTACAAATAAGTTATCAACTGATCTCAGACAATGAACCTGGGGAGAAAAAAAAGTTAGAAACAAATTCCTGAGAAATCTTTTGAATAACACAAGCTATCAACAATTAAATATTTTTAAAAAGTTGGTACAATGGTTTTAAAGCAGCTAATACCATATTTTATATTTCTAAAATTTCCCATCTCCCTAGTCCCCCATCTGTTTGGTTACTCATCAGCTTCTGCTTTTCCCCTAGAGAAAGGGAAGGGCAGATGGAAAGACAGAAACTTGAAGTGTTATGTGGGCAACACTGGGTGAGAAGGGAAAGATGAAGACAATCAAGTGGGACTTTATCATATTTCCCTCATGGCTCTCCAAGGTACAGTGTGTATAGCAGTGGCTAAAAGCACTGAGTTTGAGCTCCAGCTCTGTGATTAGTCACTAACCAAGTGACACTGGGCAAATTATTTAATCTTCCTAAACCTAATGATTAAAGAGGATAATAATGTTTATTTTCACAAAGCTGCTGAAGGCATTAACCAAAATATAGAATGGAAAATACCTGCTTACCAAATATATACTGGGCGCCTACTATATGCCAAGCTCTAAGAGCTTGGGATAAATTGGCAGAAAAACACCAAACAATCTCTGCCTTCATGTTGCTTATGTGGTAATGAGATATATCTTAAGCTTTTGTTATAGTGGGACAGCAGTTTGCTGACCTTCACTTCTCACCTTAAGTGATTTCTTGTTACTTCTGAGCAAGAATTTCTTCGACACAGATTAAAAGAAAAATCACTTTTATGCTTCATCACCAAAGTCTAATCTTCAGCTAGATGCTGAAGTAAATAAATTAAAGGTATAGGAGATACTCAGAATTTCTTCAAAAGTCACATAAGGATTCTTTCTGGTGAATTAAATCCTCTGGAAATACTAGGATCACTTCTAAAAATATAGCAAACCTACTAGTCAAACTTACAAATCAGTACCCAATAGAAAATGCAGTAATATTTTATATCACCTGATTTAGGGCAGAGCCATGAAAAGCAAAAAGGATTCCAAAGGGGTCTGTAAACTAGAAAGGAAGTATAAAATGACCAATATAGAAAACTACTTTAAATATTGCTTCATTCAAACCTGAGCCAGCCTTTCCACTGAAACATCAAAATATATCTTTCCCCGGTCTTTGCTGATTTTGCATGATGACCCCAATTTCTCTTGCACTTCATCTGCAGCTGTTTGCTCAAAGCCAGTAGGTACAGTGGCTCCAATAATGACTTGGAGTTGCTCAGACTCACTTCTGAGGCCATTGTCTGTCACTTGTATAGAACTCTCGTCCTCATGAAGGTTCACATCCAGGAGTTGGTTAGCAGCTTCTTGAATGTCAGACATACTGGCAGTGTTGCAAGAACCCTAACACAGTCCATTTAAAAGCAGTGCAGAAAAGAAATCCAAACATTATCACTTTTTATTTCAGCTATACTTAAAAATATTTGCTTTGAAAGGCAGGAAGAACCAGGCAACACAACTGATATAACACCACAACTGATAGAACCACACACCTTCCCTCGTGCCTTCGGATCCCAGAGGGTTGTCTCACAGTCACTGTCTGATATAGACATATTCAATCAGCACATCTGATTAAGTATTCAACAAAGTTAAAAGAGTTGAATAAATATGGTCAGAGTGCAGGTTGTAAAAGATGATGTTATTATTAAACAGGCAATAAAGGTACATGGAAGAAGAGGCAGGCCAGTAAGGGTATTATTTCCACAGCATTACAATATTTGGTTCGGAGTTATCTACGTTGATAAAAGCCATCTCATAACTACCACAGTTAATAAAAACAGAGGATGCTAGAGCACATTCAAACACATTTCTGCATCTAGTGCTTTTAGCTAGCAGTTACGATTATGGGGCTTTGGAGTTTCAGGTAGATATGGGTTTGAATTCTGGCCTCCACCATTCATAGGTTGAATGACCAATTTTCCCAAGCCCCAAAAATGGGGATTAAATAATACTTCTCTCCTAAAGTTGCTGGGAGATTTAAGTGAGAGTAGCACATTGCCAGGCCAATAATTAAAACTTAATAGGATATCTATCTTCCTCCCTCCTGTGACGCTGACAATGATTCGTAATTTAAAAATAATTAACTGAACACCTACTTTTTTTTTTGGCGGCTGGCCGTCCAAAGCCTTGACTTTGGTGTTATCACCAACTAGGCCAACCGGCCAGCCTAACATCTACTATTTAATAACAACAAATATTTAAATGCGTACTACATGGCAGGCTCTGGGATCCACAAATGGGCATCAGGGGAGATCTCTGAAACACATGAAACAGTAAACCGAATTTCCTATATTTGAGTGTTTGGGGATCAATGGCTCTCACCCGATTTTCAAAGGGTTTGTGACTCAAAACAACTTGATAAGGCACAGAGTGCCTACACTGTCCTTGTGTTGTACCAGGGACAGGCGACAGTTATTTAACATTAATAGATCGGTTCGGGCCCTTAAAGAGCGCACGCACAATCACTGTGAACGCGATCTCTTTCTATATAAGGCAGTTGAAGCCAGTGACAGAACGTGTCCTCCCCAAGGTCAGAGAGCCCAGCAGTGGCGCAGAAAACCCCGTCTCCCGACTTCCACCCGCAAGGCCCGCGGTTACGGGAATCCCGGGAAGCGGGAGAAGGCCATGGAGAGGCGGCGAGACGGTCTCCGCCGTTGGACCCGGCTGAGGTGCGGCCCGGAGCCGCCCCGACCGCAAAACGAAGGCCGCCCCTTCCTCCCGACGCTGAAGGGACATAGGCGCCACACACGGCCACTCCCACCCGCCACCCGGTTACCGGCCGCCAGCACAGACCCTTCCGGCTTGAGCACCCCGTGGGCACAGCGTGCTCAGGTCACGCCGCCGGAAGCCCCCTCGCTGCCCCCGGAAACAAAAGTGCGGGGCACGGCGGCAACCGCCCGGACAAGGTCGTGGAGACAGGAGCATGCGCATAAATCTCTGTGCGGCAGGGGACCGGATCATTGCAAACCGAAGCTGGAGGGTGGCGATCCTCATCTCCACTCGTAGTAATAGCTAATTAACATTTATAGAGCGCTGTACCGAGTGCTGGGTGAGTGCTTCGCAGGCGTCATCTCATTTGTTCCAACAATTATGAAGTGGCAGGGCTGATCCCCGTTTTAAAGACGGAGAGACTTAGTCTCAAAAGAGGTTAAATATCTTTCCCAAGATATCATGCACAACAATTTAGAGGCAGAGCTGGGACTTGAACCTAGATGGTGTGACTCCAGAATTCTTGCTCTTAACTCCTTTGCCAATGTTGCTCAAATGAGTTCCTGGTTTCTATAGTGCTTTCGCTATTTTTGTCCGATTGGACTATTAAACAACACTTAAATGTTTTTCATTAAATACGTTTTTTTAAAGTTGGCTTATTTTAAAATGAAACCTTTAGAGCTCAACAACAAAAAAGATAACCCAATAAAAAAATGAGCAAAGGACTTAGATATTTCTCCAAAGATACACAAATGGCTAGTAAGCACATGAAAAGATGTTTAGCATCACTAGTTATTAGGGAAATGAAAATTAACCACAACGGGATACCTATTCAAATGTCTAAAATTAAAAAACAAAAAACTGACAGTTCCAAGATATATTGCTGATAGGAATACAAAATGGTATAGCCACATTTAGCTTTCCTCAAAAAGTTAAACAGTTACCATATTACCTAGCAATTCCACTGCTAGGTACATACTCAGGAGAATTGAAAACAGGTGTTCAAACAAAAATGTGTACACAAATGTGCCTAGCAGCATTATTCATATAGTCAAAAAGTGGAAATAACCCAAATGTCCATAAGATTATGAAAGCTCCGTAAATGGAATATTTTTCAGTCATATAAAGGAATGGAAGTATGGGTACATACTACAACATGGAAGAACCTTGGAAACATGCTAAGTGAAAGAAACCAGACACAAAAGACCACATCCATGATTCCATTTATATTAAATGTCCGCAATAGGCAAATACAGAAAGAGAAAGCAGATTAGTGGTTGTTTAGGGCTGGGAGGAATAGGGAGGTAAGGGGTGATAGCTAAAGGGTATGGGGTTTCCTTTTGGGGTGATGAGAATGTTCTAGAATTAGGTAGTAGTGATGGTTGCACACTATTGTGAATATACTAAGAAACACTGAATTGTACACTTTAAAATATTTAAAGTGGTAAATTTTATGTTATGTGAATTATAGCTTAATAAAGGAAAAAGGAAACTCATTGGCAGTTTCCTCATCTGCAAAATGATAGTTCCCTCCTAAATTTGTTTGGAGATTTAAATGAGATTAACACATTGCCAGACACATTATTAAAATAGAAAGTGCCCTTAAAAATAAATATAATTGGGCCAGCTGGTTAGCTCAGTTGGTTAGAGCACGGCCTTATAAACCCAAGGTCACCAGTTCAGCTCCTGTACTGGCCAGCTCCCTCCTCCCCCCTGCCAAAAATATGTAATGAAAACAAAACAAAGTTATTAAATTCTGGCCTGATGCTGTTCCCTGCAAAAGGCTTTTAGTAGGCTCTAAGTTTAAGGCACATTCTCTATTCTTTATAGATACATTATCAGGTTTTAGAGAAAAACTAACACTAAATGACACCTTCTTGAAATAATGAGAGGGATTAAAACATTGAAAAAATATTTTCTCAACCTGATTCAGTGTCATTTAATGCATATCTTTATACTATCTAAAATCATGGCCCACCAACAGGTCTCACACTTGGGAAAATATTGCTCTAAGATACATTGTCCACCAGCAGTAGTTCTGTTATTTAAGCAATAGAATTTATCGAGCATCTATTATATGCCAGGCACTGTTTTAAGCCCTGGGGATACAGCAGTAAAAAGAAAAAGTCCTCAAGTGTCTGACTCTTATTCTAGAGCTTATATTCTAATGGGAAAGTTAGAATACAGAAAATTGCAGAGAAAAACTAAGCAAGTGGGGGGGGGGGGACAGTGCTGGAAAGATGGAAGGGAATGCCTATATTATGCCAGGAGATCAGGAAAGACCTCTTAGACTCTGAAGAAAACGTGAGAGCAAACTATTTGGATGTCTGGGAGAAGAGCATACCAAGCATAGGGCAGCAATGTGCTCCACAGTGTCTAGGAATAGTCAAGAGGCCAGTGAGGCTGAGGAGGTGTGAGAGAGGGGGGCAGAGGTAGAAGATGAGATGAGGTGGGAACATCACATAGGCCAATTTTTACAAATTATTGCCATGCCTTAGCATAAAAAGGATCACTGGCTGCTGCCTGGAGAAATGGCAAGGAGAAGGGATAGAAGCAATTTCTAGGCTATTTCAGTAGTCCAAATGAAAGATGGTGATGCTCAAACTGGGGTATTAGGGGTGGGTGTGGTGAGAATTGTCCAGCTCTGGTGTATTTTGAAGGATCAGGTATTAATTCTGATGGACTGGTTTGAAACGAAGGTAAAGAACAGGAAGTTCAGGCTGGTCACTTATCTCAGCTGGTCATAGCATGGTGCTAACACCAAGCTTCAGGTTGGATCCCCGAACCAGCCAGCTGCCAAAAAAAAAAAAACAAAAAAAGAGAACACCCCAAAAAACAACAACCAGGAAATTTGAGGGACAGACCTAGCACATTTGCTAGTCCAGAGTAACCTACTCTGCTGGTAGATGCATGATAAAGAACTTGGGCTAAAATGCTTCAGAGGAAGTAAAAATGAATACATTTGCTCTTTAGGATTCTGGTTTAGTTTACATCAGAAAGACCCTGATGATCTGCTGTGAAAAATATTGACTAAAATGGATCCTTGCTAGAAAATGTCCGTTTTGGACAAGTAACATATAAGGGTGGAAATTGAAGCCTCTAACTTCCTTCTAACTGGCAGTAGTGGTTATATTAAACTAAAGTGACCAAAGAGTAAACAAGCAAATGCTTATTTCATATCAGATATAGTTATACAAATTAGGAATGCAGTGGTAGTTGTTCCCGTGAAGCTGAATATCTGTTTTTACCCTAATATCTGTCTATCCTTGTCTGTTCTTAAGGTAAAACAATGTCATGGCTAGAAAGTCAAATAGTACAGCCACTTCCCTGCCCAGCCCCTTCCTTTCCTCTTCTACAGAGGCAAGGACTATTAGCCACTTCTGTTTTTGGTTCCTATGGTGATTACCTCCATGTTTCTAAATAACATGCATGTAGTGCCATTTCTTGCTTTTCCAATTGTAGGTATTATCTATGGACTCTGTTATGATATGTGAAGTTTAGCTATAAACATTACCATCATCCTTCCTTCTCCTGCCATTATAGTTATAACCTGATGTAGTTTGTTTCTCTACATTAAATTTACCTTTGTAAGTTTAAGTGATATATTAAACATATTTGCTCTATCAACTATATACAGCATCTCTTGATCCCCCACACTGTAAGATGAGGGTTTTATTAACATTCCTGGCCTTTCCTCTACCTCTCCTCCCTTATTCTTACCTCTCAAGCTATTTTATTAAAAGGGGATCCTACTTGGCAGGTTGGATTCCTGTGGGGAGTTAATTGAAAAAAGGGATGCTCCTACACCTGCTTCTCACTCAATAAGCTACTGAAATTCCATCTCCCCTAGGAAAACCTTTGGGGACCTCACTGGGAAATAAGAGATGCATTTACGATCCTATTAATGCAATGGTAGCCTAGGAGTCCATGAACCTCCAACCCAAAGGACCTTTGTCCTGTTGGGTGTTAACAACTAGAGAGGAAAACAGCTTTGGCCATGCCCTAAACAAGCAGAGGTTTATTTACTTTTCCCATGCCCTTTTGAGCCAAAGGGTGTAAAACCGCTTTAGTAATATAACCCCATGGAATTAGTAACATCATATTGAATTTTCAAGAGAATGTACATAAAATTTATTGTTCTCATTGAATTTCATATTGATAAGTAAGTTGATTTAAAAGCAACTCATTCATTTGGAAAAGAACAGAATCTTGCTTGTAATTGAGATTACAAAGGGGTGGAAAGAAGGTAATGAACTGGGTAGTGAAACACCCCTGCCACCTAGTGGTTACTTATGCTGAAACATTGCAACTCTCAAAGTACAGAAAACGTAGGAACTGAGTTAGCATGGGAAACAGATCCAGCAAACATCCTGAACCTGGGAAACTTCCATTCCCTCCTCCCCTTGTGTAATCAGAACTAAAAGAGCACTAACAAGGGAGAATGTTCTGCGTAAACAAGGACAGCCAGCAGGTCTCTAATATGTCAGCGGCAGAAGGAAGCAGGGCAGCAGAGGGGCAGGATCCCTCAGCAGTGGATCACCTGCAGCAGTGCTGTGGGGCCAGAGGCATAGCAGAATCAGCAGCAGGGTCAGCAGGGACAATAATGATATAGTCATATAGGCTCTGGATCATTGGTCAGCAACAGCTCTGGAGGCCATGGCCTTGGGACTGTAATACTGCTTGACTCAGGGTAAACTAATCAGGACACTCAGGAAACAGCAGTGCAGTAGTAATCAACATTTATAGAGCACCAACTAGATCCAGGCAGAGCTTTACCTGCATTATCTCCTAATAGTCCTTTGGGGTAATAATGTTATCAGCCCTGTTATGCAGGTGGTGAAATTGAAGCTAACCAGCTCAAAGTCACAGAGCTGATGAGACTTGAGCTAAGATTCAAACATAAACCAAGGCAGTTCAGCCTCAGCTGCTTCCCTCAGGGAGGAGGAAACATGGGGTTCAATCCCTCTAACTCTACTGACCTTCAAATTGAGGGATTGTTGTGAACTGGAACTCTAAGACAGTTAAGATTGGTCCTAGACCTGCCATCAATATTTAGGAGGATATGTAGCCTTTCAGGAACTAGTTTTCCTTAATTGGAAAGTAGGGATAAAATGATGACTATCTCCTAAGTTGCTGTGAAGATGCACTGAGATAATGTAAAGATTCTGGCACACGGCAAATGAGTTAGATTGCCAACAATTCTTCTTGTTGTAAGTACCACTACTCCTTTCAACAAGAGGTAGACTCTAGGCTGCTTTTAACCCACAGAATGTGGCAGATATGTCACTGTCCAGTTCCAAGTCTAGGGGTTAAGAGACCTGGCAGCTTCCAAATTTGCTCTGTTGGACTGCTCTTGCCACTGTGTAAGGAAGCCCAGTCTAGTCTCTTGTATGATGAGAGGCCATATGGAGAAAGAGGCATGGGGGAGCCGGCTCCCAGCTGAGCCACCATTTGACTGCAGCCATAGCCTAGGTGACCCCAGAACTGACCTGCCAACACAGCAAATCACAAGAAATAACAAATCATTATTGTTAAACCACTAAGTTTTGGGATAGGTTGTTAATGCAGCAAGTAGTAAGTTCGCAATAAATGGTTATCTGTCAGTATTATGATTGGTGCTGGTGAGGAATTCAGCCAAGTATCTGGCTTATCTTTTCTTAGACCACTGATTCTCCCCACCCCTCCCACCATTTTTTACTGGAATAGGCTGGGAGAAGCAAGAGTTGTAGGTGCAAATGAACATTGCTTATTACAAGTGTGTCTGATATCTTTATTAACACAGAATATTGCTGAGTGTCTACTCAGTAAGACTTTGTTAGTACTTTGAATTGCCATCTACATTTGAAATAATATGGAAGCATATTTCTTCAAACATATTTACAGTTCAGAATTTTCATTAAGTTGGTTATGGTGGAACCCTCCAAGCCTTTATGTTGGAGGGTTTGAGACATGGACAGAGACTTATCCTTTTTGTTTGTTTGTTGTTTTGGGCAGCTGGCCAGTATGGGGATCTGATCCCATGATCTTGGTGTTACCAGCACCACTCTCTAACGAAGTGAGCTAACCAACCAGCTCCAAGACTTATCCTTTTAGTCTAGCATCTCAAATTCCTGAGGATGATGCTTTACTCTAACCTTCAACTCCTTTATATCCCCTTCCTGAAATTCTTTCTGTCTATACCTAACCTTCTCCTTCTCTCCTTGCCCTTTCTTCCTTTTCCTTATTATAATGACTAAATATGATCTTCCCTACTGAAATGTAAGTTTCAGGAGGACATTTTTATCTATTTTGTTCTCTACAAAATATTTTTTGCTTTGAACAGTGCATGGCACATAGTGTGGTGAATATGTATTGAGTGAATAAAATAAAGCATGCAAAGCAATTAGAACAGTGTGTGGCATATAGTAAATGATGCTCAATAAATATAACCTTTGACAATTCAGTGCTGTAATAAACGAGATCATTCACATTTATCTTTTAAAATGTTTGATGACAGTCATTCTCCCTTTTCTTTCCGCTCTTTTCTTTTCACTCTTTGTCCCTTTCTTCTTTTCTCTCTTCCTCTGTCATTGCATATTCTCCTTTTCTGTGGTCTGCCAGGGACTGTCATGGATGCTGTTTTGCCATGCCTCAGAGGTTTTGGATGAAATGTAACTATTTGTGATTCATAGATGACTAAGAGCTACACATAAAATCCTCCTGTTGAAGTGAGCCCAATTCTGGGACCTAGATTATTGAAAATGGCAAACCTATTGAGTTATAGCCTCACAAATGCCTGGCCATACATGTCTGTGAGTGTGTGGGTGTTTCTAGTGCCTGTTGGTGAGTAACCGTGCTACTCTCAGCAGTTGAAATGTGAGCAGAATCAAGTAGGACCAATTTAGCCAATTTTCTCTTCTTTTTCTTTTTACATAAGGGAATGGAAATGTACTACATGCAGTAGTACATTTCTCAGGCTGGTAACACTACAGAGTCCCTGTTGAAATGCAAGCTGGGCTGGCAGAAATCAGATTCCTATATCCTCTCATAAGCTTTGTTTGTCAAGGTAAATCCCATACATTTTAAAAGCGTGACTTCCCAAGGCTAGATGGGAAAATAAGAAACTTTGAACCTATCACCAGAACCACTTGTACAGGTGTCTCCATTTCCTTGGATAGTCACTCATGTAGGAAGATCTCTCTCTTCTTTCCTGCTAGTCTTTCATATTCAAATCAGGAGTGTTAGGAATCTGCAGGTCAGTGGCTGGGTAGCTTGGGTCAAGTACAGAACATTATTAATGTAGTTTTCAGCACAGCCTTGCTTATGTTTAGATTAGGCCCGTAGGTAGTTCAGACCTCTTAGCCCTCTGCTAATGTTTAACAGAGTCCTGAATATATTCTTCTGTCAAATAAGACCAGTGTTTTAAAAACTTGAGAGTTGGGAGGAGAAAGAGTGAGTTGTCATCTTTCCTTAAAATTGCTTTCAGCATATCTGTTCTCATTCCTTCCTTCAAGCATCTGACCATCTTATAGGCAATAATTTACCAGACTTTTTTACTAGTTAACCAATGTAGTAAACCTGGTAAACCAAAATAGACTCAGGGTAGGGAGATTGTGAGGCAACCAGACCATCAGTTCTTGAACATCCTTATAACTGGGTCAAAAGACCTCCATATACACCTACCCCATCCATTCCACTTCTGGTGGGAAAAGAATTTAGTGATAAACAATGAGAGAGGAACAAATTAACAGGCAAAAACTGCAACATCATAGCATTTATGTATGAGCAAAATGATCAAAAATAGAAAAACAGCGTTATTTGACATGTGTAATTACACAAATAAGAGGGGCTATAATTGAAACTCAAAACATTATGAAGTACTAAAAAAAAATCTTTCTTGCAAATTATGGAAACTTCAGCAATCTATGTTCTCACATGTGCAGCAGGAAATTTGCATCTTTGCCAAACTTTCTGTGGAAGCCAAAGTTTTTAACAATTGGCAATACTGCACTTTTTTTTGGTGATTATAAAATTTTAATTACCCTTAATAATTAATGAAGGTAGCTATCAGGTACTTAGTCATATGTGAAAATGAAAGTCCTTGGCCTTGCATGGCATTTGCTCTAAGAACTGAAGAAACAATTTGCATTTTTAAGTCTTTTCATTGTTCATCCAGAAGACTCTAATGGGCCATAACTATGGTTGGAGATTCTCTGGCCTAAATGACTATGACAGCCTTATTTCTGAGCCTTCTCTGCTCTTCTGTTGTTGAAACTGTAACTTTCCTTCAAGACATTGAGTAACAACCTGATCTGTACATCAAAATGATCACTCTACTGATAGAAGTATCATAATTGGATAAAATCTTTCTAGGGGAATATTTGGCAACAAGTTCAAAATCTTAAAACTATGCATCCTCATTGGCCTGGCAGTTCCATTTCTAGAGAAAAATTATAAATATGCACAAAGATGTGCATATTACAGTGTGTGTATATATATATATTTTGGCAGCCATCCGGTCTGTGGATCTGAACCAGTGACCTTGGTGTTATAAGGCTGCACTCAAACCAACTAAGCTAACCGGCCAGCCTTACAGTGTATTTTTTAATATTAGGAAATATAGAAAGAAACCTAAAGGTCCCAATAATAGGGGATTGGTTAAACAAATGATGGTATTTCCATCTGATAGAACACTGTGTTTTCATTATAAATGATGATAAGAAGACTTATTGACAGAAAAATTGTTCACAAGACTAATTTTTAAAAGTAGGGCATATAAGAATACGCACAATCTAATCTTTTTTATCTGAAGATGTATGCCTATCCATAGAAAATGCTTAGAAGTATATATGAGTATAACGCAATGTTAACAGTAACTATCTTTTTGTACTATTAAGGGCTTTTCTGAAGTGTCTACAATGAGTGTATATCAAGTCCATTAAAAGAAGAAAGTATTTACATATACTTGAAACAAAAAAAGATCACTTTGGCAGCACTCAGAAGAATATGAATGGGGGAGATTGGGTGAGAAATTATTGCAGTGGTCCCGGCAAAAGACCAAGTAAGAACCAAGGTTATGGTGTGGATGGAGAAGGAAAAGCTGATTTCAGATGTATTTGGTAGTCCTGTGAGAATTGTGAACACATATCACACCTCAGGTCAATAATAAAATTGGTCTTTCAAAAGAGCCAACATGATTCATCCATATCCATAAAGAAACTCAGAGCCAACTATGATGATGGGATTTTGGCTTTCCGGCTTGTTTTGCTAAACTGATGGAGGTACAGTTGGCCAAGAAAGAGGATATAAGAGGAGGACCAGATTGTGGAAGTGTGCAGTTTGGGGAGCTTGGGAGACATGTGCTAAGCTGAGGTACATGAGTCTGGAGCTCAGGTGTCCGGTCAGTAGACACAGAATAGGAAATCATCAGCGTATGGGTGATTGTTAAAACTGGAGTGGTTGTTAAGGTTGCCTGGAGAGTCTACAGTGAGAAGAGAGCTGAGCAGAGAATGCTGTGGTTCAGCCAGAGTTCAGGGGTGGGTGAGGAGTAGGAGGCCACTGAGCAGATTAAGGGGAAGTGGTGAGCAAGGCCAGCCCATAATGGGCTAGTCCAGGTTCAAAGTCTGGCAAGAATGACCAGTTGGACAAGTTCAAGGTTGCTCTCATCCAGTTTACTACAGAACCTGCAAGTAAGCAGTGCAAGAGGCCCAGGATATGAAAATAAAAGTTAGTGAGTAGACTCTGGAGTTTTTTCTGCCTCCTCATGGAGTTGTGACCAACATTCTGGGGTCAGCGCAGCCCCTCTCAGGTCTGATCCTCAGTACATTGCTTTTCAGGTCAGGGAACTCCCAAGTGCCTACCTCCTACTGCTTAAGGCAGTTTCCTGCTGTGCCACAGGCACATACGCAGGTATTTTCTTTTTATGCTGCCTCTCCACCTGCATCAGGCTTGGCCATGGCAAATTAAAAGTGGCTAGAGAGGTTCAGAGGAAAAAGGAAGTCAAGGGAGGAGAGAATATCAGGGATGGAATTGTCAATGATAGCAGATTCCAGAGAGATCAAGTAATATAAGTGCTGAGAAGTTCCCATGATATTTGGCACTTTAGAGGCTATTTGCAACCATGCGCCTAGGGCGCTACCAAGCTCAGATTCCCATGAAAGTCATTTTCATTCTCATAAAATGTCATCGAAATATTTATTTTAGCTTTTCTACTTGTCTTCGAATTTAGACTTCAGTAAAAGCTATTATCTTTAGCAATGTTAACAAAGTCTGTATCCAGATTCTCCAGCAGTTTGGGAGAAGAGGACTCCATGAGTGCATGTTCTGTAGGATGATGGGAGAACTCTGGTAGCACAAATGTCCCTTGTCCTTACCCACTGGTGAATACGAATTGACATTTACAGCCATACTTCCATCCACGATCAGCAGAAAGCCTAGTCTTTTCCTAGGAGGCTTCTTGCAAATGATTCCCTCTAGGAATGGGGGAGGGGAGGAAGTGGGAAGGGCGAGGCCAGGGGAGAGGGCTTTCGCAGGTAATCAGAACATCAGAGCTACAGCCCTTCTGCTTGGAGCCCACTGCTTTTGCTGTCTTTTCACCTTTCTGACTTCAGGCATTGTGCTCCACTCACTTTTGCTTGTGTCGTCACCAGCCTGGTTTGGGCCACCGATTTCCAGATTGCTCATCACTCGTTGACCACGTTGTCTGCCAGCCACCTCTGGATGCGGATGTGCATGGATTGCAGCTAGTTGCTGCTGACCTCCTTTCTTCCAACACCTCTCCCCTGGAATACCAATCTCCAGTGTTCTTCCAAGTGTTTAAGCAGCTGGCAAACACTTTCCTTCTCAGGGTAGTTATTCTAGGGGAAGTTCCTATAGCTGTGACACAGTTCTCTTCTTTATGCTTTAGGCTTCTCTTTCCCAGAGCAAAAGGCCACTTGAGTGTGGAGGGTGGGGAGGAGAGACATGCCAGATTGGGGGATAATCAGGCAACTCTTCTAGGAACCTCTTTAACTTCCATGTCCACACCATGCTGCTCTGTCTAGCCCACTGCTGTGAACTGAATTGTGTCTCCCTCGAATTCATATGTTGAAGCCGTAACCCCTGGTGTGACTCTACCTGGAGATAGGGTCTTCAGGATGTAATTAAAGTTAAATGATATATTAAGGGTGGGGCCCTAATCCCACAGGACTCTGGCCTTGTAAGAAAAGGAAGATCTCTCTCTCTCTCTCTGCTATGTGAGGACACTTGCTTCTGCAAGCCAGGAAAAGAGACCTCGCCAGAACCCAACCATGATGGCACCACGATCTTGGACTTCTGGCCTCCAGAACTGTGAGAAAATGAATTTCTGTTATTTGAACCACTCAAGTCTGTGGTATTTTGTTATGGCAGCCTCAGCGACTCCTTCATTCATGGTGATTTTCTCTTAGTGGTCCCATCGTTTCTTTAAATAGTACAGCCTTAAAAATTTTTTTTTTTTAATTTTAACTTCTCAATATACATTGTGGTTGATTTTCATGGCCCTTTACCCCGTCCTCTTTCCCCCTCCCTCTTTCCCCTCCCCCCATCATATCTGTTCATTTGTCCTAACAAGTTCAAGGAATTGTTGTGATTGTTGTGTCTTCTCCCTCCCCTTTATTTGTTTGTGTGTTTATTTATTTATTTATTTATTTATAGCTCCCACAAATAAGCGAGAACATGTGGTATTTCTCTTTCTGTGCCTGACTTGTTTCACTTAATATAATTTTCTCTAAGTCCATCCATGTTGTTTCAAATGGTAGTATTTCAGGCTTTTTTATAGCAGAGTAGTATTCCATTGTGTAGATGTACCACAGTTTCCTTATCCACTCATCTGATGATGGACATTTGGGCTCGTTCCAACTGTTGGCTTTTGTAAATAGTGCTGCAAATAAACACTGGAGTACAGGTATCCCTTCAGTATGATGATTTCCATTCATCTTGGTATATTCCCAGCAGTGGAATAGCTGGGTCATATGGCAGATCTTTCTGTAATTGTTTGAGGAAACTCCATACCATTTTCCATAAAGGCTGCACCATCTTGCAGTTCCACCAACAGGATGGCTAATATACAAAAGACTGAGAATGATACATGCTGGAGAGGTTGCAGAGAAAAAGGAACTCTCATAGTCCAAGTCCAGTCTTGTTCTAAAGGAATGCCCCCAGTCCATCACGTGGTGTTGTATACCCCAATTGTGGGCTGAGTTCAGCATCTCTTCCACAGGGTTCTTGTGTCCCATGCACATCAACAGTTTCATTGTTCTGAAGCCTTCCCAACAGGTAAGAAGACTATTGGATGCTGGACTTCCCAGAGCATATAATGGGCTTTGGGGATTATTCAGGTCTATCAAGTTCATCTTTGACTCACAGAATGCTCAGGAACCCTTATGTGGCTGAATAAAAGAAACACATTAAAGGGAGGGCCTGTGGGTCTCTAGCAGAGGATTATAATTACTGGGTTTTATAAAGCAAGGTGAATGTCAGTGTTAACAATGCTTAGACTATTCTGGAAGGGATGGCTCCATTCTTGTAGTCTGTTTGGCCAGCTCCATTTGGGGCCCCAAACTAAAGCAATACAAGTATCCATATTTTTTACATCTGTCATTGTTTATTATTTACTTTTCCATCTGCCTTGCTCTGAAGCAAGAGGGGGAAGAGAGGACAGAGAGAAATCATGAGTTCTTTAGAGAAATGGTGCCAGATATTAAATCTCTAAACAGAATAGGTTAAACTGGAAAGAATGAGTCAGATTCAAAAGCAGCAGTAAAAGCAGTGCATATCACACTGAGAGAATACCTCCTGCAAGTGCTGATGGAATGTTCCTGGTGTATTTGTGATTGTCCCTTCAGTGGATACCTTTCAATCCAGTCTGCACCATCAGTTCCTGAAGTGCTTATGCCTCGCTGCTCTCTGACGAGTACCTCTTCATTGTTTCCTCATGTCTGGCCCTTATATTAATTTATTTAATGCAAGTTGATGACCCATGGTGAGATTTTCCTTTCCTCTGGTGATAATGATCCTGTCACTCTGGGTTCCTCTTTCAGCAGAGCATGGAGAAAGTTATGCTGATTGATTGAGACTGAGCTGGAATGAAATAAGGATTGAACCCCTGAGGGTTGGTTCATTAGTCCTCCTGCATAATGCCGCAGACAGTACTTACAACTGGGGTTGTCTGAGTGCTCTGCCTTCTCAGGGTTAGCTTGTAATGCAGGTTGCAAACTGGCAGTGTCTAGGTCAGATTATTTTATTGGGTCTACCCAGAGTTTGAAATTAGTTGCCACCACTTAAAGATAGGGATATTTGCTGCTTCTCTTTAAAACTGGAAGAACACTCGACTTGCATCCCCTCCTGGAAACTATCAGCTGATGCTCAGTGGATGCTGCCCTTTGGTGAAGACATGAGCACTCTAGATCAGATTACCACAGTCCTCACTGCTGCACACGTTTATGTCGGTTGCCATAGACACTTGAGTTTGTGTTCCTTGGTCTATAGGAAAGAAAGAAATGCGTTTATTGAGTGCCTTTTATGCATGGACCACTGTACCTCATAGTTTGCGTGTATTACCTCATTCGGTTTTCCCAAGAACGCAGTAAGATTTAAGTTCCATGACTACAGGAACCATGTTGGCTTCTTTCACCACTGTGAGAGTATCCAACACTTGGCATAGTCATAGGTATACAGCGGGAGTTCAAAATAATTTGTTGAGTGAATGCATGCATAAATGCATAAATTAATGAATAAAGTATTTTTATCCTGTTTTTGTAGATGAGAAAACCAAGGTCCAGAACAGTTAAGTAACTCGTTCAGAATCATACAGCCGGTAGGAGTTACAGATGGGATTCAAATATGGGACTGTGTGACTCCAGAGGTCCAGTGTGGAGGAGAAGGGAAAAGACCGTGGGTCATTTCAGGGCTAAGGATACGGAAGACACTTTTTAAGTCCTTGCTGAGTGACAGTGCTCAAACATATTTTTGTGAGTACTAGCACCAGAAGATTGCAAGCATGTTTTGTAGCTTATGAAATGTGTCTAAAACCTATTGGTGTCTGGATGCCTTGAGCTTTGAGATTATAAAATATTGAGGCTCTGCAGTAGAGTGTGCCATTGGCATTTAACAAGGAGACCAGAATGTTTCTGTCCATAGTTGACTTGTGCTCCAAAAATGTGGTGAGATTCTGAAGGTAATTCTCCTTATAAATTTGAGGAACTCCCTTCAGGACTTATTTCCTTATACTTCTTGCTGATGGTGCTTGGTTATCACCATAGAGCACAGAACTGTGCTCAGGAATAAATATAATTCAGTGCTTCTTTGTGAGGTTTATGGAGAGGACCTGAGGCTGGTTTAGGACGCATGCTTCTGAAAACAAAGCCCTTTGCAAAAAGAGGGATTGGCCTGGCTGTTGGTAATGGGGAAGAGGACGAGAGTTTACCTTTGTGGCTTAGTTTCCAACGCTGCTGCTGATTCCCAAATTGATCTGTCATTTTGATATCTTTCACATATCCCAAAATCCTAAAAACTACTAGATACTTCTTTCTTTAAAAAGATGGTAAGGCAGACTTTATTCAAGGGGGGTCATGGCAATAGGCATAAGGACCACTGCAACAGGGTCTTGCAGTTGGAGAGAGAGATTGGACTAAAATCCTGGTAGATATTTCTTGCAGACTTCTGTCTACCATGATTCCAAACTCAACATATTGAAAACTGAATATATCATATTTTTGTCCCTGAACCAGTCTTTCCTTCCAATTTTTTACATCAGTGGTTATTTATTTTTTCACTTACCAAGCTCCAAACTTTGGACTTTTCTACTATTCTATTTATAATCTATATATGCAAGCACTTTTCCATAAAATGTCTTATTATCTTCTCCTTTCCCCAATTTCCACTCAAGTGCAAGCCTCTATCACATCAAATCTTGATTGCTAAAGTAGCTTCCTAGCTGAGCTCTCTGCTTCTAGCCTCTCTTTCCTTTCATATCACACACAGTACTGTCAAATTTATCTTACTGAAATCCTGTTTTCATGTCCCTTTCCACATTCTGAATCTGTATTATCTTCTCATGACTCAGAATAGCTTTTCTTAAAGTGTGTTATGGAAAACTTTAGTTCCATGGGAAATTAATAGCTGTTAAGTAAAAAGCAGATTCTGTGATCAAATGTAAGGGCTGAAAAAGTTATGAATAGTTTTCTTCCTGTAGGAAGATTCACAGTTTTGATATGTTAATATTCCTTATCATGCAGTTGTTTTCCAAGACTTGCATTTTCACAGAGCCTTTTTTTGTGGAGTATTTCTTTGGCCTGGGTCTTCATGAACCGCAATTCAAGTCCACACTCCCTGTGATGATTATGATGTGTGTCAACTTGACTGGGCCATGGGGGCCCAGATACTAGGTTAAACATTGCTCTGGGTGTTTCTGTGAGGGTGTTTTTAGATTATATATATATATATATATATATATTTTTTTTTTTTTTAAATTATTTTTATTGAATCAAAATTGATTATATATATTTCGGGGGTTAAACATTGAGATATGTTGACCAAATCAATATTACTAGCATGTATAAGCATGTATATTGTTACAAATTGTAATTATTCTTTATGCCCCTTGACCAATCCCTCCCCATCCCCTTCCTTTCCCCCTCCCCCGTCTAATCACTCTAGATTTCTTCTCTCCCTCTGAAAGGATAATGGTTATTCTGTTGATTTGCTGCCCAAATGATCTGTCCAATGCTGAGAGGCGTGATCAGGTCCCCCAATACTATCATAGAGCAGATGTCTCTTCCATCACTATCAAATGGGCTTTGTGAAGACAGACATCCTCCTCCTTTCTTTTTCTCTGCTGGTGACTCTCCTTGTGTCAACTCACTCCAGTGGCTGGTGGACCATCTGCGTGGTGGTTGTGGCATCTAGCCACCTTCGTGGCAGCCATGGTTATCGTGGTGGCTGAGGTGGGCCACCCACATGGAGGAGATATTTTTTGCCTGCTTTGTGGTGCTGACAGTGTGCCTGGTTGTGGAGAGTGTCCAATCCCTGGTTCCATTCCCTGGTCCCCAAGTGGGTCCCGAGGCACTGGCACAGTGTGCCTGGTTATGTGAGAGGGTCCAGTCCCCTTCTCCATGCCCCGGATCCCCAGGCGGGCCCTGAGGTGCTGGCAAGGTGTTCCTGGTTATGGGAGGGGGGTCTGGTCCCTTCTCCATGCCCTGGGTCCCAGGGCAGGCCCAATGTGCTGGCACGTGGTGCCTGGTTGTAGGAGAGGGGTCTGGTCCCCAGCTTCATACCCAGGGTCCCCAGGCAAGACCCAAGGTGCTGGCACAGGGTGCCAGGTTGTGGGAGGGAGGTCCAGTCCCCTTCACCATGCTCCTAGTCCCTGGTTGGGCCCCAAGGCACTGGCACAGTGTGCCTGGATGTGGAAGGGAGGTCCAATCCCTTTTGCCATGCATCAGGCCCCTGGGCAGGGCCCTGATGCACTGGCGTGGTGTGCCTAGTTGTGGGGGGGGGGGGGTCCGGTCCCCAGCTCCATATCCCAGGTCCCCAGGTGGGACCCAAGGAGCTGGCATGGTGTGCTTGGTTGTGGGAGGTGGGTCCGGTGTTTTTAGATGATATTAACATTTTAATTGGTAGTTTGAGAAAAAGATATTACTCCTCCTAGTGTGGCTGGGCCTCCTACAATCAGCTGAAGGCCTGAATAGAACAGAAAGGCTAAGAGGGAACTTTATCTGCCTGACGGACTTTGAACTGGGACATTGGCTTTTTCCTGCCTCTTTATATTTGTTTTCTTGGGTCTTCACCTTGCCAACTCACCTTGCAGATCTCAGAAATTGTCAGTCTCCTTAATCACATGAGCCAATTCATAGTACATATATCTTTATCGTATTGGTTCTCTTTCTCTGGAGAACTCTGAGCAATATACTCCCTACCTTCTTCAAGGCTGTTTACAATAATACTCCTATTCCACCTGTTTGAGTTTATCTCCTCCCATTTCCCAGTACATGCCTTCTGTTGCAATAAGATGGTCTTCTCATTATCTTCAAACACCCTTTGCAGAATTCACCTCCAGCTTTTGCCCAAGTTGTTTTTTTCACTTGGAATATGACCCTCGCTTTTCCTGTATCTTCACATTCAACTTCTCTCTCTCTCTCTCCCTTTCTCTTTCTCTAACTTTTTTTTTTTTAATTAGAAAATAAATTTCCCAAAGACAAGTCCTGAAAAGCACTGAATAGCATTCATTCCTGTGTACTGTGCTTTGTGGGTAGTGACTGGAACACTAATCTGCTGGAAGTTCAAGGAAGGAAGACCTGGATGAAGCTCCCATTACAAATGAGTAGATAAAAAACTCATTTGTGAGTCTCTTTCCTGGTGTTCTAATTCCCCAGCGGTTTCCCCCAGAGACATCTACAGTTACCAGTTTCTTTTTCCCCCTTGTTTCAAGGTCTGTGAGAAGTCGCATGGCTGCTGTAAATTAGATTCACTTGCAGAACCCTTAAAAATCCTAAAGGCCAGGCTGCATCCCAAACCATTTAAATCAGAATCTCTGGGAGCAGGACCTGGCATTGGCATTTTGTAAAGTTCTCTAGGTGATTGCAGTACATATCTAGGGTTAAGAACCAGTGTGAAGTCTTCCTGGTTCCTGGGCCCCACCTCCAGAGTGTCTGAATCAGTAGGTCTGGGGTGGTGCCCAAGAATGTAAATTTATGACAAATTCTCAAGTGATGATGACACTGCTGGTCTGGGAAATCCACTTTGAGAACCACTGTCCAAGAGGACTAGGACTAAGTTTGGGAGCCCAGGTGAGCCTGATGTGGCCTTTTGTGACTAAGGAAAATCTAATAGAATGAACACAGAAGTAAGGGTCAACTGAAAACATTAGTTTACATGGAGGTTACCAATTGGTGGCCCAAGCCCCAAATCCAGTCCATAGATATATTTTGTAGGATCACATGGTGTTTTCCATTTTAAAAAATTAATTAATATTTAAAAATCAAAGATTTACACACACACACACTCACTCATTCATACATGCAGATCTTTGGATTTTTTCAAGAAAAATAAGTTGGCAGAAAGTAATAGTCACTCTGCTCTCCCACTGAGCCCAGCCCCCAGCCAGCCTTCCAAATGAATGTAGCCATATGAGTGAGCCTAGGAAAAGTCAGCAAAAAAAAAAAAAAAAAAAAACTACTCAGAAAACCCATAAAATAGTGAAAAATAGTATGCTATGGCTCATTTAAGCCACTAAATTGTGGGGTGATTTGTTATGCAGCAATAGCTAGCTAATACAACTGTTGGCAGAGTTCCCACAGGCCTGCTTTGCTCAATTGTTACTTCCCTGGCCCCTACAGGCTGACGGATTTCCAGCCTTGCCCCCACCCTGAGGAACACTCACAGACTTCAAAGACTTTTTCACACCCCTTATTCTAACAACCTTGCAAGGTCAGCTGGTACAAAATCTCCATTTTTTGCATGAGGCATCTGAGAACCACAGAGCTAAGGGACATCCCCAGAGCCATACAGTAGGAGAGCAGGATGAGAAGCCTCACTTCTCACTTCCCCTTCAGTGTTTTTTCCACTTACCTTGGGGCAGTTGACTGTTAGTCTCCCCAGGCCATTAGACCTGGCAGCCACCAAAGCCAAACTCTGCAAGATAATGGGGTGGGATGTTTTCAAGAAGGGGTGGCCTTTGTCCAGTCTTTATTTATGAGAATATTGTCTGTAAAGTGCAGAATACAGTGAGTAGTCCATAGAACGGACTTAATGAGAGATAGCTAGTCACATTATCATCTACTCTGTTTCCACAGCGTCCCTCGATGTTTCTTTCCTTTTTTTCCTACCCTGCTGCCCCTGGCTGGATCATTTCATCTCTCATCTAAAGTCTGACACATTTTCTATGTATCTGTTACAGCACATATAACGCGGTATTATGTTCTTTATTTGTCTCTTTACTTCCTTAAACCTTTAGTTTCAGAGAGCATGGATTTCCTTTCTATTTCCAATCTTTCTAGCACAGAACCTGGCTGAATAAATGCTGATTGAATGGAATTGAAATTGAATTGCACAGTTGCAAGATACATTCAATCACATTTAAAAAAATTTTTTTTAAAAGCTTTTAATTTTGAAATAATTATAGATTTACGGGAAATTGCAAAAACAAAACAAAACACATACATATCCTAGTTTGACCCCTACAGTAATCAACCTGTGAAGCAAGTATTATTGTTAGTATTATAAGTCCCATATTAAAAATGAGGAAAAAGAGGCTTAGTACTCTGACCGGTGATGCTGAAGTGATGTCTGCCAGGTTTCCCATTAAACAGCTGATTGCTACTCTTTGCTTCTCTATATAATTTCTTCCATGTTTTCTCCTTGATGGCAGAGCCTAAGTCTGATGTTGGTCTCTCTTCTCAGCATGAGGCATGGCAGGTGGTAGACACTCAATAATTGTTGATTTGAATTTAATTTCCACTTATATATATTAGAAGCTATGTCTAGTAGCACTCTAGGGAAATGTTTAAAAGTGCCATTTTAAAGTTACTTATGATTTAGTCTACTTTCACTTCATCATTAACCAAATGTACCCTCATTCTTTTATCACAGATCGGATGCTGGGGTGGGGGGGGGGAGAGAGAGAGAGAGAGAAAGAGAGAGAGAGAGAGAGAGAGAGAGAGAGAGAGAGAGAGAGAGAGAGAGAGAGAGAGAGAATGTCTTTGAGAAAAGAAAGACATGGGAAATTGCTGGGTAACCTGACCCTGTCTGAGAGAGAATTCTTTCTTTGTGCTACCACCAGAGAAAAATGCAGGCTGTCATATGAGGAGCAGCTTTGCTCTTTGTGTATCAGGTAAGGCAAGAAAACTAAGGTTCAAGGTAAGGAGAAATTAGAAGGGGCCAGGTGATTGAAATCAGCAAAGGGAATGGGCCACGAAATATGAGAAAAGTAGAGGAAGGAGAAAGGCTGAGAGGGTGTTATTTAAAAGAGAGCAGGGAATGCGAAGTAACCAACTGGGAAGGAGCCCCAAGATACCATCTGTATTATTTTCCTGTGTGACACTTTCTCCTGAAAAGGATTGTCATTATCCAACCCCAATCACTGCTGCAGTATTTTATTGGTATTGTCGCTTTTAATGAATTAATAGCTCTATACCAGTGAGTCCACTGGCTTTCTTATGGTTTCCATTCCTCCCTTCTAAGAGAAATAAAAAGCATTTTAAAAAGTAGACTATAATTTAATTTTAAGAATTTGATTAATTTGTGGTAACATTCTGGTAGTTTGTAAAACTAGCATATGCTATGTCATCCTAAGAAGCTAGGGTATTTTTCCCCTACCATCGTGGTTGTTGATTATGATAAAGAATTACCTACATACAAGAAACATCTCCTGGTATTAGCAGAAGTTTCCATATCATGTTCTGAGCTAATATGATTTTCTGGTCTAGAGCCATTTGTGTCTGAATAAAAATGACATCTACAGTAACAATTTGTCATCTCCTCGCAACAAATTCCTTTTGCTCATGAGTCTGTTACTATTGAAGAAGCATTTAGTTGTCGGTAAATGAACCTTGCCTCTGTCTTTAACTGAAACGCAGCCTACCACAGTTAATATGTTTCATGAGTCAGTAAAAATTGGAAGAAAAACCTAATATGCTGTAAGAGCAAAGGAAAAAAATTAATTGGTTTCAGCACATATTTTCCTATGCAAACAATTCCTTGATTTTATGAAGAAAGAGCTCTTTGACATTCTT